>NC_030680.2:103353432-103662321 GCF_000004195.4 Xenopus tropicalis | reverse complement strand
AGCCCTAAGCACAGCCCTCCTACCACCCCCTCCCTCCCTGGCTGGCGCAAAGCTGGGTCAGTCTTGCCTTGAAAGCAGATTACAAGTATAAAAGAGAGTCGTTTCTTATGGTGATGTGCCACTGCATGCCCACCATTTCCCTTTTATAACTCTACCCACTGTGCCCACTCTGTCTTAAATAATTAAAAGCGGAGTCCTTTCGGCACAGTGTGGGAGACCATCTTGTCCCAGAGGGGGCTTACTATTTTCTGTAATATTTGCTGTATTGAATAATACATTACATGATATGTCAGATTTTGACATCCACTAAAATTGTTTCAAATGCACCAAGTATAATATGTATATATGTAACAGCAGAAAGCATTAATCTGGTAATGTGATACTACATAGCTTTTCTATACATAAGGACTCCATATTCTGGTGTACTCTTTTTTTTAGGCCTAAACCATGGCATACACATTGTGATACAGTCCCAAACAAAGTTTGGCCTATTCCAGCTAAATTGACCAACCATCACTCAGTGTCAAAGGGGAAGGCAGCTTCTTAAGAACATTTTAAATTCTATAAACTGGCAAGTAAGAAGAGAGATCTCAGGAGTAGTTATATCCCATCCAAGTCCCAGTTCTCCCGAGTGCCAAATCTCTGCCACTGAGCAGAAAAAATGCAAGCTCGACATTTCTGAAGTACTGATACATTGGATCTTTGATTCCTATTTTTTCCTCCCCTGCAGGAAACTAAAATGAAATGAACTGCACAAGAATTTTGTTTATGATTGAATATCAACATCAGGTACAGTAAAGCAAGTTTGGGATGTTGTAGAGTAAGCACGAGATACTGTACTGAAAATATACAGCAATATGGGTATGTTTCAAATATCTATATTAACTTCTAATAAAAATGAGTACAAAGTGTGTGAATATTTAGAGTGATATAGCTTTGGTATATCACAAAAACTGACAGAATCATACTAACCTTCCAGATTGACTCTTGTATTTAGCCCAGTCCTAGCGGTGGGTCCCACTGTTATAAAACTTTATGCCTGTACCATTTAGGTAACAGAAGACAGAACAAGGGAGCAGTAAATGTCATCAATATACATTAGTAACTGAATATATCATCTCAGCTAGTATACATTTCAGCTATTCACCCCAAAGTTCATTAAATGAAGTCTTTATGCAAAAAAATTACAAGCTTTAAGAAAATCTAGGGAGGGAGTGTTTATACTAGGTGAGTGTATCCAGCAGTCCAGCACAGATATGCTAACCTAAGATTCTGTCTTATTTTTTCCAGGTTTGTTGAAGAAAAAATGTGCTAATGTAAGTGTGGAGGAGGTTAGGGGAATGCAGAGTCTGCAAATAGTTTTGCCGTCCTAGAATTAAAATGAAGGTTTCTGCCAGGAAGCTATTATTGCATCCAAGAATGTGGAGCCCTGTCTGCTCAGAATACAGAGCTCTGTGATTATGTGATGAACAGTAAAACAAATAAATACTGAGTTTAAATTGTTTTAATAAGTATTAAGGAAGTGGCACAAAAATTATATTCTTTACCAATTTCAACTATTTGGCCCATTGATGCTTTTTTCCATGGCTTCCCTGGCTGGTATATTGTATTTATTTTCTTTAATTGTTTTTCCTGCAGGTCTCAACAGGTGTAAATAGATCCTATAAAATATGTATTTTCAGAAAATTAAGGATGTCCATATGTATTCTACTAGGCAAACTCTGAGTCATGGGGGGTTTAATGCCACTAAACAAACTGCCTCTCACTCAGGTAGGTTGAGGCTCCCATATCCTAGTGAGCAAACAAAGGGAATTCTGGGAAATTCCATTTACATGGGTTTATCCTATAGGCTACAGCTCACCCACTGGGTTTAAAGCAGAAGCCAGGATAATATCCTAGTGAGGCAAACACTCATACTCCCTATCAGAAAAGCTATAAGGCCATGCTTCTTTATAAGATGAAGTGCATTTTTCTAGCTTGATTTTTCTCAATTATAATATTTGTGCCCTTGATGAAGATGCAGAAATCAGAAACAGTAATAGAATGTAACAAGGTTGCTAAAGCAGCCATAAATCTTTTCGTTGCCATTGTTTCATGAATACTGCAATATTTTGGCAGTCGCTTCGGCAAGTGTATTTTGGATTTTTTTTGCTAAGCCATGGTGTCTTCTTAAAAAGAACACTGGGCAAGGATGTAGGCTTTTTCCATGTGTTGTGTCCATAGATGATTCTCCCCCTTAACCCAACATTTGAACTTATCTTGGTTATTTCTTTTGCTACTTTTTGCTATTTACTAAGTACACCTAGGCACCTGTATCTGCCTCTCAGGCTATAGGCGTATAGGGGAGTATGATAGGGAGTGATAGGTTGGCTCCAAATGGCAACATCACAATAACTGTTAAGTGTTACTCAGGATGCCTCAGTCACAAACCTAAAATGTATGATTACTTGTACTCCTACCATCATGTCCTCAGCTGAAAAAGCTCACTGTGCTCCTCTGAGCAGAACATTGATCATTAAAAGAGTTACAAGGGAAGTACAATGTCATAAATAACAAGGGAAGTACATTATAGCTATACTGAAGTTAACAATGTCTACATCACAACAATTAGAGAGAAGTAGGAAAGTGAAATAATGAAAAAAAATCCCTTGGCTGCATAACCCAGTCTAATGAATCAGATAATCAGCTAAAAACACAAAACTACAGAATTACATTCACTCTACCATGAAAAGAATAAAATACATTTAAACAGTACAAGATGTAGATGGGTGCCAGTGGTTCAAAACAACATAATAAAGGTTTATTGACATGAAGGTGGCAAATCAAAGAGCCCTAAAATCAACATACAGAAACCTTTTTGTAAATAAAACAAGAAAAAAAGGAAACAACAAGGGTGGGGGAGGTCAGGGAGGATGCACTTTCAGGTAGGAAACCCATAGTGAGTCCTGGTTGAACTGGATCGGGTTCCTGTGTGCAAAATACTGCGTTTTAACAACAGTACTGCCAGGATCCTTCCAAAGGGTTTTTTTTTACATAATTTCCTCTAGCCACTTGAGTTCCTCTGCTGGTGAAATACTACATTCTACTTTGGATCTTCAGACTGCTCGTTTACTATGCCTCTATGTCCCAATCTTAGAATAACTCTTTTTGGGATCTAACCCCTATCTGAATAATCTTTGTCTACTGGGCCATCCCCCCCCAAACCCAACTTGGATCATATCTGACGGCACGCACAGGGACCTACTCCTACACCAGCGTCTGGACACACATTCACTCTTCTCCTGAGCAAGATAATAGCTACTTCCCTCCCTCTTATACACAAGGGGAAACCACCTGATACTAGTGTATAAATGAGATTAAACCCTACCTACAGGGTACAACCTCACCTGGCAGAACTATCCAAGCTATCCCCTCTACACTTACCAACTTTTCACTAAGGGATATTACAGTCAGTGGCTACTTACTAATCTTTGCATCCAGTTAGCAACTAAAAAGAAACATTAAAAAGCCAGGTGCTTGCAATTAACATTTCCCATAATACACGTAGATGCTTTGGGCATATAGCAAACATAAAATGTATGGCCTTGAAACCCTGGAAGTGCACATTTCTAGGGATGATTGTGCAAGCTTTTCATGAAGTATTATGGGAAGTGATTACTGGAGGAATATTATGACAATGATATGGCCCTGGCTTTTTCATGTTAGTGGATATACTGGAATGCATACACTGGTTAGGCCTTGTAAATGAGCCTATTATAAACAATAATCTCACTAAAGCAGCTTATATATTACAGAAGAATGACACAATGCTGATGCATCTATTCACTGATCTGACCTACTTCTCCTAGAATTTTTTTTATTTTTAGTGATGTCTCATCACAGGTTAACTGGTCATCTTTATATAAATGTAAATTGCATGCAGGCAAGGGGCTGTCCTCCATCATTCTTTAACAGGAATGTGGCTCTTGGGAAGTGCTGCAAGCTGTAAATAGGGATGCACCTAATCCAGGATTCAGTTTGTTATTTGGCAGAATCTTAGTCCTTTTTGCAGCATTCGGATTCAGAATTCGAATTGAATATTTAAACAGAACTGAATCTAGAACGTTAGAGGTACATAACTTTAAATCTCCAGACAGTTTTGAATTCTTAAAAACCAGTTTTTAAGAAAGGTTCAGATTAAATTGGTTATTCACTAAATATTTTGTGGAGAATTTGGTATTTGGCTAAATTCAAAATTGATACATTCTAGTTGCATGAATTACCCCTCTCTATTCAACAAAATTTAGAATGCGGCCAGTTTTGCCATGATTATGTAAATGACACCAAGTGGGCCAGTATATAGTAATACTTTTTACAGCTATTGCACTTGTGCTATATAAGAACAAAAGTAGGCCTTTAGTCGTCACAAGCTATACAGGGAATGGCCATGGTTTGGGAGAGAAAAGAACAGGTTTAGGCAGATTCCGCAACTCCAAGTTCTAGAATGCCAGCAATGTTAACAGGGAAATGACTGCCCATAAACAAAGTGTTTTCTGAGAAAAGGCTGCAACTCTCAGTTCAACACGGTACATAGCCCTGCAATAACCATGTCTTTCCCCCAACAAAACAAGAATGAAATATAGCCTTGAAAGGTATCTGGTTTTTATACTGTATGCTGCAAAACCACAGGTTTCTTACTTCCTGTAAAAAAACATCATTTTGTAGTTAAAGGGCTAGTTTTATATAGCAACCGTTCAGTTAGTCTTTATTTTCAAATGACATGCCTCTCTCTTCTTCCTATTTCCAACTTGCAATTTAAAATGCTGCCTGGCTATTTAGGGGTTATGGCCCTGACAGCTGAAAACTAGTGCTCTATGTGGATAAAATGTCTAAAAATTCTGTTTATACCCTTTCCTATTTTTCTTCCAGTCTTTTATTCAAACCATTGCAATACTTCCTGGTTGGTAGGGTAAAATGGGTCCTAGCAACCAGTTTACTACTAAAATTGCAAACTAGAGAGCTGCTGCAGAAAAAGGTAAATCATTGAACAACCATAGAAAGAAATACCAGTTGCAGTTCTCATGCCCTGTACCATACTAAATGTTCATCTAAAGGTGTATTACTTATTAAAGAGCACCAAGGTAAACAAATCACTTGCACATAGAAAGATCCAGAGGTTTTTCTCTAAAACATTAACATTTCTTCCCCTATGTGAACTAAAATATGTTTCCAGCTCTAGGCTTGAAGGTGCACTGTATAATGCAATATTCTTTTATTCATGTTTATGTACAGAGCAAAGTGTGCAGTTAGAAAGAGCAAACAACATCCCATAGTTCAGGCCATTCATGTGCTTTACTGGTGAAAATGGTATAAGTTGTGTTCAGAAGTCCATGGATTAAATAGACAAGCCTTCGCTGTTCTTGAGGGGTTAAATTCTTACAATGAGAACAGATCTTTAGAACTGGAATTTATGGAATTTAGCCATCCCTGCTGAAAGGTGTCCAAGTATACTGAGCAGTGAGGGTGGCATGACCTTGCCAACACATACACATTCACATCTAAAGGATATTTTCAGTGTAGCATTTTGGGTAGGGCCGAGAGCTCAGCATCTCTGGGTTCCTTTGGGACATTGTTACTAAAAACACAAATGACATTATGCATTGTGTTACATTATTTACTATATACTATATATTTGTTATATGAAGGACATTCTCATCGTAATTATAACATCATAATTAGGCTAGAAGAGGCACAGATACATTGCAATATGCAGATAATTCTTTACATCACCTAAAATTATGTGTAGTTTTCAGAAACATACAAAATACCAATGTATTGAAATTAATTCTAGTTTACACAGGGATTGGCCTGACTGGGAGTCAGGAAGGATTTTCCCCCTCTGAGGCAATTGGGGAAGGGTACAGGTTGGGAGCGAGTACAGATTAGTTTTTTTGACTCCTTCTGGATCAACTTATGCTGGTTTCACTTATGCAAAATGGATAAACCTGACAGAGGAGTCTTTTTTCGACCTCATTTGCGATGTGTCTGTGTGTTTTACTGGACATTTATACAAACAATTTTAAACAGGATATGTGGTTTTTGTGTTTTAGAAGAAAAATAAAGAGTGAGCAACCTCATTTTAGGAATAGAAAAAAACAGGTGCAGTACGGTGCTTAGCGCGGCGTCATTCCTACTATTAATCAAACATATGCACAGGGTAAAGGTGAGAAGGCAGGCCATTTGAGATGATACTCTCATCTAAAGTCTGTTGGGCTCATTTATAAACACTGGGCAAAACTGCACCTGTGCAGTAACCCATAATAACCAATTTTTTTAACCTGCTGCTATTTTAACAATGAATGCAAACATTTGATTTGTTGACAATGGTTACTGCCCAGCTGCAAATTTGCCCAGTGTTCATAAATGAGCCCCTGAGTTTTTATTATTTGATTACCCTATTATACCAACCAACATTCCTCTGAATCCCCTATATAAGTGAATAAGTGATCAGAGCTCTAGCTTCCTCTGCTTGCAAAAACTGTGGCAAAAGGTTGTCTATTTGAAATACATTTCTCGTGGTGTATAGTCAAATATAGTGCTCCACATTTATAGTATTTTCCAACCCAGAGGAAATCTAATGGTGGCTCAGACCCATGCAATACATGCTAATGCTTTTCACACACCTCTCCTGTACTGTGCGGAAATCTCTGCACACATTGGGAAGCCATATTGTCACAGCCACCGCAGCCGGCACCAGGTTACACACATACACAACACAGACTGTTTGTTATGCAGAAGATACTCGTCTTACCTTATATATCCTTGGAAATTACAGCATAGCAGAAACATTCATAATGAATGAAATGTCTAAGATAGGCATTCCATGAAAGAGAAACATTTCCCTCAGGCTGTTTCTTCTACAGGCGGCTCAGTTATAATCTGATTTCTGTAATCCCCTTTTCAACATGGAGCAGTCCAATGAGGGAATTAAAACTCAGTATTCTGTTTGAAGCACACAATAATAAATCTTCACCACACAACTGGGTAAAACTGCAAACTCTGACCAAAAAACCCCTAACAATTGTGGTGTTTAGAAGCAATCGAGTAAATTAAAGGGATTCTAAGGATGACCCTTTGGTATGGAACACCTGTCAGGGCCAATTAGGATATTAAATTATGAAAGTCATTAGTTTGCAGAATCCTAAGTAGTAGTCAAGTCATCTGTGTGGGAAGAATTAGCCATTGTATGATAAGCTGTGCAAGAAACAGTTAAGCACCTATCATTCTAATGTTACTGAGCTTAGTTTGTTTATTTAAATATTTTTGTTTTTCCCCTAAAATTAACTATTACAAAAAAGTAAGTTTGAAAAATAAATACTATAGTAATTAAGTATTGACAAGTTTATCTTATTTGTGCCTTCAAAAGGGAAACTGCTACTCCTGGCACCTCTCATCACAACATTTTTGGAAGATACTGCCAGGTAATAGGCAATTTCCCATTTGGCAGAGGTTAAGGCTGATGTCAGATGTGGAGTATTCTCAGCAAGCCGAAAAACGCTTGGTGAGATTACGCCCTGCTACTGTGAATAAGTCCTACTTCTGCCTGCACCCAAATGAATGAGATACGCTCGGGTGCAGGCACATGTAACTACGCATAAAAACGCGAGACTTTGCATTCTCTTGTGTTTTTATGCGTATATCGGCTACATGTGCCCCCGAGCGTATCTCATTCATTCGGGTGCAGGCACAGGTAAAACTAATTTACAGTAGCAGGGCGTATTCTCACCAAGCGTTTTTCGTCTTCACCATAGTATTTGCTGGAAAGGTACCCCCTAAAGACCTGTCAGGTTGAGGTTCAGGGAACATTTTTCAGTTTTAGAAAATCTTAGATAACCCAAGCTGAATGTGGTGACATTTGTAGTGAACATTTACTTGCTGTCTCAGATACTCCTGTAACTGGTGCTATGATTACACAGCAGTGTTTCCTTGCCTATATATCCTTTTTATGAGCAAGGGGAGCCTGAGAAATGAAGAACCACAAAGAGAGACTTAAACCTATGAAATCCAAATTCTCTGCAATATGATTAACGGAAAGCAGACCATATAAGAAAAATCACAGGTCAGTTGGGAGGGTATCTTATTGGACTGAACTGTAGCAAGGGATCCCTAATGGGCACAAAAATGCTAGTGCTACCTTCTCTGCACAATGAAACTAAACTGTACTGTTAGGGGCACATTTACTAATCCACGAATCCGAATGGGAAAAATTCGGATTGGAAACGAACATTTTGCGATTTTTTTGTATTTTTTTGCGACTTTTTTGTCGCCGTTACGACTTGCGCGAATTGTCGTGACTTTTTCGTAGCCATTACAACTTGCTCGTATATTGTCGCAACTTTTTCGTATTGAGCGCTCGTAAACGGCGGGAAAAACCTTTCAGACTTTGCATGATTTTGGAAGCCTCCCATAGGACTCAATGGCACTCTGCAGCTCCAACCTGGCCCAAGGAAAGTCTCCCATAGGGCTCAATGGCACTCTGCAGCTCCAACCTGTCCCAAGGAAAGTCTCCCATAGGACTCAGTGGCACTCTGCAGCTCCAACCTGGCCCAAGGAAAGTCTCCCATAGGGCTCAATGGCACTCTGCAGCTCCAACCCGGCCCAAGGAAAGTCTCCCATAGGGCTCAATGGCACTCTGCAGCTCCAACCTGGCCCAAGGAAAGTCTCCCATAGGGCTCAATGGCACTCTGCAGCTCCAACCTGGCCCAAGGAAAGTCTCCCATAGGGCTCAATGGCACTCTGCAGCTCCAACCTGGCCCAAGGAAAGTCACGATACTGAAGGTTGATACTGTGACAGGCAAAAAAAAATGCAAAAATTTGCTAAAATGCATTCAAGTCAATTGGTGTTTTTCTTGCAGCGACCAGTCCATGGTGACGTTTTCAGTGTATGTATGTATGTATATCTTTATTTATAAAGCGCTACTTATGTACGCAGAGCTGTACAGTAGAATACATTAATACAAACAGGGGATTATTAAGATAATAATAGATAAATACAAAGTACAACAATAAATACAGATAGATACAAGATAAATACAGTTGCAATAAGTTAAGAGTCAAAGACACAAGAGGATGGAGGTCCCTGCCCCGTAGAGCTTACAATCTATATAGTGCACAATACATTGGAGTCTAAAGGTGTTTTTTGAAGTGAAATATAGCAAAAAATCACTACTACTGTATATATCAATACCCCCTTTATATTGTCCTTAGCTGACTACCCTGCTATCTATATTGCCAAAGTCGGACTGTGCTGGCAGGACACCAGGAAAAAGACCAGTAGGCCCAGGGCCGGAACTAGGGGTAGGCAGAAGAGGCAGCTGCCTAGGGCGCAACAATTGGGGGGCGCCAGGCAGGAGCCTCTCCTGCCTACCCCTAGTCATCGTCCTCTGTCATTGCCCCCACCGCTTGTCATTAGCGGTGGAGGCAATGACCATTCGGATTGCGCCCCCCCCCCCTCGCTTGTGCTTTGGCGCGCATGCACCGTTCGGGGGGGAGTGGCTGACCGGGTTGCCTAGGGCGCCCGGTCAGCTTGGCCCGCCCCTGAGTAGGCCCCCCAGACCCAATCCTTGCCTGAGTAAGTATAAGGTGCGCGCAGGGGAGCAGGGGCCACTGGGGTGACAAGCCTGGTGGGCCTTGTACACCCCAGTCTATTGCCATTCTTCTGCAAGCTGTGGGTTCCTTTTAACTGCATTACTGTATGAGCAGTTTTGTTAGCCAGAGCTGTAGATTTTCCCTTTTGATATAGAGGGTTATTCTACTTTTTCAAAGTCACGTAATCACCTTGAGGCTCTGTTTTTATAAGCCTAATAGTGCAGAACCTCCTGCCTGTATAATCCTGTGTACAGTACTGTGGATAATTAGTGGCATTATAAAACATTAATTAGCAATAATTCCAGAAGCAACTGTGGAGGGTAGTATGTTGCATAAACACACTAACAGACTCCTAGAAATGGATAAAACCTGTCCAAGATAAGAAATGACATAAAGGGGAAATAACCCCATGTTACCAGTATGTACATATAATTAAATCTGAAGCTGCCTCTTAGATCTCCTGCTGTTAATACTATTCTTTTCTTATCTATCCTGCCCAGCAGTAAAGAATATTTAATCAGAATTGTTTTTTTCTTTTCTTAAGGTTGTTTCCTATATCATACAATGGGACACTCAGCAGCTACATAGGAGCTCAAATTCCAGCTTTGAGCATGACCCACCATCTGCTGATGTGCTCTGCACCTTCTGCTAAATAGATCAGAGCGAGGGACTACCCCAGGGACATGCATACTTTCACATGCACACCACGGCCAAAACTAATAATGAGCAAGCTTCTGGCACGGGTCCATAATGAATTGAGCAAACTCTGCTTATTTCCTCCTCCACAAAATATTGAATAAGCAAAATGACTCATGCATTTAATTCACATGTATAATTATTATAAAGAGCTTAAAATCTGTGTCTCGAGTCAGGAATTTAGTGAATGTGCCTTGTTCAGTTCATATGGATATATGACATGTATGAAGGTAGAGATGTGTTACAAACATCTCCTGACTCACTGCTGCACTCTTTCATTACTGTACATGAGTTAAACCACAGCTCAGTTAAACAATAATCCTTGTCAGGTATGCTTAGCTGTAGCTGATTAGCTGTTGCTTGTAGCCTATGTGCACATCATCAGATTATGTGGGGCATTTACTATGAGCCCAGGCAAAGGTGCAAGTGCACCAAGGGGATCAAGAGCAGTCCTCTTAGTGGTAATGCACAGAACACTGGTGCCGGGGGAATGGCTGTGCTCTGCACTTTGTACAAGTTAAAAATCCAAGGTGAGGTGTGGTGGGCTTGGATGGGTGCGACATCCTTACCTCGTGCAACAGGGCAGATGGTAAGGACAGGGCTCCTATGTGGTCTGGCACATTTCTTACTACAGAGTGCTATTCTTATATCTACTGTGAGCTGCTATCTTGCTACCATCCCGTTGTTCTGCTGATCGGCTGTTGGGGGGAAAGCAGTAAAGTGTGACTGAAGTTTATCAGAGCGCAGTGGCTGTGGCACCCTGGGAAATGAAATGAAGAATATGGCTAGTCCCATGTGAATGTTTAAAATTAAATATAAATAAAAAAAACCCTCTCTTTGCTCTTTTTGCAGGATTCTGCTGGAGAAGCTCTATTAAAGGAAAACTATACCCCCATAATAAATATTTAACCAACAGATTATATTATGTTAAGTGACATATTAAAGAATCTCATCAAACTGGAATATATATATATATATATATATATATATATATATATATATATATATATATATATGTGAATATTGCCCCTTTACATCCACCATTTAGTGATGGGCTGTATGCACCCTCAGAGATCACATGACCAGAAATAATGCAGCTCTAACTGTAACAGGAAGTGGTGTGGGAGCAAAAGGCAGAACTCTGACCATTCATTGGCTGATGGGGCCTAGCATGTATGTGTGCACTGTGAATCCTATGATCCCAGGAGGCGGCCCTTAATTAATAAATGGCAATTTTCTATTTAGAAATACCCAATAGCACATACTACTAAAAAAGTATATTTTTATCAAAGTGGCTTATTTAGATAAAGCAGGGTTTTACATATGAGCTTGTTTATGCAATATATTTTTTTATAGAGACCTACATTGTTTGGGGGTATAGTTTTCCTTTTTTCCCCACGACAGTATTCCTTTAAGCTACCAACTATCTAATAAAAGGTCAGTCTGGAGAATGCTCAGTAAGGAACCAAATAAAATTACATTTATTTAAATGGACAGTGAGCCTTAACAATGTTGGTTTTTGGCATGATGCGATGTTCTGAGACAATTTGCAGTTGGTCTTAAGTATTTGCCTGCCTGCTAATTAGAAGAGGCTGATTTCTTGTTATTACCACAAAGGAAGTTCCAGGAAACTCAGCACACAGCACATCTCACAATCACTGAGAGCAAATAGAAATGAGAGGATGTCAAGGTAGAACCACATTTTAAACAGGAAGTTGTTGCTGAAACTTTGCAAGATTTTAGTCAACAAAATATAAACCATACACCAACTATACAGACATTTAGCTTCAGTGATGCTTATTAGATGATACTGGGCCCCACAGTAAATTCAATGTATCATTGATAAGTTGAGCAATTCCACCAAAATATATTGAAACTGCTTATTAATTAGGGCCTTCTATAGTTGTTTCAGCCATGCTGGGCTGGGGGCGGTGCAATCCTACCATAGGCTAATTACAAATGGAAACAGCACTGTAGTCCATAGGTGTATTGGTGCACACCGGGAATCCTTTAAAAAATAACTTATTGATTGAATTTGAAAAAGGGCTTTGCCCTAAACATGTAGTGGAACACACTAATAAACACTAATTGCAGCAAAGCCCTGCAGTGTCAGGTGTCCTCCATTATCTGAAATGATGTCTACATGTAATTAGTGCTACAACAGGAGCACAGGAGTGATAGCCTGCCTGAATGAGGTAGCTGAACTGGAATACTGGAGATTTGGAAAGATTTTCCCTTAGTACTTAAAATGGCAAGTTTCTATTAAGGATTACCCAATGGTACATAATACTACTATATTTTTATGTAAATGGTTTATTTTGATGAAACAAGGTTTTACATGTGCTGTTTTATGCAGTCTATTTTGATAAAGACCTACATTTGACGGTATAGCTTTCCTTTAACAAAGATCGCAATGCCCACTTTCCTATGAATAGAGAGCAACTTAAGCCAGCAGCAATCATTTCCTTGATGTACACAAGGATAAGCCCACCACCTTTGAGTTCAGCATAACGCATTCCATAGAATATAACAGGCATTCTGATTTACACAATCAAAATACATTGCATACCCTAGGGCTTAAAGGTGCAGTGTATCCCATTGTTCAACATGTAAACATACAAAAAAACCTCAAAAAGTATGGTTAGATCTGATAACCCAATAAAAATATCCCCCAACTAGAGGCCAAGGGTCCACATTTAACTGAAAGTATAAGCGAGGCCTGGGAAAAGGAGAAATGACGCTGCATGTGGCCCTCAGACACCAGTTTGACATGCCGGCTCCACCTTAGAGGAAAGCTACACAATCACTAGAATAGGACACGGTTACATGTGCCTGGATTTGCTTGTGGTAGATCAAGAAATCACTTACCAGCGAATGAGTTCCACTGCAGCAGTACCTATGCACATAGCAAGCTATCGTTCCAAGGTGCAAGTCCAGCCCCGTCTCCTGTGGGTCTGATAGTGGTACCAGACCCACAGCCTCAGCCAAGACTTGGCTAATTTAGATTCTTATTCATGACCCACACACAAGCTGCCCTACATTTGTAAATACTCTTCTTTGGAATCTACCAGAACTCCATTGCTAATTATGGATTAAAATTAGTCTGGAATTTCCCTTCCCTTTAGATCCAAACAGCAGCACAGGGAGACTTCTTTTATGCCCTTAAAGGAACAGTTCAGTGTAAAAATGAAACTGTGTAAAATGAATAGACTATGCAAAGTAAAAAATGTTTTCAATATAGTTAGGCAAAAATGTAATCTATAAAGGCTGGAGTGAGCAGATGTCTAACATAATAGCCAGAACTCTACTTCCTCCTTTACAGCTCTCTAACCTCTTAGTTAGTCAGTGACTTTAGGGGGGGCACATGGAACATAACTTCAGTTAGTTTGTGAGCAGGCAGGTCAGATTCAAAAGCAAACTAACTGAACAGTCATGTCCCATATGCCCCCCCCCTCAAGTCACTGATTGGTTACTGACTGCTAACAGCTTAGAGAGCTGTAAAGGAAGAAGTAGTGTTATGGCCATTATGTTAGACATCTGCTCACTCCAGCCTTTGTACATTATATTTTTGCCCAACTAACTATATTGAAAACTCTCTTTTATAATGTGCCATTATTTTGCCCATTTTCATTTTAACACTGAACTGCTCTTTTAAAAGATAGGACAGTTAGATCACACCCCCAAAATATTATGGAATAGGTGCCTAATTAGTATTATTTTTCAGGGAGCATCTCTAGAACCTTGTTTTGTAAAAGAGATTTAATTGATTTAGATTCAGTTTAACCCTTATTGCCTAATACTAGATTAGTTTGCACAATCATGTCCTATCATAACACTATGCTTTGTACTCAGGTCTCATGCAATGCTTACATCATTGCTGAATTCTCTCCTTTGTCAACTAAACATTCCAACCTGCACATCCACCGGTACACTGAACCTAAACAAACCCGCTCTCCCTCTTCCAGTGCCTGCTACTTTTATTTAAGTGCTTTAATTGTAAGCAGTGTTTTTGTTATGGGAGATATAAGGAGAGTGCGCTTACATAAAGGCAGCAGACCAGGGTGTATCGATTTGGCAAAGAAAAGCAGTAAACAGGCTCCCCAGACTGATACCCACTTTGCACAAATGTTGGCGATTTTTACATCACTCTAGCTGACACTTGGCATTGCCCATGATAATCAGGCTTATGTGTTGCTTATTGCCCATAAATCCCATGCTATTGTGCATATATGTTTGTACATGTATATGCTTTAAAAAACATTATCAATGCTTCTCATTCAGTGATGTTACATATACATTTGATTAATCCTTCCAAACAAAAACAAATGAATCATTATTCCTTCTGATTTACACACTGCTGCAATAAATGCTACTAAACCACTATCTATGAACCATAAAATCGTATCCATTAGAAGGCAAAATGCATATCTACTTATAAATACCAAATATGAAGCTGGCCATGCACCCCTAGCTCTGCTTTTTGACCTAACAGGGCTGATCCAGTCATTAAGGTTAAATGATTTTGATCAGACACTGTTAAAGAAGTCCCTGCAAAATCTGCATTTAGGGCTGAATCGGCAGGTGGCTGTAGAATCCCTATTGTTGCTACCTCCATATCGGACGATTCAGCCGTGAACGTCAATGGGGGAAATGACCGATTTTTCCTGCGACCAATGGTTGCAGGAAAGATCGTAATTACTACATGTATGGCCACCTTTAGGCTGTGGATGCAGTCATATCCCAAAGTTCTGTCAGGTCGCTAATGTGATAAATCTAGGAGGCTGCTGTTTTTGCCTAATACACCAGGCAATAATAAACTCTGTCAGGAGTGACAGTATCATCAGATAATGTCCCTGTATGGCAAGCTTTAGTGTTCCCACTACATTTCCATAACCGAGGCGAGATGTATTCAAAACTGCAAGGGGTGCCCCATTTTTTTCATATATTATATACAGTCAGATTACAGACAACTTTTCAGTTTGATTACTTAAAATATTTTATTTTTGGTTGATGCCTTAAAAAAGCTTTATATACTAATGTAATAAAATACCTTATATTTATAATATGCAAAACGCATTGCAATACACATGTGCACATATTGCTTTCCATTTCATATTGGTAATATGTTCATAGTCTACATTTTAATAAGTTAAAAGAAACCAAAATTATATAACTCTGAATATGTTAAAAGTTAATATATTTGTTTGAGAATATGTAACAGTAAAATTGTAAAAAATACAAAAAAATACTGAATGCAGTCACATTTTTGGTCGGTTGTAAAGGATTACGTAATGGCAAGTCATTGTTTTGTTTTTGTATTTAATGACATCCAATAAAGATATGGTGAGAAAGGAGAGCCAGGATTTTCATCCATGTCTGACCGTGGCAATAGACAACCAAAGGAAATGCGGCAGAAAAAAAAGCTGTATATTGACCTATTCACTATAGATCTGATGTAAAAAGAAACTGCATTTATTTCACATTTTAAGTTATATTTTACACGTTTTGTAAATTCAACCATAGTAAGTGCATCATTTCTGTAAAAAAATTTACAATAAAGTGACAACACATAAAAATAGCAACTGATGAAAACAGTGTGTGTGTAAAATTTACAGTTATGATCCACAAAACTCCATAAAGGCTTTTTTAATTGCCTAAATAGAAGCACGCATGAATTGCACGGGTTAAATGTGGTCAATCAGCAAAGTCCAAATGCTTTGCTTCTGTCATAGGAAATGCAACACCTTAATTTTTCCTCGCTACACAAATTTACAGTTAAAAAACAATTTTGTTCCACAGTTCCATACTGTGTCTTGTTATAAATAAGCACATTCATTTTAAAATCATACCTCACTAAGTGCACCCTATATACCAGGTCTTTCCAACTTCATGGCCCCCCAGCTGTAGGGAAACAGGTAGAGGGCTGCAGCCTGAATATCTTGGCAATACAGGGTTTCTATTTGAGGAATGGAAACAAACAGATATTTTGTATATAGAAGACAAATTCAGACTTTACTTAATGGTTTTTCCAGTTAAGGGAATACAAAAAAGAAAATACATATTGGCACAAACAATATCTCCCATTATTTAACAAGAAGGCAGCGCTAAAATTCTGTCTACACAAAGTGCGCTTCTCTGTGTTCTAGCTCCTGCATGCGTTTTGGCCTAAGTCTCTGATAGGTTGGCTTTATTTCTGTTGTCTGCAATTCAGTCATATTGCAGGGGCTTTTGTTTTGTCCCTGCATGTCAGATTTTCCATCTGAATCTGTAACAAGATTCACATTGTTGTTGTTAAACTGTATCTGAGCTGAGCTTACTGAGGCTATATTACTCTGATTTGTCTCTTCACTCAGCCTGGATTTATTTGATGGAGGATTGTAAAAAGTTCCTGGTGGAGGCTGCAAAGTTCTCGGTGCCCTTAAAGCCAAAACTGGACTGGCCTCGGCATAATTCCCTTCACTTGCCATCACGCTAGCTTTGGCAGGAAATGCAGATATTTTGGGAAGTGTGGAATTCACTGAATTAACATTAGATGACAAATTGGTAACTGCAGATCCGGAATCATGTGCTCTGATTTCTTGGGGAACGTTGGTCATAATCATGGCAGTTCGCGGGGTAATGTCATACTGTTTGTATTGCTTATCCCATGTTTTCTTTTGACCTTGGGTGTCATAACAGGAAAGTCTGTGACATAAATTAACAGTAGGGAATGGTTTGTTATCAGAAACCTCTTCAATAATAGGACTCTGGCCAAGTTTGTCTCCACTAGAAACATTTCTGGAATTCTTTTCATTCAACACTGAGGAAGAAAGAAGTCGATCCACAGGTAAACTAACAGGACGGACCACAGGTCGGGCTCTAGGAGCCCTCAACTGAACTTTGGTTAACTGTTGATAAGATTTTCCATGAGCAGAAAGGTTCGTTTTATAAAGTTCCTCCACATTCATTTTAGCAGGGCTGACTTCTCCTTCTGAAATAGTATCCATAGAACAATCTACAAAGGAATAAAAAAAAAATGTTCATGAAAAAGGGAGGGGGGCAAAAATATGCTTTTAAGAGAGAAAAGAGGTTAGGAAAAATGTGCATGGGAAGAAAGAAAAAGCAAAAAGCAGAAATATATGCATGAAAAATTCTCACAAGCTTTGCAACTGTCCAGTTGAACCACAAAATGACACAGCAAGAACAAAGAAAATGTCTCATTCTTGGTGACAAATGTAGTCGGCAAGAAAAATCTGTCTCTCCTGCCTGCTAATCTTTCTAAGCTTGTTTGTAAGGGTCAGAATTGTAGTGCTGCCACTGAACATGACAAAAAAATTAAACTACACAGAGTAATTGTTCATCTGGCACTGTTTGCCATGCATCACACACAGTAATTATTTTTTAACACTGGAAGTGACAACAGGCAGCGACAAGGGCATTTTGGTCATTCCTATTTTCAGTTAGTCAGCAATGACAGCCAAAACCTCCTGTGTCCCATTAAGCAATGTGTCTTTCCCTGTGATTTTGGCAGACAGGAATAAAAAGGGAGAAACCCCAAAGTATTAAAACTTATAAAGTTACATTGATAAAAGGACAGCACTGCTTTGTAATGCCAGAATGTAACAACCATTGTTAATGATTTTACAGTGACAAAGCATCTGCTGCAAATTGCAAAGTCATCATACATTTAGTTTGCAACCATTACCTTTTTATTGTGAGCATCTAGCACTACAGAAAGGTCAAGCTACCTTATAAAGTTGGTCAGAGAAACAGCTGCATGTAGGGAATTTTCTAGAGATGCACCAAATTTACTATTTTAGGATTCGGCTGAACCCTGAAACCTTCATAAAGATTTGGCTAAATACTGAACCAAATCCCAATATGCATATGCTATGAAAGGTTAATGAGTAAACATTTTCAACTTCCGTGTTTATGTGACAAAAAGTCACATGACTTTAAGGATTTGTATTTGGTTTGGCCAAATCTTGCCTGAATCCCAAACCGAAACCTAGATTCGGTGCAACCCTAGAATTTTCACAGTGAGTATAGAGTACTAGTTCACACAATAGACTCCACCATCATCTGATAAATACAAGAACTAGAACTATTACACAATTCTAAAAAAAAAAAACCATACACACTCACCAGGCTCATCTAAAGCACAGTCATTCAGTGTAGACCCAGGACTGACCACTTCTGATGAGGAATCCATGTTAAAATCATTTGGACAGCAGTTATTCTCTGTACGAAAAATATAAAATCGAATTAACATTTTTACTTGCTGTGTTTAGGTCACAATACAGACAGGCAATTGCTTTTAAGTTCCTAGGGAAGATAACATCCAGCTGATACACGAAATGTTGTTACATAAAAAGGTCTAAAAATCAGGATTTTTTGGAAAATGAGCTGGAATTTTTGAGACACCCCTTGGATTTTTCCATTTTGGGGTCCAAACGCCACTGTCTAATGGATATTCCTTTAATTGAACTGGCATTCAACAATAAGCATAGCGAGAAAATATAAGAATGTTAATGTAAATGTACTCCCCCCCCACTGTATTGTTTAAAACAATAATGTAGTTATGAGCAGTGGCTTTCAACTCATTAATACATTAATGATATTCATGATCTCACTTTTTAAAAAATTCTTCTACTACTTAGTGTTTGACTGCTATACGAAGGCATTATTCTGCCCACACATCCCTTGGAATGCATTTGCATAGTAATTCACATTCCAGTGCACAACCTCTCCTTATGCATTGTTTCTTTATGATAAGAGGAATTTTGGCACTTTACTGAAGAGAGGCAGACTAAAAGAAATACACCCAGCTTGCTAATTCTCGAGCTGTTTACATAGTGGACAGTGGCTGCTTTATGTAGAAAACATATACTTGCCAATCTCTTCTAGTACATCCATGCTCTGCTTTCGTTCTCTCTCCTCTACACCTTTAAATTGCAATGAATTTTCATCCAAAGAGCTGGCCCGTCTTGACAGTAAAAAATCCTAGTGAAGGAAAAACAAAATGTAATTTCAAGATTTCTTGAAAAACCAGCAGCTCTATATTACATGTACTGTGCCCACTTCCTTACTTCCTTTCCAACAGGCAAGGACTGTGATTTCCTGATTTGTTGGGGTTCTCTTTCTTCTGTAGAACTCACTGATTCAGGTTGACTTTCTTCAGGATTCAACATCTTTCTTGACACATCAAATATCCTATCATAATATGTAATAAGTAGTTCAACAATTCGTGCTTGATAAGGATAATCCACAAGAGAGGAAAGTGAAATTGTGGCATCAGTCTGACGTGGTCTGATAAGAGTGGGCCCAAATATTATCCCAAGGTTGCTAGCGGACATTTTATTTTCTTCCACATCTTCTGTGACTCTGCAAGATATCAAAGCAGATTTTTCTGTATTCACAGGCAAGTTTGAAAACATTTTATAAAAATAACATTAATGAAGAACATGATTGCATTCTCTCAAGGAAAAAGTAGTAAATATATATTTTAATGTAAATAAATTCACCAATTTACCTGTGTAGGTGCCCAATTAAGTACTGTAGTGTGTTATAGTTTGGTGTTGGCAGCTGTTTCAGTAGATCTCTAATTTTAAGAATGACTCTGTTCAGTTCAACACCTGAAGGCAGTCTCTTTAATGTGGGGCTACTTGAGTTAACCCCCAATTCTTCACTAGCACGTTGACTTTCTTTTGCCAATCCTATTAACTCAGTGTAGAGTCTAAACAAAATCAGCGGTTCAGGAAGCTATAGGAAATAATAGATTGTTTTATTTTATTTTACCAACCAAGTGCAACAATTCATGTATTGGTATAATCAGTTCTATAATATTACTGGTATAGTGTAGATTTCCAGAAAACACTGCCCATGTTTCCTTGGGGAAATAGTGTAAAATAACAAGGGTTTACCGTTATCTCAGTGGGTTACACATGAAAAATACAAAGTGCTGGGAAAAATACAAAACACACAAAGTTTGATAAAACAAGTGCAATTGTTTGGTTAAATGGTTTAACCAGCATGCCCAATCAGATTCAAATTTTTATCAGTTTAGTTATAAAACATGCTAAACTGCCTAACTTCATTGACTGTGTGCAACTTACTTTAAGATGTTACACTAGGCAAGACTCCTCTGGGTCAAATAAATTCAAAGAGAAATCTCTTTAAATACTAATTTCCCCTATAACACAAGAGTGGACAGTCTGTGGGATTGTCAGCTAAGTGGTTCTTGACATCAGAATAAGACACTTACAAAAGTTTCTTTAGCAACAAATTCTTTGCCTGATTATTACAACAAATTCTTTGCCTGATTTTTACAAATAAGTCACATACGGACCTTCTTTTATCACTAAAAAAGAAAGGCCGTAGTAAAGGTATTTTCAAACCAGTCAATAAATATGTCTTACCTGGCGAAGGTAGAGCTTTAGAACATTGCTGATGTCATGTGCATATAGATCTGACAGCTCTACCAAGTCTTTTCCATTCTCAAAAGCCTGACATAGCTTTTCAACACGAGACTTTGCTCCATTTACACGATAAATACCCTAGAAAACAATTTTTTAAAAAACATTTTTAATTGGACATTGGGTAATTCATTTCAGGAGGGCCTGAACTAAATGCATTATGCATAACAACACATAATTCTATTCTGCCATGCTGTACAAACATGGAATAGCTTCAGATTCCATGTTTGTCTTGTTTATTTTATGAAATTATCAAAAACAAACAAACATACATTTCTATGGTTAAAACAATAAGCATGTTTGGTACAAGCCCTGTTTATTGAACTTATGTCAAACAAGGGGTATACTGCCTCTTTAAAGACCACAAAAATAGAAAAACAAAACCTTATTATTTACTACAATGCAGCACAGGGCAATGGACAGATGACCCTATTCCCTTTTTTACAGTGTAAATAGAACATATTGCTTCACTCTCTAATCTCTGATATTAAAAAGACGTAATTTTAGTAATATTATGGAAATGTTAGAAATGTGCAAAAAACAAAAAAGAATATAAATATCCCAAATGGTATTTTCTAATTAAGATTTATAAAAAAAAAAAAAAATGTTCATGCAAAATGGACAAATGAAAAAAAAAAAGCTCTTGGCATTGTAAAAATGTGACCACACATCTAGACTAAATACACATTAACAAAGAGAAGACTGATCAAAGCAGGCTACCTGCAGCACTTCGTATTAATCTGAATAACTAGCTTTTATCCAGTGTTTGGTTCTTAAAGGAACGGTAGCACAAAAAAATGATATAGTATAAAAATTACGTATATTATGCTCTATTGCCCTGCACTGGTAAAAGTTATGTGTTTGCTTCAAATCCTTACTAAAGTTTATTTAAACAAAGCTGCTTTGTAGCCATGGGGGCAGCCATTCACAGGAGAAAAGGCACAGGTTAATTAGCAGAGAACAGATAAAACACCACTAAATTCTACAGAGCTTATCTGTTAGCTATTATGTACCTGTGCCTTTTCCCCTTTTTTCCCGGCTTAAATGGCTGCTCTATGGCTTCACAGCAGGGTATTTATATAATCTATAGTAGGGGTTCTAAAGCAGACACACCAGTTGTACCAGTGCAGGGCAACAGTACATTATATTTTAATTACTGTAAAACCCTTTCATTTTTTGGTGTTACTGTTTCCTTAACAGGCGCAACAAACAAAAACAAAATCTTAACAGATTGCACTGAACTTGATCAAAGTCTCATTAAACAAAAAAAGAGCACATACTGCATGGAAATATGCTCACTTACAAATAACAACCAGCAAATTGAGATTTTTAGACAAGTGGGCAATATCTCTGTCACACATAACTGTGCCACTCCTGCTCACTGCATCTCATGTCTGTAGTCTGACACTGAACGAGTCTTTCTAGGAAATTCATAGATATACTGCTGGATTTCTTTACAGCAAAAAAGATGATCAGCTTTGCAGATGTCTTAGGGATGGCATGGTAGCTATTCTGACGCTCTTTGTGCTTTGTAGAAGATACTGTAATCTTCTGTTTTATTTTAGGATATACTCACTTTTACAGTTAAAGCCCTGCTTTCAATTTCCGTTGTACACTTCTTTATAATAAAAGGAATGCCATCATGGGTGTTTTTAGCGGCCTGAGTAAATTCCACACCGAACAGATGAAGTCTTCCGTGAAGCTTTTTGTGTCCACACTGAATGGCCAGCGTCTCTAAACACTTCTTGTGGCAAGCAAGAGAACACTAAAATATAGAAACACGGTAAATAAGACATTCATCTATTGAGCTCTGACTAGTTCCAATTATGGAATCATTGACTTAACAAGTGTGTATAATTAGGGTAGGCTGCTGAAAAACCCTTGGGGTTAAATAGTCAGAATTAAAGTAGGCTGAAGCAGCAGAAACATGTAGGAGAAATATTAAGACAGGAAAAAAGCTATTTACTGCCATTTGTCTTTATACAGACAAATGCCTAAATATGTTCTGCAGAAAAAGATTGCATATGTAAAGGACACTGTTTACAACATTAATCTTACCTCTTCACACTCTGCTCCATGGAATACCACCAAGCTGTCACACTCTCTGCATTTAGATGGAGCTCTTAATTTTCGCAATTTGTGAGTCTGGGCTGCCTTAGACATATTAGTATTTCTAAATGGCCCTGGAGAATTGGCAATCTCAGAAACAAGGTCATTCAAACCTACAAAGAATAGCAGTTGTAAGTGGGTAGCTATTATGCATGTGTGCCTTATTAAGAGATATCAATGCATTATGTACCCTCCCAGTGATTCTAATTGCTTAACTTTACACTGGCTGGTGATCCTTTTCTGGCCAAGAGCTGTCTTTTATTGGGCAGGTGCCTCCATCTGCCCTCAGGTTCCCAGGCATTCACTGTACCTTATTTTCAGTATTTGTGCATGCGGAGCACAGAAATATTTAACCCGTTCTGTACTGCACATGTACAAAGTCTAAAGAGGCGGAGGAGATAGGTTGGAAAACTGGAATAATATGGGGCTGGCCTACCCAGGAGCAAACTAACATTAAAAGAAGTGATTAAAGTCACTGGGGGGCAAGCAAGACAAATTGGCACACCCAGTAACTGAGGCTGTTTACTTTAATAGCAGTGAACAGCAGGATGGTTTGTGCAAAGTGCAAATGAAAATATATCATACATTAATTGAGCAAAATATTCTTCTATGCACAGGGCTGGCTTTGGTTGTGCCAACACACAGTAAGGCAGATGACACATGAGGAGATTAGTCGCTCTGCGATTAATCTTGTTTAGCGGTGATGGCTAATCTCCTGTGAATGCTTTCCTACCAGCAGGAATGTAAATCGCCAGTAAGAAAACATATGTTGCTTCGACTTTCCAAAGTACCTTCAAGGAAACTTAGTTCGACTTTGGAAAGTTGAAGCAACACTTATGTTTTCCTACCCACGATTTACATACTCCCCAGTAGGAAAGCATTCAGAGGAAATTAGTCAAGGTTTTTCCCAGATTATGCTTAAAGATCACTTGGGCCTGAAGAGAAAACCAGTGTGAATTTAAATATTTATTTTACTGCCACACAACAGGGATGCTTGGCCAGGGCTCATTGGTACACACATAAAAACATACAATCTTATTTTTACCATTCTCCGAAGGTGAGGGTGGTTCCCTTTCATCAAGATCATCAGCTGATGACATAGTTCCTGTAGATGGCGTCCTGGGAAGCCTTCTCTTAAAACCACCTGTAGTTACATTTTGAATCAATATTTAATTTCTGACAGATTTTCTTCTTACATGAATACACCTTTATATAACTACAAAGATTTTGTTTACCTGGGCTTGCAGATGGAGAATCCATAGAACGGGACTCACTGCTGCCTCCTGCACTCTCTGAATCACTACACATGCCTCCACTTTGGTTCCCTACAGACCAAGATCTAAAAGGCGGTGGCCCTCTCATTCCTTTAAGCACAAAAAATGAATATGGTCATTTTTAATTAACAAACCGTTTTCCAAAGAATTACAAGGTAACAAGTTATCAATTTACAATTTTTTTTTTTTTTACCGGGAATATCTATGCTGCTGCTGGACCTTTTCTGCTCCATCTTGTTAGATCGTCTATAAACAGGGCTGCCAATGTCATCAGGGGGCTGAGAAGGGAATTCTCCCGAGCCTTGAGATAAGTTGCCTTGTGATGCATGTGCATTATCTTCTTGTCGCTTAGACAGAAGTGACCTTAATATTAAAAGATTTACTGCTTTTACTACTCCATGTCTAATGCGAAATGTTTTATGACAATTATTCTACAACAAAGTTGTAGTATAAATTCTAAACTGGAATCTCTAAATGTAAGATCATAATAAATGAAGTACAAACTTATGTGAGGAGAACTTTTGGTGCAGACAAATAACTTCTGCTATACTCTGCTAACTATTTGTTCAACATTTTATTAAACACAGACTGGGTAGCATGTTTGACTGGTCTGATGCTTTGATGTTGTCATTAACCTGTATATCTATATTTAATTATTAAATCAGCATAAATTTTGTCATGCACATTTCACATCTGCATACCCAGGCGCCAAAACTCTAGAATATTCTCATAAAGGACCATTAATGAAAAGATGGAAGGAGTAACCAACTAAAACTGCATCTGCTTTTATAGTCTGAACCACATGTTAAACTGACAGCTAGTGAATGTATAAAGCTTATTTTATTATATACATATTATTATTAAGCAAGCCAAAATAAACTAGCCAAAATATAGAATGACTGTTTTCAAAAGAGTTAGACTGGATATAGCTTTTAGCTGAAATGGCTTTCTAGGAGCCATAGTTTAAAAGTATCCAGCCGTGAGTGGTTAATTTAAAGCAGATTATTTTCAGTTGTTTACTTGTTGGCTGGTTATGTAAAGCTGCCTGTGCAACATTTGTGCAGGCTGCTCATCCAACATGTATCTCTGATAATATAGAAAATGTAATAAATAACCATTGTGACTTTAAGGACCACTCATGGCTTTTCACTATTGCCGTGAATGAGAAGTGACCTGTGACAATCCTCTCACAGTCCTGATAATACAGGGAACCCAGTTTTTAAAAAATGTACAATTACCTTTTTTGCTTATAATTAGAAAAATGTAATTTCAACTCCCTATAGTTCACCTTTACCTCCAAAAGGCTAATGTCCTAAGCAAGTGTTTGGAACTAACCAACACACTATCATGTTTGCTTAATAAAAATGCAAAATTAGGTGACCGAGCCTGCCTCTTGCCTTTGTTACAGAAGTCTGCACAGAATCTTGGGAGATTTACTTACCCTCCAATGTTTGTAATTGAAGCTTCACATGATCCTGTCTCAATAGGATCATCTTCTTTGGGCAAGTTTTTGACAAAATCTGAATACTGCTGTCCTGGCTCATAAAGCTTGGCATTCTCACACAGGGTCTGGCAATTAACCGGAAGGGATACTACTTGGCTATGCTGTAACTGGAACAGATTCACTGTTGCCTGTGGACAAATGACTTGATTAGTAATATAAAAAGCAATGTTAAAAGCAATACTTAGTTTATAACACAGATCACATACTTATAAAGGAAGCAAGTTAAATGTGTGAAGTCATTAAAGGAGAACTAAACCCTTAAAATAATGGTTAAAATACCATATTTTATATACTGTATTTGCTGCACCACCTTAAGTTTCAGCATCTCTGTAGCAACAATGATCCAGGTCTTTACAGTTGTCACAGGAGCTCCCCATCTTGAAAAATGTCTGCGACACTCACATGCTCAGAGAGAAGCTAAGCTTAGGGGTTGTCACAAATCATTAAGCAGAAAATGAGGCGGCCCTGTTATATAAGCTGATGCTACAGGGCTGATTATTAAAATCTGATGCTAACTGCACTGGTTTCTGAGCTGCCATGTAGTGATTATCTGTATTAATTAGTAGTCAGCCTTATATTGCGACATTTGTATTCTTTATATAAAGTATATTGTGAGTCGGTCCCTAAGCTCAGGTAAGTGTCAGTAGCACAGAATATGTGCTGGGAATCAGCAGAAAAAAAGATGGGGAAATACTGGGGGGCACAGATCTTCTTTGCTAAAGGGCAGTGGTCACCTTGGGCTGGTACAGAGCCCAGTACAATGTTTGTGCCCTACCATCCTAATTTTTATAATATAAAATGGCTAATACAAGTATGCAGACCCCAGAGAATGATTTAGGACATCGAGGTAAATGCAGCTCTTATTAATGTATTACTTTGACTGTAATCCATTAAAAATTCTGTACCATTTCTGAATAAATCAGATAACTCTTCACAATTCTATACATTTGTGTTGGTAATTCTATAGACATTTGTGTTGGTTATTTTGAAAATGAGCTATAAAATATAATTCAGGCAAAGGAAGAACACAGAAGCAAAGTACTTGACCTAACTGTCAAAATATGACTCCTGCACGAAGAGAGACAGGTTGATGTCAATAATTATTTCAGAAACAGTCCAATTTTTTTTAATTCATTATATTTAGAAAGTTCCTTGTCTCCATGAGACAACACCAATAGTAAATTCTATTTTGGCAATAGTCCCCTCAATTAGATTACAGCTTTCCACAATTTTCTGATCACAAAATCCCTTAAAAGAATAATAAAATGGCTGCACGGTACAAAGGCATGTTGTTAATAACCACAGTTAAACTTTCAGGAGGCAAACTTAGAACTATAACAAGATTTCCCATCACAATGCCATGTGCCCTGTATTTTTTGCCAATCCAAGTAAAAGTGCAGAGCAGCATTGTGTCTATATCATGCTGACTTTGTGAAAACACAGAATGCATTACTTAAAATGGAAATTGTGTGCTACAGGGAAGAAACTTTGGACTTTGGAGTTCTGGGGTTTTAAACTGTGCCTCAAGGATTAGTGGTTTGTTGCAGAGTAATAATAGATGCATTCATTACATAGATCACATAATTAAAACTGAGAAGACTGGTTAGCAGCAAAAGCTCAGAAGCATAAAAGCACTATACAGCTGCACAATTAATTTAGATTAAACATAGACCAAAGTCCATCAAGTTCAACACCTCCAAGCGAACCCCAGTGACATAAACAGACTTATACCAACCTAACTATATATACCAACATCAATACTAACTGCAGATTTTAGTACAGGTATGGGATCCCTTATCCAGAAACCCATTATCCAGAAAGCTCCGAATTACGGAAAGCCTGTCTCCCATAGACTCAATTTTAATCAAATAATATAGATCTGATTTCCTTTTTCTCTGTAGTAATAAAACAGTACCTTGTAATTGATCCCAACTAAGATATAAATAATCCTTATTGGATGCAAAACAATCCTGTGGGGTTTAATTAATGTTTTATTGATTTTTTACTAGACTTAAGGTATGGAGATCAAAATTACGGAAAGATCCCTTATCCGGAACACCCTTGGTCCCAAGCATTCTGGATAATGGGTCCTATACCTATCACAACAGCCTTGGATACAATGTTTGTCCAAGAACTCATCAAAGCCCCTCTTAAAGGCAATAACAGAATCTGCCATCACAACATCACTAGGAAGGGCATTCCCCAACCTCACTGCCCTCACCGTGACAAACCACTTACGGTGCTTCAAATGGAAGCTCTGTACCTCTAATCTAAAGGGGTGGCCTCAAGTGCACTGGTTGTTTTTACGGGGGAAGGGGAAGAACACCCCCTATTTGCCTATAACCCCCTCTAATGTACCGTATATACTCGAGTATAAGCCGATCCGAATATAAGCCGAGGTACCTAATTTTACCTAAGAAAACTGGAAAAACCTATTGACTCGAGTATAAGCCTAGGGTGTCACCAGTAGGGCTGGTGCGAGTGAGCCAGCACACAAAGTGTGCTCACACTTTGGTTTAATTGAGTATCCCAAAAAGATTTATTTATTATAGCCAAAACCAAATGCACAGTTTCATTTAGAAAGTCATTTGCTCAGTTATGATTTTGTATAAACAGCAGCTGAAGGTCATGGGATTCCAAAGTCTATATTGATTACCAAGAAAAGCACATTTAAGATTAGCAGAAATAGTACAGGAGTTGGTGCAGCCATTGGTAATCTGTGATGTTCTACCAATACCTAAGGTAATAAAAACAGCAATGACAATAGCCCTTTCCAGTTTGATACTATAAATGCATGGATTACAAGTGTCGGTGAAACAAAATAATTTTTTATTAACCAGAAACCATCAATCTAAAATTCAAAGATAAAGTTTCCCCTGACTCCTACATAGCAAAATCGTTTAGGATTAATTGCATACCCTTTAGGCTCTGTAAATTGTTCTAAAAATTACAAGAGTTATTTATGATGTGGTGGCAGCCATGAAGTAAAATCCACCTCAGTTCTAGGACCAGTCTTTGAAGGAAGTATAAAATAGTCAGACTAATACAGACCAGTGTCTTTTACCACACAATCCCCCAAGTTTGTAAATGTTCGGTCTTGCAGTTCAGTTTGGATTTACTGCAGACCATTATTGGCGCCCCCCGACAGACTTGTGTCCTTGCGTACCTGCGCCGCGCTCTCCCTATGCCAGCTTCCCAGAACGCCATCCTAACTGTTTGCTCTTCTCCTGTGCGCTCTGCTCTTCTCCTGTGTACGCTTCTGATCTGCTTGGCGCCGCAGTCGCGCCAGTGACGTCACGCGCCCCCTTCAGTTACTCATGGCCTGATCTTACAAGGTCTAAGATCAGGCCATGAGTAACTGAAGGGGGCGCGTGACGTCACTGGCGCGACTGCGGCGCCAAGCAGATCAGAAGCGTACACAGGAGAAGAGCAGAGCGCACAGGAGAAGAGCAAACAGTTAGGATGGCGTTCTGGGAAGCTGGCATAGGGAGAGCGCGGCGCAGGTACGCAAGGACACAAGTCTGTCGGGGGGCACATCGGGCACATCATGCCATATACTCGAGTATAAGCCGAGGGCTACTTTTTGAGCACATTTTTAGTGCTCAAAAACTCGGCTTATATTCGAGTATATACGGTACTTGTACAAAGTAATCAATCCCTGCAAACATGAAGGGGAGCTGAACCAACAGTGAACGCTGCTTATGCTGGGGTTGTGTAAGGAAATTGAAGTTCAAATCATCCAAATGGTATTACACCCCCTTTTCAACTTTAATTTAAGAAATAGAACTTGTGCTGAACACATTTTTGGCAGTTTTTTAAAGTTAGAAATATGAATGTTCGCTATTTTTTTTTTTTTTTTACACTTAACAGTGCAAAAACTGAAATTAAAAGTAAAGTCACATTCTACACAACAAATCAGCAGTCCACTGAAACACTCTCCTATATCTCAGAACTTATTGTTCACCTTTGAATTAACTTTTAGTATGACATAGAGAGTAATATTCTGAGACAAATTGCAATAGGTCTTCATTTATTACTTGTATTATTTTTGTTCAGCAGCTCTCTAGTTTTGAATTTCAGCAGCCATCTGGTTACTAGAGTCCAAATTACTTTAGCAACCAGGCAGTGGTCTGAATGAGAGACTGGCATATGAATAGGAGAGGGCCTGAACAGAAAGATAAGGAATAAAAAGTAGCAATAATAAAACTGTAGCCTCAAAGAGCAACTGTCTTTGGCTGCCGGGGACAGTAACCCCATTTGAAAGCTGGAAAGAGTCAGAAGAGGAAGGCAAATAATTCAATAACATTAAAGAACTAGATTATGAAGACAAATTGAAAATTGTCTATTTTACAACATACCAAAAGTTAACTTAAAGGTGACCCATCCCTTTAACAGGTGGCAACTGAAGCAAAGGAGGGATCTGTTTATACAGAGGGCTTCTCAGTGTACTGAAAACAGCATGTGACAAGAAACAAAAAACACACATTTCCTAATTAAAACAATAGTCAAAATGTATGTTCAACCCAAGACCTATTCATTCAACTCATGTTCAACAAAAGGTTAAAATGCTCTTTTAAGAAAACAACTCCTGACTTACAGAGCAATAACACTAAGTTTTCCAAAATATTAAAATATTGATTTAGGCACAAAGTTTTGCAGATCTGTGTGTAATCAAGCCTTTAGATAACTACAATATAAACACAGTTTGGCAAACTGCCACTTCAGACACATACTCTGCCAAGTGTGGTTTAATGAAGTGCTGCACTTATCTTTATCATATGTCATGGCTTTAACAATACCAATGGTTCAATTACTATGGTAGTAGAGAGTCAGGAAATGGCAGCTGCTGCTCTAATATTGCCTATTTTTGTGTTGCACGAGAACTTAACTGCCACAGCCCTACCACAAATTACAATGTGCTGAATAAACAGATTTGCAATTGAATAATATTATTGACTCTAGAACACACTAGTTCATTCAATTCAATTAGATATGATCTGACATTTAAAGCAAAGGCAAGACTGGCTACATATTGATTGTAGGGCTCATTAACAAATTCAAGGTGCAGTGCAAAGTGCATAATTGTGCCAATCCAAATGCAAATAGCCTTGCAGTCAAGTGGCTGTGTCAGCTTTGTTGTATGAGGTGCAAAGTACAGGGTGCACAGACACAAGGAAACCTTTGAGGGTGTGTTACTTTCAGGGCTCACTCTGCATGTTTGAACTTCATATGCTGAATCAAATGCTAACTGCGAATGCAAAGGGCCCCCCCCTTAATATGCCCCAAAAACAATCAAAGGTGAAGACATACAAAAGCATAGACATACAAGCTGAATCAGTAACACCTTCACCAAAATTATGGTAAATAAGGCATTACTAGAAATAACACATTCTGCTCCAACAAGGAAAATATTCCCCCCGCCCCCCCCCCCCTTTTTTTTTTCTTTGACAGGAAGGTAGAAAATGTACCTCAATACTAACTTACAAAAACAGATACTTTTTTTTTTTAATGCAGAAAAAGTAAACTATGAAAATGACAGTGTAAAAGCAACCATGTTGTTCCACTGAAAAGTGTTGAATTTTGAGACATGAAGTCCCTCTTCTTTCCATAGTGGGTAGAAGCAAAAGGACTTTAAATCCAAAAATAAATCACCATATTGAACAAGGTGCGTGTTGAGCTGGATCACTCTGTTAGCCTAAGGGGGTGTGGGGAGCTGATCCCTGAGAGTAAGACATGTGTGTGTAAAAAGAAAAACACATTTATATATATTTCTAGAAGTGTTTTTGCACATATTTTATATAAATCCAACTGAATAAGCTCATGTAAAAGGTATATTTTCCTTTTTAACATTTCTATTAGCCAAGTACAAAGGAAAATTTAAAGAATGACAGACCAATAAATGCTTTGTGACAAAAGAAATTACCAGAAAAAAAGACTGACTTACAGCTTTAAGAGTGAGATCACACTGATAAATAAGTTCTCGAATTTGCGTTAAAAGCTCACTCTTAAAGTTTTCCATAGAGTTCCTCCTCTCCTCAACTTCTGCCATACATACTTTGTAATATTCTTTAGCTTCTTCAGCCTGCCAGGTAAGAAAAGAAACAAGCAGTGATCTAAAAACATTCATATTCAAAATATTGCAGCATTTAGGGCTAAGCCCCAAAATATTTTTAAATTCATGTACTTAATGACTGTAGTGGGAGAAGCGGACAGTAGGCTTGTGACTAAAATAGCAGATTGCCTGAACAGAGAGATAATTAATAAGTAACAATAAAATTGTAGCTCCACAAAGCAATAGTTTTTAGCTACTGAGATCAGTAACCCCCATTTGAAAACTGGAAAGAAGGAAAATAATGCAAAAGGCACCAGAAACACCACAGTACATCTATACTGTGTAACGGTCTAGCTTGATTTGCTTGCAGGCTATGGAGGTGCACAGTATCAGAAAAAGCTATACTCTGTTTACAATGACTATCCTTACAATGAGTCTAGGTGCTAAATTGCTTTATATACTTCATATTATGAAGATCATTTTAATTACAATTCAGACCTAGAACACCCACTATGTGGGAAAAGGTGCAAATCAATATTTTAAGCACCAAATTTAACAGAAATCTTGCTCAAGCCCACAAAGCTACTTGTAGTAAATGAATAGCTGCTTTAGCAGGTAGAATATTAAATTTTTTGGCATATTATTTAAATGCCTTGACTACTGTAATTAACACTTTCTTGGAGCCACAACAAATTCAAGACATAGCCTGTGATATAAATAGCAGGTCTGGCTATTCTTCCTTGCAGAAGTGGTAAATGAAACTGTCAGACAATAACAATAAAAGTTTCAAGTAACCACAACATACCTAAAATAAAAAAAAAACATTGTTGCAGATATAATTATAACTGAAACATGATGCTAAAGCAAGACTAAAGCCAGTTTACTGGCTTACAAAAGAAGAAATGTGATAAACTTTTGCTCAGAGTTTTCCATTAACCATTTTGTGATTTATTCAAGCTAGCCAACCTTGCACACTCACAATATTATGTATGCTTAATTGAGATACAGTATAGAAAGTGATATTTGACCGTTGCTGTGTTTTAGGGAGAACTGTGGTGTTCCTTCTCTGCCTGTCAACTCTTTCTATTTAAAAGAACCGCAAACACTGCCTATACAATGCTGATAGGCACTGCTCGAGAATGGGGAGATCCTATCAGCCACCATATACAGTTACCAGAGCCATTCACAGATGTACACTCTGCAGGCAGAATTTCTGCACAAATAATTGTCACCAAGCCTATGGTGAAATGTCGACTATGGCCAGCATGGTACATTGTGATTTTGGTGAATAAGGCCGGTGGAAGTGGACTTACTTGCTGAATCACTCAATTGCGACCACATAGTGGGCAAATATTAAATAAGAATAATATCACACTCTATCCAGCTAATGTGACTATACAATACACGTAGACAAAGAATGGATCAAAAACAACATCTTAGTATAAATGTGTTAAAAATAAGAAATATGCAAAAACAGCATATAAAGATAAATAAAACTGTGTTACTTTGTAAATAATTCTAATAAACTCATCTGAAGAGAGAAAACAGTTGTACATGGAGCCATGATAAAAAAAAACCAACAAAACGAAAAATCAGGATGTCTGGTCACTTTCAGATATGAAAAAGTCAACAACCACTGCTTCAGTTAATCTACCCTACTAGTTATTTCCATGCAGCTGCAACTTCCTCCCCATTAATTATTTATCAGTTTGCCGTGCCTTTTCCTCTGTTTTTTTTCAACTTAATATTTACATTCACTCACCCACTATTTCTCCTCTAACAGTTTCCATTTTTTCTTTACTTGCTTCTAATGTAGTTATCTCTTACCAGCTCCACCCCCAGCTAGAATATTACATTACTTACTACCAACATAGTATCACGTAGCATTCTACATGATTTTGCAGAAAGTTGCTAGAACAGTTTTACGTTTTAGCAAACGAGAAAACAAACAAAAAAAAGGGAAAATACTAAAACCTCTAACGTTCCATTGCTCTAAAGTTTTATAAGAAACCAGCTTTTTAAACAAAAAAAAAAACAAAAAAAATTTATCAGGTATCATGTAATTACAAAGAGTTTGCATAAATAGTATAAATTATTGTATAAACAAGCTCTTCCCTTTCCTTAGTTCCTGCCTGTGACTGAAGTATACAGATAAGCAGGCCATTTAGTTGTCTGCTTTGAGGGTAAGGCCCCACAAGGCTGATTGCCCGTACGCTTAAAAAAATCTTCTACTTGTGCCTGCACCTGGAAGCACTGAATTTGCATGGGCACATGCAACCAATATCCGCCAGCAAATGACAATTTTTGCGATACTTGGCAAATATCAGCTACGTGTGACTGCACCCATGTGGATTCAGTGCTTCCATGTGCAGGCACAAGTAGAAGATTTTTCAAGTTTATGGGCGGATTGTCAGCCTGTGGGGCCTTACCCTAGATCACAGGAAAAATGCTGCACCACTACTGGCAATACAAATCACTGCAGTCAAATTATTCAGATTGGGTAATCAGGCACAAATGCATCAGTGAATTTATCAGTGGCAATTTATATTGGCAGCTGATAATTACAAACATTTTGCTTGTTTAATCTCTTGCGTGGTGGCATTGCCCTTAACCAAAATACTGAATGCCTTTTCCTCTGTCTCCCACAATGATTCAAAAGAACAAAAGTTAGATAATGAAGTATTTTTCACTACAGATATAAGTCCCAATCAAAAGTTCTGACCTTCTGTGAAGCTTCCTCTTCTAGACGACGTCTCTTCTCTAGTTGTTTGCTACCATCCTTTTGAAGTCCCCCACTTATGCTGAGCAAGTCCTCCTCTGCTCGCATTGTACTGGACTTTGCTTTTTCATGTTCATCTTGTCGCTGGGCATTTAAAAGTTTAGCCTTGCGTAAAGCTGCCTCCAGATCTTGCTGCAAAAAATAAACTAATATTGTAGTATAAAAGATTTATATTCTTTTGTTTTTCAAAAAATCCACCAAAGGCTAAACATGTACAGTATTAATCAGGCTTTTTAAATATGTACCCCCTGGCATGATTACATTTGTGCCTATCTTCTATACTCCCTTTCATTTTATTGAGCAAACTTTATATTTTTTGTTCAATGATTTATCTACTAGTGGTGGAACTGGTAACAGAAAAGTTCACCCCCACGAAAGAAAGCTTTTGGTGGGGATTAGCAAGTGGATTTGAATTCAGCCTCTGGCCCCCCCACCCTAGCCTCACAGCTGGCTGGCCGACTGCTCAGCAGAAGGGGCTGGGGAGAGGCACTACTATACAGCAGACACCACTGTCCCCCCCCCCCCCCCCACATACACACTGTTATATACAGTCTTTTTCAGCATATTTGGTTTCCATATTTTGATTTGCATTCTTTCAGCCTTTATTATGTCTTTCTCCATAACCTATGCTTTACTTCCCAGTAACGTATGTTATGTTCTGCTCCCTTATTGCCATTTTTTTCCCTTTTCCCATTGCCACAACTTTTTTATCCAGGTTCTCTCCATCCTTTTGCCCGTATCACTGTTTTCTGTTTTACTCTTTCATTATTTGTTTGCTTTGTCTCCCTCTCTTTTACCATGACCTTGAGCATCATTTTTCATTTGGTCTTAGTACGGGAAGCACTGTGAAACGTAAATTTTAAAGGGGGAAAGTGTCTACAGCAAATGTACAAGGTACTGTTTATTACAGAGTAAAAAGGAAATTGGCACTCTCATAAGTAATTATTTGTAAAGCTTGAGTTTTGAAATCTGTAGTTTGTACTGAGTGTGAGCAATATTACTCTGTATTCATTTAAAGAAGTTTGGTATCTAAATAATGGCTGTTTGGTGTTCTAAATTACAGGCTACAGCCACAACAAACTAACAGCACCCACCCTGTGTCATATATCACTGAAAACCAATACGAATTTATACCCAGTTGTTGTGTACCTCAGTTACTAACATAAGGAAACACAATGACAAGCCAATTTATGCTAAGCAATTAATGTAAAGGGACATGGCATAGTACACTATACCTGCTTATAACTCTTACGCTGTCTGAGGAAAAGGTGTTGGGGTGGGAGTTGACTATAACTGTGTAAAAAAAAAAAAAAAAAAAAAAAGCACTGCTTTAAAAATTTCCCAGGCTAGTGCATTTTTTTTCTTTTGAAAAGTAGTGCTGCCCCAAGGGAATTTACTTAGCGACTTACTTACATCAATATGTTTATGTACTCTTTCACAAAGCAGCATAACATTTTTGACGTTCTAGGAAATAGGACAATTAAATGGGATATATACATCATTGCTGTACTATTTATTTTTGTTAGATTTTTGTCTTACAAGTCCTCCCTTTAAGAGGAATCCACATATATGAGGGAAGGATTTTCCCTGGCTTGGGTCAATGAATTGTGTGACTTCAGGTATATTGCCCTGTTTAAGTAAGAATATCTTAAAATAGTATTAACATCTTAATTTGAAACAAACCATTTTTTTCTGCTCTCGCTGCCAAAGGTCTTTCATTTCCTTCCTTTGTTTATCAAGCTCCGATCTTCTAGCTTGGAGAGGCTGAAAAAATAGTTAAAAATAGAGAAACACAATAAGCTAAATTGGTGTTAAATTCACAAGACATTTGTTTTAGAAATAATCAGTCAAGTTTTATAAATTAAATCTATTACAATTCGTACTTGAAATATTCTTCTTTCATACATATGGAGGTATGTCTTATGTATCACCCCCTTGATGGCCAAGAAGCCAGCTTTCATTACAGAAAATCACACTGATACCATTGGCAAGCTTTTATCAGAGACACTTCTAGGCATTTATATCTGGTAAATGTCATATTTTTAATAGAACAGCTTTTCTACCAAAAGTATCTTTAACATTACTAAGTAGTTAGTAAGTAAAAGGTAAGTAACATTTGACCAGTGTATTATAATATTTACCTGAATGAACTTGTTGCTTTGAAGAGCACCAATTGTTTGCAGAGAAACTTGGCTGCTGTCAATATCATTCTGAAAAGCAGCTAAGAAGGTGGACTGGAATGGCATATACTCCTAAAATATAACATATTAACCATTGAGTGCAATTTGAATTTACAATGATTTTTGCAAACTGCACACTACAAAAAAAGGAAGCAATTTCTATTTTTAAAACATTTTACTGATCAGTAAGACAATTTGCAATTCAGCAACACAAAGCTTTTAAGCTTTAAAGTGAATAAAATTACTTACCTGATTATTAACCAAGGATCTTGCACTTTCAGCCATTTTTGCAAGATTTCTGGCAGTTTCAATTTCTGCAGATTCAAAGAGATCATCATATAAAGTACAACAACACAATTTAAAGTCAGAATAGAATAAAATTAGTCAATGGTTCTAGTCACTGACACAGCTAGTAATTTAGAAATCACATTATTGACAGTCTGTAGAACATGCCTGACAACAGATTTCATTCCAAAGCTCATTAGACGTGAAGAGGAGCCACTCACCCACGCTAAGCCTTCTCTCTACCCAGGCAAGAATATCCTTGGTATATTTTGACCAGGCTTTAGCATATGACAGTGCGGATTCAATTCCACTGTCGTACCGCAGAAGCATGTTGTCCACTTCTTCTGCCCTAAGGTGCCCTAAAACAAAATAAGAGTTAAATTAGAAACTTATTTTTCTGCTATGTCCTGCAAGTTGGACGCAGTGTCAGCCAACCATGAATGCTGTAGTTACTCTGATCTTGGATTGTTCTTTAATGCCAGATGACACTAAATAGGACTGACAGGGATTTTCAAGAGGGGTCAGAGTAACAAGCAACTAAGATGCTCCTGTTGCCTACCACATGATTACTGCAATGATTGTGCATTTTATTCTCTTGTGCTCTGTAGCCAATATATCTAAACCTGAACAAAAGGGAAAAACAAACTCTACACCACTGCACTGTGGACTATTAAAAAATTGTTTATGTCCATACAGTGCTTACCTGGAATATCATCCCTCTTTTGAATTGATCCAGCTGAATCGTCCACAGAAATGTTTTCAAATGACTAATACACAAAAAAGAAAAAAAAAGTGAGACAGAGAAAGTAAAAATTTACTAATCTATAAAACAATGTTTTTCAAATGATAATAAACGTTACAAGGGACAGGGAAAGTCTATGTACCAGGAGTAAAAGTAATTGTACCAGCCCCACTGTTTTAAAGATGGTTTAGTCAAGGAATTAAAAGTTTAAAGCATATATTTCTGCATGAGACTTTCTCATATGCCATATACCCCATTAAAAACAGTTATAAATGGAGCATTGTACAATAAGGGATAGTGGTTTTTTTAAAGTAATAAACTGCTTTAGAGGATTAAAAAAAATTACTGCAATGCTAAGTACTAAGAGAAGTTCTCCGTTTGCAATTGTTCCGTCATGCTTAGCAAAAAGGTTAATTAATTTCAAGGCTGCAAGGAAAATGGAGAGTAGCAGCTGATGTGGAATGGCTGAACTGAGGTGAGAAGAGCCGTGCAACACATAGAAATATAACAAAACATTAAACAGCCCATAGCACATTCACACCAAACACAATTATGAAATTATAACCTACACATCCTAATGTAGGCTTCTGTTAAAAACAAACAAAAAAAGAAAATACCAATGTAGAGGATTACATAAATAAATAGATTGACAGCTAAGACTAATATTATATTCTAGAAAAGGATATAATAGATTGTACCAAATTATGTTTTGTGCGTAGTAACAGGTAAAGCAGGGCCCGTCAGCACACAAACAGGATGAATTTAAGTGCCAATATGCAGTCTACAATTTCCTCACCAAAATCTGTCCAGTATGTGTGCGCATCAATGGGCCAATGCCATGCCTCTTAGTGTGCACACAAGGGGCAGACAGATTAAGACTGGCTGAAAGAAACACCTATAGAAGCACCAACAGAGAGAACACATGTGCTGCTAGCCTTAAGTTAGAAAAATAAGTTATTGTGGATTTCAAGCTCCAAGATGAATCCACCCAACTGCTGGAAAAAGAACGAATGAACAATAGATAGCATATTCCAAAACAAATAAATCACTTTCCCTTTCAAGAGAGGCTCAACAATCAACCAGTGTAAGCATTTTTTGGAAATACCCTTTTTGTGACATTATAGTGCATATTTCTGATTGGTTGCATTGTACAGATACTGCTATATGTAAAAAACACAGTACCTGTGTGATCTAACCAATTTACCAGCACCATGCATCTAGCATGTAATACACAGCAGCAGCAAAATCCTACAACTGTAGGGGCGTTTTGGAAGGACCCACAATTGTGGTCAAATGCATGATGATGGTGGTGGTGGTGGGGGTCTGCAAATAATTTTGGTGGGTGTCTGGAATGGTTAAATCAAATCTCTGCACAACAGTGTATTGCATGAACTAAACAGTGAGCGAATGCACACACATGGATATCAGTTGCAGAAAAAACATCATATTCCAATGACAACATACAAGCCAGAATTGTTTATCAAAATGCAAAAGTAGTGCATTACTTAGCAGCAGCATATTTTTCTGCACATGCACATAAAGTTCCAAAATTAGGTACAAGCAAGCAGTGCAACAATGATACTGGGTGGCCCAAACCTTTGAAGGTTGACCCCTCTTCCCCCATATGTAAAATATTTTATTATATAAGGAAATAATCTTTAAGGGCTCTGTTCCTTTATGCTTTTTAAGTTTTCATGAAGAAGAAGAACATAAAAACAATCAACGCACCAGAGGTCACCCCTTTAGATTAGAGGAACGGAGCTTCCATTTGAAGCAGCGTAGGTGGTTTTTCACGGTGAGGGCAGTGAGGTTGTGGAATGCCCTTCCTAGTGATGTGGTAATGGCAGATTCTGTTAATGCCTTTAAGAGGGGCCTGGATGAGTTCTTGATCAATCAGAATATCCAAGGCTATTGTGATACTAATATCTACAGTTAGTACTAGTGGTTGTATTTATAGTTTATGTATGTGAGTGTATAGATTGGTAGGTGTGGGTTAGGTGTGCTGGGTTTACTTGGATGGGTTAAACTTGATGGACACTGGTCTTTTTTCAACCCTATGTAACTATGTAACTATCTAAATACACAATCTGACCGAAAGCCTGATGGAAGCAGAGTGCCTCCTTTATTAGGTTAAACAGCCAGTTTACCCAGGGTCTCTCTCTGTGAGATGGCAGTCGAGTATGAGTCGGAGAGTTTTAACGTTGATGAGCCACAGGCATACATCTGGTGCAAGGATGTTTCTACCTACCTCTGTGCCCAAGCTAGAGTCGCTTTAGTTGCAACTGAGCTAATTTAGTTAGAATAACAATAGAGGTGTGTAATGACACACCTCTATTGTTATTCTAACTAAATTAGCTCAGTTGCACTCTCATTGAACTTTACTATTATGTTAATTACCCTTATAGTGATCTCATAACCCCCTTTGTGTTTTAGTAAAGTCTGTCTGCATTAAGTGAAGCTAAAATTCCACGTGTTTGTAGCAACCCCACAACCATATTTTTTTTAGGGCACTCCTATGGTGTCTACTGCTCGCTCTTCATTCTTTGATTCATGATTTGGTCCTAAATGGTTGGCCATTGCCAAGATACATACAGTTGAATGCAAAAGCTTGGACACCACTTAACAAATTACATAGATCAAGTTGCTCCTGGTGGCTTTCGAGGTATCTTTAGGACCATTGTGTTGTTGTAGGAGGCAGATACCCTTTATCAGATTCACCTTCTTTGCTGATTATTTCACACTGGCATCCAGAATTTGCTGATATATTGCGGAATCCATTCTTCCCTCTACACATACAGTGATTCCTGTGCCACTGGCTGCCACACAATTACAAAGCATAATGGATTCACCCCCTGTGTTTGGCAAGGTGTTTTTTTTTTTTTTCTTATCAAATGCTGCTCCTTTTTTTCTCTAAGCCTTTATTGGTTGCAATTTTCACTTCATCAGTCCACGGCACTTGTTTCCAAGAGGCCTCTGTCTTGATGCTTTTTTTGACACACTTTTTTTCAGACACTGACATTTGAGGTTAATTCACAGATAAGGCTTTCCCCGATGACTTTTCCATGCAGATCATATTTACGCAAGCAATGCAACATCACTTCTGTGTCTGTAAAACCTTTCTGCAGGTCTTTCGCAGTCAAAGTCAAAATGTCCCCTTAAATATCATTTCTTGATGACATTACTAACAGTAGGAATTGCAATTAGTTTTAAATTTTTTATAATTTTCAGATCCTAACTGCAAAATAAGGAAATGCACCAAAACCTTTGGATATTCCACAAAAACTATTTTCTTTGTCCCTATGTTTTAAAGTTTGTGAAATTAAATGTAAATGTGCATTAACAATTGCAAATATGTATAACACACTAATGCTTGTTTAATACTTTTTTCTACAAAATTAACTAAAAATGTAATTTGGCAAGGGGTGACTGACTTTTGCATTTAACTGTATGTGTGTTTTCCCCCCAATTAATGCATACAAAAAACACAAAACAAAAGCAAATATTAAACGACTATGTACAAGTAACTTAAAACTGGCAGATAAGTTATTCTTTCGCACACAGGGAAAAAATGTCATAGCCAGAAATAGAAGTGAGAAGCACAAAAAGCACAACAAGACCTACCCGACTCCTACGTGATGCATGAAGTCCCAGTGTTGACCCATTGTCTACATCTCCCATAAGGAAGTCTGACACACTGTAACGGAAATAAGCCATGAATAGGACTTACAAAGGAAACATTCTTGATACACATACAATGTTTCTGTCAAGCTTTGTTGCTCATGTAAGCCTAGTATTTTTTAATGTTAAAAAGTAAAGTATTCTTAAATTAACCCTCCTATGTTCTGGGTTCTTATAGTAACCGAAAAAATTAAATTACAGCTTGTCTAAAAGTTTTTTGCCTCCATAAGATATACCTTAGGCACTGGGCTTTTTGTATCAGGTGAGGGGATTAACTTCCATTTGACCATAAAATCCATGTTTCCTAAATTACTCCTTAACGCCTCGTCTTGCTAAGCCCTACCCTGTGTCCTGAAGCCAAATCATCAATGCAAACAGTGTAACTCTGATGCATGTTATAAAAGCACCTATGCACTAAACATCTTCAGCAATTACTACTTTTTAATTTAAAAGAACGCATGTTGTCATATCACTCCTTTAAATCAGGACAACTATAAAATGTCAAATATAAAGCGGTTCAGGTGCACACAAATGGATGGCATAAAAGCCTACACACTTTAGGGCTCATTCACGTAACGCAACAAAGTAAAGATAGCAGTTTCTATACCTTCTATTATCCAAAATCTAGAATTTCCAGATAAAAGATACTTCCATAATTTAGATCACTATACCTTAAAGTCTGCTAAAAATCATTAAACATTATATACACCCAATAGGATTATTTTGCCACCAATATGAATGTATGCAGCATAGTTACCACCAAGTGCAATTTATTATTTTATTATTAAAGAGAAAAGGAAATCAGTTTTAAAAAACGAAAACTATTTGCCTAAAATATACTCTGTGGCAGATGGCCTTCCATCAATTCAGAGCTTTCTGGATGATGTGTTTTCCACATAAGGAATCCTATATCTGTATTTTTATTTACAAATATATCTGCTTTTTTGGTGGTGTTAATTGTATTGTGTTCTTTAAACATAATACAGTGTATAGAACAATGTTTAAATAAACAAATAAAAGATTATGGCTGTCTTCACAGAAGAAAGCAAAGCTATTGCAATAAAAAGAAAAAACTGGACTTCCACTCTAAAGATGACATTTTACAGAACATAAGTAACTGGCATGGCAATTTAAATTGACTACTATAGTTAAATTTACTTTGTTGGTAACTGGTTATCTGAACTCAAAACTGTCTCAAGTTCACAAACCAATAGCAAAAGCAAAAGTTGTACTCAACACTAAACATTTTTTAAATTTCCAAGCAAGAGGTGGAATGAGGATCACCACATAATACATGTAGGCAACACAATAGACAGTCTTCACTTACCTGTATCAGTATATTACAGGACATTTAGGGTAATGGCACACAAGGAGATTGCCCACAGGAAATCTGCACTACTGTAGGCAACATAACTTCTGAAAATACCCTTTTTCTTTATTAACATTTGGATTGCCACTTGTAAAACACATTACATGCAGCTTTTTGGCTTAATCATGGAAAAACGAGATCAAGGTAATTTTCTAGCAATTAAGCCCGATTGGTTCATGTAATGTATAATGTGTGAGTACCTGAGGTGATCTGAATGTTACTGAAGGGAATGGCATTTCTCAGCGATTTGACACCCTGTGCTAGTGCAGATTTTTCTGCAGGTGGGAAATCTCCTTGTGTGTCATTACTCTTAGGGCAATGACACACCAGGGGATTAGTCACCCACAATAAATCTCCTTTGCTGGGCGACTAATTTCCTTGTAATGCTTTCCAACCTGCAATAATGTAAATTGCCAGTGGGAAAACATACATGATATGGCTAATTTGTAAAGTAGCCTAAAAATGCCTTTTAGGGCAGTGGCAGATGGGGAGATAAGTCGCCCTGCAACAAATCTTTGTTACCGTGGGCGACCAATCTCCTCGCAATGTCATCCCACCGGCAAGAATATAACTTGCAGTTGGGATGGCATACACATCAGTACAATTTCCCGAAGTCGCCTGAAGTTTCCTCTCAAGGCAACTTCGAGAAATCGTAGCGGTACGTATCCATCACATCGGTGATTTACATTCTTGCCGGTGGGATGGCATTGTGGGGAGATTAGTCGCCCGGGGTAGCGAAGATTTGTTGCGGGGTGACTAATCTCCCCGTCTGCCACTGTCCTTAAAAAGAACTTCGGGCCATTCTGGAAAGTAGTCATGCTACGTTTCCCCACTGGCAATTAGCATTTTAGCTGGCGAGAATGAAACAAGGGACATTGTTGGCCAATATTTATTGGGGGTGACAAAACATTCCGTGTGTCATTGCCCTTAGACATTTGGTGCAAATATTTACTTACTTTTATATAAACAGATAACATAGTAAATGAGGTTGAAAAAACCACATAAATAAAGTTCAAGGCCTTAATAGGGGGTAACATTTCCTTTCAGACTTCCAAGACCTCAATCAGAATAGTAGAATAGTCCCTGGATAAACTCTGTACGTTTCTCACTTTCTAAAATGGTATCCAACCCTTTCTTAAAACTATCCGATGTATCACTAGTAAAAACCCTTTCTGCATCTTAAAATTGAACTAAGGGTTAAGAGCGCAAATCTGGGGGGGGGGGGGGGGAGGGTTTGCTGGCTAAGCAATTAACAGCCCCACTCAAAACTGAAATGTGTAAATCAACATTTCCAAATTACAATCTCCTGACACTAAAGAGTGCCTGCGGGTCCAGGCAACTGCAGAAAAAATCAATAGGGATTCTGGGCATTTTCTTGTAAACTCATGGAATATTTTCATTTTATGTTCATATGTATATAGCTTCACTTCTTAATTTCACTTCTTTGTTCTTTTCCTCATCTTACAACAATTTCTTTATTGCTTCATTCCATCATTCACTTCTGTTTTCCCTTTTCTCCTTTCCCATTCTAAATCTACACCTAGCCTATACCCTTTTCCTTTACTCTTATGCTCTCCCCTTTACTCCCACACCCTCTCTACCAGCTGTTTCAATTCTCTTTACAGTACACTTTTTATTTTCTCTCCCCTTACTTCCAATCACTTAGTACCCAATAATGTGAGGCCCAGTAATATACTAATAACAGTGAATGCAAAGTATCTATTTTGTTGTCTCAAACTCAAAAATCCTACAAAACTGCAGCTACCCATGCTGGATATATATTTGTTTAAACCAGTTGTATAACAAATAAATCTATATGGATCTTTCTAATGCCAAGAAAAACAATTTTTGCTACATAAATCTCTCAGACTTACACGTTACCGAAGGTGAAGGCTAATGCATCAATGGATGAAAAGATTTCACTGAATTGCTCCTTCTTGTTCTCCTCATTAATGTTTTTGAAGTTTACAGCTGGAAAATTAGAGAAAAAAAATAAATCAGACTAGGTGATCCCTGGAAGAAAACCTTAAGCCCAGTGTAACCTAAAAAGCATCTCTTTTTCTCTCTCCTTACAGTTGCGTGAGGGTCAAGAGGAAAATACTGGCTGTAGGTGGTTTAGGGGCAGCTGTAATATAAACATAACACTAAGTGGTTTCATTACTACTAACACTGACATTTTCTTATCAATTTAAAGGAACAGAAACACAAAATTTAATGCACTGTTGCCCTGCACTGGAAAAAGTTGTGTGGTTGCTTTAGGGCTGTGGCACACAGGGAGATTAGTCGCCGGTGGGATGGTATACGATTTACATTCTCGCCTGTGGGATGGCGTTTCGGGGAGATTAGTCGCCCACGACAAGGGAGATTTGTCGTAGGCGACTAATCTCCCCGTCTGTCACGGCCCTTAGAAAGACTACTATAATTTAAATATAGCTACACAGCAGCTTGTTCATTTAAATGGAAATAGGTCTAAATGGCACAGATTACATAGCAGAAAAACTCTGGAAAACACTATTGTATTCTACAGAATTTATCTGTTATGTAACTTGCACCATTTCTCTTTTTTTCCAGCTTGAATGGCTGACCCCATGGCTACAAGGCAGCTTGTTTATTTAAACTATAGTAGGGTTCTGAAGCAAACACACCAGTTGTACCAGTGCAGGGCAACAGTATATTATTACTTTAACACTTTCATTTACCGTTCCTTTAAAGAATGCATTGGGATAACCTTAATCTTAATGCTCATATAATAAACTAGCACACAAAGCAAAAGAAAAAATGCCTCTCCCATCCTGCCGTTACTTATTTATTTTTGTTATGAATTATAAATAATGCTAAATTTAAGAAATAAATTACTGGCTTCTCTACATATTGGCCTCTCTACATAAAGGTTGTCTCAGTCATGGAAGAAAGCATTTGGCAAGCAAGACTGAGGGCAGTCACACACGGGGAGATTAGTTGTTGTGTGACAAATCTTCGTTGTCGCGGGCGAATAATCTCCCCGCAATGCCACCCCAACAGCTAGAAAGTGAATCGCTGGTGGGGTGGCATACGCAGCGCCACGATTTGCCGAAGTCGCCCGAAGTTTCCTCTCAAGGCATTGTGGGGAGATTAGTCGCCCGCAACAACGAAGATTTGTCACGAAGCGACTAATCTCCCCATGTGTCACTGCCCTTAGGGTGAAGACACACAGAGCTACTAGTAGCAGCTGCTTATCGTGGCTACTAAAATAGACAATGCTGATCATTGTAATTGTCTCTACGTGTGTTTTAGCAGAGACAGTTCTTATTATTGACTATGGCAGGGTATTTTCTCAATTACAAAAATAAAAACAGCTGCAGACCCAGGGAATAAATCTTTTCTTGTTTTCTGGATCAGGATGCTGTTAAAATGCTCCAAGTATTTGAGCACACGTTAGCTACTAATGCAATCAGCATTATACTTTGTGTTTCAAATTGTGTCACTGACTTGACCTTCTAGGATAAAACTCCTACATTACTTCATACTGGTTAATGTTTATGGTCAGAACCTTTAAACCACTGCTACAGGAATATGCAAGCCTCATAGAAAGGCCTATTATTAACATTTATTTATAAAGCGCCGACATATTCCGCAGGGCTGTACAATAAGTGGTTTTCATACACTGGACATACAGAGTAACATATAAAGCAATCAGTAACCGATACAAGACCTATGATCTACAAGACCTATGATAGCACCTGTAAAATACCACAGCAGTAGTAATTCCAAAGAGACACAAAGTAGACCAAAATGTTTATTCATAAATAAAAGCATCAAATAAAATGGGAAACAAATGAAGAAGGGCAACAAAAAGGATGCTTAAACTGTGGCCTTAAAGATTACACAAAGCAGGGCTTTGGGGTCGGTACATACATCCTCTGACTCAGACTCCTCAGTTTATGGAACCTCGGACTCCTCTGTTTTTGATCTACTAATGTATTTTCCAAGTTCATTGAAAGCACACAATATATAAGGCATCTCATCCCTGCCAAAACTCAGCAATTTTAAAGCTATATGAAGATTGCGTCTGCTGGTGGGAACAAACAAACCAAAGAACTACTGGCTGGGAAGCTGACACACAACCCTATTGGCCTTCCAAGCCTGTCACTGCCAACATGAGTGAGAATACTGTACAAGTTTGGGTCTAAATCTCTAACTAAGCCTATGTCATTGTGGCTTTTTCTTTCATTCATTAAAGAAACTACAAACATTCCTTAAACCTAAAGTTTATATAAAAAGGCAAGAAATGAAAACAATGTTAGTATTATGCAAAAAAAAAAAAAAAACACAACTGCATAATGTTATAGTGTTGCTTTTGATATTTACATAATCACCCTTGAATGACCTGTGGCCTTATAGTCAGGCTCTGTATCACTGCCTAGCATGTTTTCAGCATACACATTTACTCATTCACAACATAAGCACAGAGTGGCATGCACAAATACAAGGATACTAAAAATGTAAGGGGTCTTTTTATAACTGCAGGGCAGGTTGCAAAAGCAAAAAAGCAGCCTTGCAGGTAACAAAGGATATGTAACAAGGAAAAGCGGAAAAGAACAGTTTAAGGGCTCTGGCACACAAGGAGATTTGTCGCCTGCGTTTTTTCCCCCTGGCGCTTTGGCAACAAGTCGCCATGACAGCACCCACGAAGAGATTTCATGCGAGTTGAGCTCCAGGCGATCTGCTACCCATGGTACACTCAACAGTTACCCCCCCTCATGTTTACTCAAGTCGCTCAGAAAAGGGTCTGTGTGCGATTTGAAACAGCAGGCGATTTGAAGTAGCCTCGTATGTTTTGACGCTGGCGATTTCCATTGATTTAGCATTGGCGTCTTGTCGCTCGTCTTGTCGCCAAATCGTTCTTTTTAAAATCGCCAGCGACAAATCTCCTCGTGTGCCAGAGCCCTAAAGGGTAATGGATAGGATAAAGAATGTAGACAGACAGACACCGGCTGGGATGCACAGAAAGAGAAGGATATATGTTTATGTGACACAAAGTGACAGAAGCTGTACACTTAGGGCATATTTATTATACTGTGTAAGCCAATATCTTGTTAATGAACGTTCAAATTTAATTGCTGATTGGTTGCTATGAGCAACATTACCAGTGATGTTGTCTTACACACTATAATAAATATGTCCCTAGGCATATTATAGACTGAGTGGCACAAGGTGGTAGATGTAATTGGAGCTCATGGTGAAAGAGTATACATGGCACAAAGAATGGGTATGATTCCCAACAAACTAATGGCACAGAGGCCCACTGGGTCTACAGCCATACTGTCTCTGCCATCTGCCTTCCCCTGCCCAGTCCCCTCTGAAACCTGTATATATTGTGTATGTGTTTGGGGAGTGAACATTTTATTTATACATTTACCTAGAATAATTCTAATATTAAAACATACTTTTACACATTGTTCAAAATGATATGAAATGGATGTGAATATTTATGATTTTTGGCAAGTTTAACTAGTTGGAAACAAATACTTGGCTCCTGAAAGGACTTATAAAAGCATCCCAATAGCAAGGTTTGAGCCATACAAACTTTCTGCAATTAGCTGTGATTTATTAATTTGTGTAGTAACAGTAAAATTTAAATACTTAGATTTTGCACTTGACCTCACCTCCTTATCTCTTTAGAGCAATTACAGAATAAAAATAAGGTGGTAGTTATTAAATTGCCAGCAATGCTGGGCCAAAAGTTAAGGGCAGCCAAGGCAATCATCCTCTCCTGGGTGACCACTCCCTTCCTACCTCAACACCTAAAAACAACATGGCATCCACTGTGCATCATCCCCCCTCTCCTCAACTCAGCAACTTGCGCATAAAATCCTTCCCTACCTTACTAACTCGCCTTGCTGCACTTATGGCTGGAGTTACAGAAGGGTTGGAACCAGGGGTAGGCAGGCAGAAAAGGTACGTGCTCAGTGTTCCTGTATCTTGTGCCCTAGACATGTGCCTACCCCTAGTTGCAGCCCTGATTGCCAGTCACTATCAAACCAGCCCCTGTATAGTAAACTTCTTACCAACATGGGCTGCTTTTCGAAAAGGGCAGAGCCTGTATTCTGGCCCTTCTGGGTAAGTGATTTGCAGAAGTGAACACTCTTTCCCAAAACATTTATACAGATGAGCCCTTTAAAGGCAACCCAAGAGTGGATAAGTCTACAGTTCAGGCAAAACTACATTTTTAATCATCATCTAACAAGTGATCGTGTTAGGAATATTAATTAAAAGTAGAATATATTAACAACTAACGTACACATGTATAACATACATTCATATATTTTGATATAATGGTTAAAACGCTTGTCTTTTAGAAAACCATGCCCAATACTAATATAATTTTTTTTTACATGGTGATCAAAGTTCAAGGCTCTTTTTTTTTTATTAAAGGAAAAAGCAAATCATATAGTAGTCTGTGTCCTCAGTGTTCGGGATAATAGGTTTCTGGACATATATTAATACTTCCAGGAATTATTACAATTAATACAGTGAAAGCATACTTTGCAGTGCTTTTTAAACATTCCTATCAATAAATAGAGTTTTCCAGCAACACAAGTAGCATATCATGAATGCAATATTGCTGCCACAACCAATATATGTACCACAGAAGCCCAACATAATGTACAATTATTTTTTTTTTTTAAATTAAATAAATGTCAGATAAGTTGCTCTACAGGTATATAAGAGTACTTTTTCCATATAAAAGTGTAGCGGTTATTTTAACTGCCATGTTATCAACCGATAGGATAAGTAAAAATAGAAAAAGTAAAATCACACAACTAATCACACAATGTTTTAGCAGCAAAAATTGAAGACTTTTAGTTTAATGCAAATCTTCTCATAGCATAGAAAGTGGAGACCAGCGGAACACACAATAGACCAAAACGGAATAGAATAACAAAGGGTACATACCAAAACCGATCCAACAATAATCCAACAAACTCAAGCAGTATTTAGTTATAGAATCTGTAACTCCCAAAATGCTTAAAGTGCTTCAGTGTTTTTACTCCTCTTCTTATCAGTAAGTATTTTAAAAAAGTCCGAATTACAGCAAACGTCTCAACTTGCTAAAAGTGGACGCACTCTGAAGATTGGAAAAGCCTGTTAGACTGCTATCTTCCTCTGAAACGTGAAGAATTTATCTGTAGTGAATAGTTTTCCTGTCGCAGGAAGGCTTTGTCGTCACAGTTGTGTTAGGCCTTTGAACTTCTGAGTGTCGGGGAAAAACATATGCAGCAGGATTGAACGCCAGTGGAAGAATACAAAATAAAATCTTCATACAGAATAGTCAGACTTCAAGACATTGTATTCTTTGTATTTTGTTTAAAAAAAAATATATGCCTTAAAAGCGGGCTGGTCAGCAAGTCCATTGCTACTGTGATTATGCATAGCTCTTTAAAACATGCACACGTTTTCCCCAGGACATCCTGACTATACACAATAGCTACAACCAACAATAGACATATGACCTCAACGTCTAAATACATAATTACTATATTATGTATTCCTTATAGTGTTCACGATTCTAATAACATTTCAGTTCCAGGACAGCTAAAGACACTGCACACTGACAACTGAAAATGTCAGCTACTTGTTATAAAACACTGGGGAAATTTGCCTGTGGGCAGAAACCCATAGCAACCAGTGATTGGCTTATTTTTAGACAGCTGCAGGTAGAAATATGAATGCAACAATTTCATGGGTTGCCATGGGTTACTGCCCATGGCTTTTAGAGAAGACAAAACAAACATAGGGCTTTAACCTGAGTTTCGGCTGTTTACATTTTTAACTGCACTGCTTTTTACAAGTATTCAGTCTAGTATAACTATTTTTAATATTCTACTTGAACACAAAACTTGCACTACTCCTTTTTAAAAATCTGCCTTGGGAGTCAAAAGGGTGGAAAAAGTATGGCATTATTGGTATAATCAGCTCCATATTACAATAAAATACCTTTGTGATAAATCATGTTTTCATATTAACCAAGTCACCCACCCTTAAACACACGTGCAAGATATAATAAACCCAAAGTGTGATTAACTGGACAGCATGAGTAATATAAATACCATTCTGTGACTGGCTGTTAAAAGAACTTCAATATGTTTGGGCAATGGAATTTAGAGGTTGTGAATTTGCACACAAGGTAAATTATGATCACTTAAAACAAACAAAAAAAAAAAAAAGTTGTGGAATGCTTCCTCCCGGATCAGCTTTAGTAGGAATGGAACCAGAATCAATAACCATACACATGGAGATGTGATCATTTAGAGGATGAAGAGAGGTTGGCCGACTGCTCATGTGTATAAAGACACAGTTAGGAAACATGTCACTTCCTCTGCTATTGTACATGAATGCATACACTATACAGACAGAAATATTTGGACACCTGCCTGAACAAGATCATATCCAAAAACCAAGAGTATAAATATGAAATTGGTCATCTCTTAATGCTTTAACAGCCTCTACTCTTTATTCCATCACTCCAAAAAGGATTTCTACTGCTCCAAAACCCAATGACAACTTTTACATATCTCTAGTTGGTGCTTGGGCGTCTTCAAACAAATTATTCTTCTGCAGACATTTCTTAGAGAGCAGACAGTTTACATGGCCTCAGTTGGAACAAGCACGTTCAATTTTACACACTTCAGCAGTCCCCTTCTGTGAGCCTACCACTTTATGGCTGAACGCCTGCTGTTACTAGACATTTCCACTTCATTATCACTTCACTTACAGGGAGGAAATTTGTCAAACTAATTCGTTGGGTAGGTGGCATCATATGATGGTGAAGTGCTGATTGTCACAGAGCTTTTCAGTAAGAGTAATTCTACATCCATTTGCTGTTGGGGATTACATGGCTGAAAGATACAGCTGTGTCAGTAATAAGTGTTGTTTAAATATCCAATTCAACAAGAAGGTGTGCAGGGATATTTTAACATATACTGTATTATTATTAGTCGTCTAAGCCCAACAGACATGGGTTTCAAACCTGCACGCTAACAAAACAATCAATATTAGTGGTCCAATGATACAAAAAAAAAAATGTATCCAACAATATAAAAAAAATGACAAAATGTAAACACAAACAGGTGGCAAACTGTCAAAGTAACTATATCCAAGCACAACATTAGCATTTCACCTGCTGTCTAACCATTAGTAAGTGTATGGCAAGGCATTTTATTTTCCATATAGGCACTTGAGGGCATGTGCCTAAGGTGGCAGCTTTAGGGGGATGGAAAATACATTTTTTGTGGGAAAAAAAAACATTTTCAGTGCCACTAGATCCTTCCCTAGGGGGGTAGGGGGAACCTGTACAGTGCTGCGATGGAAGTGCTGTCATGTGCAGCACATTGCCAACACTTCCACAGATGGGTGCAAAACTGGTCCAGAATGCAGCCTTGGGCCAGGTAAAGACTAGCACAACAAATCATTACAAAATGATTACCAGGAAAGACAAAAAAAAAAAAATCTAACTGCAGTGTTTATTTAAAGAAAATTATGTTGCTTGTTTCTGGCTAAAAGTATGTGCGGAGGCTTAGTTCACAAATTAAGTACAAATTAAGGTTTAATACAGACACCAGAAATTAAACCTTCTCTTACAAGTGTCATAACATTTTCTTTGCATGTGTTTTATAACTTTGCTGTAGAAGTATTTGCCCTATATGCTTTTCCAGGAGTGGATAGCCATATTTTTGCTGCAATAGTCTGTTAGTGATTGTAAATGGCAGGTTAAGAAGTGACAGCCAGGTTTAGGAAATATGTTCTCTCATACTCCAAAACATACTATTATCTGCATATTTGCAAAGGACTGCATTTTGTTGCTGCATGCAAAAATGGTTTTATATCGAAAACAATCTCATAAATTACATTAGATTTCTAAAGCTTGGTATAAGGTAACATAGTAACATAGTAATGAAACCTGCATAACTATTAGGTGACTCAAAGGAAGGTGTGGTGAGGCTAACAAGGCATGGATATGAACAGTACTGACAACCTTAAGGGCGAAAACAAATGGGGCGATTACTCGCCACGACATTTAAAAAAAGTTGGTGACTAATCACAGCGACTCTCCCACCATAGGGCGACTTTTTAAAAAGTCGCCATGTGTAGCTTTGCCCTAAAGGACCTTGTTCTATTCCGGTGGTTAGAGCTGTAGCTAGCTTCCATGTGTCCATTTCAGAAGTATGAGTACCGAGTATGACCATGGAAAGCACCAATGCTAACGCAGTTACAGTACAGTAAAATTCCAAGAATTAGTCCTGACATAGCAACCACATTTAGTTCCTTTATTATTTTTGATGAAACAGTATCAGGATATGAAAGAGGAAGACTTGTTTTGCAAGAAAAACATTAAAGCATGAATGCAAAAATACAGACCACGATTCTTTGGGTAATAAAAAATGCAAACACTTGGGGAAGATTTAATGTTCCATTGATTCATATGGGATTTTTAGAACAATATTTATGAATGGGTAAAAGTTAAATTTGATAAATACACTACTAACCAAAGCCCAAACAAATAACAACAGTGCTTCCGCACAGCCAGACAAAGCGGACAAATTATGCCTGTAAATTATTTTCATACATTGATACCTATGTTAAGGTGACTACTGTTTTACACAGTACATTTTCACATTGGTTCCACAGAAAATACATATCCATATAACACAAATGCAAAGTTTCATCTAAAAGCCAAAAAAAAACAAACTATTTGAGTCATTCTATCATACAGGTATGGGATCCCTTATACGGAAACCCGTTATCCAGAAAGTTCCGAATTACGGAAAGACCATCTCCATTATAAGCAAGTAATTCGAATTTTTAAAATGATTTCTTTTTTCCCTGTAGTAATAGAACAGTATCTTGTACTTGATCCCAACTAAGATATAATTAATCCTTATTGGAGGCAAAACAAGCCTACTGGGTTTATTCAATATTTAAATGATTTTTTTATATATAGAGAGAAAGAAGTCTGCCTATACCAAAATTATAATTAAGCCTCACAATAAATACTGAAATAGTAAATGCTAGCATAAAGGATCAATAAACCATGTCATGGAAATATAAATAACCCCCCTTTATTTCTTAATTATCAATTTTGTACTAAAGATTTTGTTTTATCCGGCAGCATGATCACGTTGCTCCATTGCTATCTGTTGCCACAGTAAGTAGCAGTGCTGTGACTGACATCCTATAAAGGAAAAATAGCCCATACAGGCCCCGTATAGGCAATAGACAGCCCTTGTCATTGACACTGGAAGATGGCAGTCACAATACAGGAAACCCCCAATGGCCATAATTGTTCTACAGGGACAAGTTTGTTTTAAAACATTTTGGTTGCATTATTTATGACCCAATATACACAGCACAGAATGTTTTTCAACCTCTATTGTGCTTGTTGGTTACTAAAACATATTCACTACAAAGCAGCTATACTGAATACCATGCTCTCATCACCTACCTTTAACTTTAGCAATCACCGTACCAGCAGCTCCAAGGATATCAACAGAATTAAGGATGCTGTGTTTGGTGATAACAGTTTTCAGCACACGTAACAACTCTCCAAGGCGATCATGGACCACATGGTGCAAGCTTTCTTGATTTTCTACAAAGGAAGAAATGGAATTAGTAAAATGAAGTACCATTTAGAATAGTATACAGCAAATTTCCATTTAAAATCAATCAACAATTAAGACAATAGCAACTTACACGGCATATCCCAGTATAGTGATCAACTGCCCCTGCAAATGAATCAGCTTTAATACTCTCATGTTTAATAGCTGGATACTCCAAGTTAAAAACCTACAGGCCAAAATTTTTTTAGTTAATGCAATATGAAAAGATCTATATAGTCCTCTTTGTAAAACATTGTTTTATTATAATATGAACCGCAAAACATAGCATTAGCAATAGCTGGCTTATAAAATGAAAAGTTTTGGACAAATTTTATTAGGGTTCTCATGTAGAGTACAACACAGTCTACAGAAGACTCTTGAATATCAGGGGATGAACTTTAGGCTCACCAAATAAACATAATAACAAAGTTGGCACTTTAAGGGCAGTGCCACACGGGGCTGAATCTCAACCTTTGTATAACCACAGGCCAGGAATCAGCTGTTCAGCTGGCCTACTCATTCATGTCTGCACTCACAGGCACTGCTTCAGTCAGGGAGGAGACACATGAATTGCTTTCCCTAGAAAGTAAACAAGGGGTCCTGGCTTTAACCATTAAAAATACCCCCCCCCCAATACGTTTGCTGGTCTATGGAAAAGTAGATTTGGCATTATGTATTTAGGCAGGTAGTGGTTTCCTGGAAACCCTAAAACCTAGACTTGCACATAAAATTGTCAAAGGTGGCACCACTCCAAATGACACTTATCAGTGGCAATAGTGATGTCAGGCTTAGATGTGGTTTCTTGCCCATGGAAACCCACCACCATAAGATAAATAATTCTTGTACTGATGTAGCCTCCAGAGACAATTAGGAACTTGACAGTAAGTGATCCAACTAAAGGTGGCCACACACGTGGCGATCTGCTATCTTCATACGATCTTCATGCCATACACGCAGCCCTGAATAGTTTGTGGCTGATGGTCGCACGAAAGATCGCAAATCGCCACGTGTGTGGCCACCTTTTGTGTATGCAGTGTTTACACAATACACAATGATGTTTCTTTTCATTACAAACTAGTAGACTTGGTGAAAAGGTGGTATCTTATGAGGATATCACAGAGCTTTTTAATACAACTCATTCATGTTTGCTGCTGAAGGTTACATGGTTGTTTGCTTAATCTTGTCTGCAATGGGCCCCGGCCCCGAGATTACAAAGATAGACAAGGGAAGGAAGGATTGCTCGGTCACATGTACCCCGGGCCGGTGCAGTTTTCAGCTAACAGGAGCACTGGCCTGAGGTATGTGATTACAATCACTGGGGGGTAGCTAACATTTGCTTCTCCTTTAATAATTAGTCAACAAGTTATTCAGTGAGATAAACAACCATTTATTAGCTCAAAATTTAAACAAACAATTCAAAAGCATACTATACAAAACAGTGAAAAGGTACATCCCAGTGCCTCATGGTGCCCACTCCTAACACGTTTCGCACCATTGGGTGCATCATCAACTAGGCTGCCCAAGAAACCAAAATTGTCATTTTTGGACTCCAGTGATCAAATTTGCAAATCGTGTAATGGTTACTTCAAAATCAGTGACTTCCCTGTTGTAACCTTGTTTTACTGACTTGCAAAGATAAATAGACATTGAGATGGAACACAACTTTTGAAAGCACAGCAATCACAAGGTTCTTGGAAAGCCAGAAGGGAAATGTAGCAAAATCTGCTACACTTCACACTATTTTGTTAATAGCTAAACGTATTAATTTTAGTTAGATCCATCACACACAGACCAAATTAATCAACCAAATTCAACAAAGAATCTGGAAGCTGCAAGATTAAAAAGTAAGACCAGGTAAGGTGAAATCTCATGCCAAAGGCCTCAAAGCATATGCACCTAACTAGTTATTCTGCATTCTATGCAATGCTAAAAATTATTTACATATTTAAAGGGAAAATATTTACACTGCAATGTGATTTGATTGTGGCATAAAAAGCATGAACCATACAGAACTCCCAAGCCCGTGACAACGAAGATTTGTTGCAGCGCGACTAATCTCCCCGTGTGCCACTGCCCTTATCCGGATACCCCAGGTCCAGAGTATTCTGTATAACAGGTGTCTTACCTGTACTAATTTTACATAAGCAGTACACTTTTACAAGGGTCTTGCTTGCAGTAAATAACAATACAACTGCCTCAGATATAACGATTTCAATCCTTCATGCCCTTGCAATACCCCAATGACATCAGATGACACATGCATTCTCTAGGTACTACCTCCATGGAATCTGATATTTCAAAAGAATTATCACAGAAATATAAGTACAGCCTTTGGAAATAACAAGGAAGAATTTCAAGTATTGCTGTCCTTTGAAAGAAACGTGAACATAGAATCCTTTACAAAGAAATCAGGGATATTTTACAAGCAATCACAATACATTTTCTTCTTAAATGGGCAGTATACCACCTTGTCCACCATGACTTGAATTTATAGGGTTTGTGCTGAACATACTTGGTTTTTGTATTTATTAAAAAAAAACAACTTTTTTTTTTTTTTTCTTTTTTTTAAGATAAACAGAACAAACAGCAAAATGGAAACTACTCCATTACTGGCCCTTTAAAGGTATAACATTTGATTACCAATCAACAATTGATTCCGCAAATAATAGACTCTTATTAACAAAACAGTCACAACAAAAGGTGAAGGGGGGGGGCTGTATACTGGTAATCTAATTTTCTACCTTGCAAGGAAGAACAAGTAGCTTCAATTTGTGTTTGCCCTGTTTAGCTTAAGGAAACTTAAAAACCATAGCCTTTTTAGGACTTTAAAATAGGCAAAAAAGTATGTTCAGCACAGGCCCTAATAAGTCAGTTATGTTGAACAAGGTATAGAGTATAGTGCCCCTTCAACTTAGTATGCAAACAATTTTTCTGACCATACATGGCAAAGAAATTTTAAAAGGCATATTTATATATTAAATACTCTATAATTGCATTTTTCTTTGAAGGTGTAAATCAGCAAACAATGGTTTTGTGGTGTTAGCAGTGCTGAGTGAAAGCATGTAAATAACAATTCACTGTAGCACTGAACTCAGCACATTTGATTTGACTAGAACAGAATGTCTCTTGTTCTAGTAGCCCTTTATAAACTTGGTATCGACAGGAGAGATAAAGAAACAAAGTATATTTGTGTAAAACAGATCATGGCAAAAAATGGAATAACCTAAGCACCATGTCTAATTGACGATAACACATAATCTAGCTCCCTTTGAGGTAGGGGATGAAGGAAACTCTTGGAAAGAATCTCTTTGCCAGAAATGATATGGCTCCACAGTAGAATTCAATCAATATTAAGACAACCAGCATCACTTATTATTCTACAAAAAATTATTTGTCCTCATCAACAAATGCATATAAGTACCCAAATGTACTTATAGCCCTCCTTTGAAACAAGTTGCGTAAATGGGGCTTGTGCAGAAAATACATTTTGCCTCTTATTTCAATGACCAGTATGGTTTTGTTATTTTTGAATTGCAGAAAACAGAACAGGGCACACAAGGTAATGGAAGCTACTCCTTGCTTGGTCCTTGTAAGGCAGGTATTGGACTACCAGTGCGCAGATTATTTTGCATAACAGGGTCCTGCCAGCAGAAACATTTGCAACAGAAGCAGGGCTGTGGAGTCGGTGGGAGGATTTATGTACAGACTCCACTGCCCTGCCAGGGCTGTGGAGTCAGATTTGTGGTGTTAGAGGCAATTTTAGGTTGAGTTGGTTGTGCCATAAACGGAGTCACAGTCGAATGATTTATGAACCTACTCCACAGCCCTGAACAGAAAGTAAGGGAGAGGGAAGGGGCCAAATTACATTTATTCCTTGCCATTAATCTATGGCAGCAGTCAGTTTTTGCGTCGATTATGTTAAGCCAAACCAAAAGTTTAAAAAAAAAAAAAAACAAAACTAACAACTCTTGTTTATCTTAAAGAGATTCTTTCATGATTTTTATGGTGTACTTTTTATTTCTAAATTACACTGTTTTGTACAGCATATTCACTCTATTATTTAAAATATTATTCTTGAACCAACAAATGTATTATTTTTAGTTGTAAATCTGAGCTTTGTAACTGGAAGAGTCCCATGCCAGACTTGGATTTCTAAAGGTCCCCATACACGGGCCGACTATAGCTGCCGATATCGGTCTCTTGGACCGATTCGGCAGCTAATCGGCCCGTGTATGGGCAGAACAGAGCTGCCTGGCCGACCGATATCTGGCCTGAAATTGGCCAGATCTCGATCGGCCAGGTTAGAAAATCCGGTCGGATCGGGGACCGCATCGGCTCGTTGATGCGGTCCCCGAACCGACTGCCCCATAAGCTCAAATGTAATCCGATCGTTTGGCCCCAGGGCCAACGATCGGATTATTTATTTTTTTTAAGTCCCTTGCTACCCGATATCGCCCACCCGTAGGTGGGGATATCGGGTGAAGATCTGCTCGCTTGGCGACATCGCCAAGCGAGCGGATCTTATAGTGTATGGGCACCTTTACTATTGAGTGCTATTCTGATATCTACAGGGAGCTGCTATCTTGCTACCTTCCCATTGTTCTGCTGATTGGAGGGAAAGGGAGGGGGTGATATCACACCAACTTGCAGATCAGTAGTAAAGTTAATCAGAGCACAGATCACATGGCTGAGGCACCCTGGGAAATGAAGAATATGGTTAGCCCCATGTGAAATTTCAAAATTAAATACAAAAAAAAATCTGTTTGTGTTTTTGAAAAATGGATTTCAATGCAGGAATCTGCTGCAGAAGCTCTTATAACTTATGTGTTTTGAAAAAAATGCATTTTTTCCCATGAGAGTATTCCTTTAAAGTGGACATACACAAGCCAACTCACATTTTTAATTGTATTAAAATCTTTGCTGGTATTGCTGTACAGTGGCTTTACGTTCATAGCTATACGCCCAACATAAAAATATTAAGGGGGGCTCATAACCTCTGGAGTACATTCAGATGCTGTAAACTGCTATTGGTGCAATCAGAATACATGGGGCTTTCCAAATCAGTTTCTTTTCATTCTATCCGTTATGAAAAGTAGTTAATATTTGATATATACTAGATCATTGCCCAGAAAGGTATATAGATTTCCTTGGTAAACATCAAAGAAATGCCTCCAAAATAAAAGTGCACACATTTTTTAAAAATTGGGTGGCAGCAGACTCAGTTTAAAAATTCTGATTGCAAAAGGTTAACATTTAAATAGTTGCCTTTATCTCATTCTCATAGATACTCTATAAACAAGATTACGGCACAACTGGTTAATAATTTGATACACTAGTGTGTAAGCTTAAAAATAAAAAAAAAAAGTTGTAGATCAGTAGTGAATGCTGCAGAGCAATGTATCAATAAATGTACCAAACTGTAAGGTTAATGGCACACAGGCTATCTTTTCCTATGGTGCATACACTAGTGAAGAAAAGACTACTGTAGCCTTACAGAGCAACAGTTTTTTGGCTGCTGGGGTCAGTGACCTCCATTTGAAAGTTAGAAAGAGAGAGAAATGCTAATAATTAAAAAACAGTAAAAAAAAAAAAAAAATAAAGACCAATTGCAAAGTCATTAAAGAATAGGTCATACTATAACATACTAAAAATTAACTTAACTAACCAAGCCTTTCAGGAAAATATATTTTGTCCATATAATCAAACCATGCAGTTCCCTCAAGTGTATATTCTGTCACAATGGTAATCAATATGCAGAAGATTGGAGATGATAACTTCGTAATTTAAAGAATAAGAAGAGCTGCCCAAAGCCTGGGGGTCCAAATCTAAAATCTTTTCAGCTTTCTGTGTAGCCTTTTGTCTGTTAGAGGAACAAGTGGTCCAGTAATTGCAAGGATAAACAACCTGTTTTACCTGCCCCTTTAGTCTTGAGAGTGATGACCCACTTTGGTTGTGGAGTATGATGCAAGGTTCACTGGAAAGTTATATTTTTTTCATGTCTGGGGGTGGGTATGTAGAAATGCCAACATTTCCAGGCAGTTTCAGTCGATTAAAAAGCAAGCCTGAGGCGGCTAATTATGAGCGTTTTCAGGCTGCATTGTCAAATGAAAGTGCCCCACATGATATTAAATTAAAGGTGGCATACGATGGAAGATAACCAACAATCTTTAACTCAATGTTGTGCAGGCCGAATGGACAGATGCCATATTGTGGTAATACAAATATACGGCAACATTCCATCAGTTGGTTCATTCAGCTGACAGCCTGAGCGGCTGAACTTCATGGAACAAAAAGAAACTCTAGCTCCTCTTTACTTCACTTCCTAATCTGCTGATGCATCTGCCGACATTTCGGCAGAACAATATTATAAACCTAGATGGAAATCTCTGACCTGCCATAAATGGCCAAATACTCATGCAGTTCAGCTAAAATTAATCAAAATGCCTGACCAAATCGGTCAAATCTGTCCATATAATCTGCCTATATACCATGGCAATGAGCTTTAGTTTAGAAACACTGTTCTTCTATAGGGACACTCCTTTTTATTTTTTGATAGCTAGATCATACATTATTATGTTTGTGGGTTTTCAGAAAAATGTTTGATAGGACAACTGTATGACCTAGACTCTCCTCAGACAATCCCCAATACAGCAATTAATAATGAATTTAAACACATTTAACTTTATTCCTTTATTCATGTCAAGATGTAAATGCAGCAAATATTTGACTAAACTAACAGATGAGTCACTTGATAATACCCTTTTTTTGTGGTTTCAGAATTAGCTGTACAATGAAATTCATAGATTATCTCCTTCCCCCACTATGAAGAAGGAGACCGTCACAATGCATCTTTTCATTATGCAATTTCAATATGCTTTATGCTGCATTCCAGAGTTTGTATTTAGTAGCCTTCAGATTCCAATCTCATCTAACCTAGACATGCTCACTCATGCATTTTAATTTGGGAATAAATTATCAACTCAATTTTTTGCAAAAAAAAAAACCCCAAACAAATCAAAACAAAAAAATGCTCCATACAGTTTGCAGAGGGAAATTAACTTTACGTGTATGCTGTATTAATAAGTGCAGTATGTCTGCTTTGTCCACTGCAGACCATAACCATAAATCCATATGTCTGCTTTCTAAGCACAAAGCATATTCACTTCTCCTCTTACCTGATGTTAGCATACCTTCATTTATATGGGGTGCCCAAACATGCCCATGCCATTTACCATTGGCTGTAAAAGGGATATACATGAAAGTGCCAGCCAGTTACAGCCGTTTCTTGGCCAGAGAATATTCTAGTGTTATTTTTGGTCAAGAATGGGCAGTTCTGGAACTTTTATATGGTTCTCACTGCGGTCAGAGAAAGGCAGCAGAGTCAATTTCAGGTGCTCCACTACCAGCTGTAATTTGTCAAAAGTGCCTTAAACTGTTATGAGCTGTATTTAATTACTGGTTCAAGGAAAGCTAAATTCAGTGTGGGGGGTGCCAAAAAGTACTGGCCTGGATAACTTTTCAGAACAGCCTGAAACTGAAAGCAATGCATTTTCCACACATAGTTCTGTTTATATTCATATTCTTCATATAGTTTTATGCTGCTAATACCAGACTTTTTAATCAGCAGCTCTTTTTAAAATTAAGAGTGTCAGGAATAGGGTAGGGTTAACTCAATTTGCAGGTAAAACACAGTTAGGGTCAACTTTGAAAGAGCTGGTGAGCTGAAACCTTTGTATCATCAATACAAAACTGCTAATATCTCAGAAAATGCTAAAAATAACAGCAACACAGTGACAGGCAGACCTCCACTGTCACAGCTTTGCATGTTATAGGTGTGGCAATCTTCCTTATTTGGATCCGAGTGCCCATGGACCAAACAATCACATCATCCTAATTTGGCCAAGCCTATTGGTGGTCAAATGCCAAAATTGTGTATGCCTGGCTAAATGGCAGCTCTGAACCAGACGGCAGCCCCAGGTTTCCCAATAGGCGCAAGCCAGATACAGCAGAAGAATGACGCACACGTCTCTCTCATGATGAATGCCACAAATTACATCTACTGGACTTACACGATTTTTAGCACAATTCAGACCATTCCACCACAACAGTGTCTAGAGAAAACGGGGGATGCTCTGAATCCCAGATATAGCTCTGGATTCTACTAAATCCAAGGCTTTTTTGTGCGAGCAGGATTGGATTTGGCCGAATATCATTAATCACTTCATTAATATCACGTCTTTAAGCTGTAGGTTTCAATTAGTTTTAGCACCCTCAAGAAAAACCTGCTGCATGCAAATTAGGGTTTGGATGCAGTTTTTATTAATTCTATGCATAGCAACACCACCATTACTGATGTTCTGGAAAGTTTCAAGAGGCATGTGCAGATCTGCTGCGATGGGCAAAACTGATCTGATCATTAGAGCCCTGAACCAGGAATCAGATCAAATGGAGGGCTGTGTAGACCCATCAGTTTAAAAAATGCTAGGTTCGACAAATGCATTGAAATATCCTGAATTCTAAAGCTAGTCAGCGTGTTCTATTTTCAGAGGAAAATAGCAAACCATAAATTTCAACTGACCCATTCCTTACATCAAGGGAATAGAGGGTGGATTAACATACTGCAGGCTGGAGGTGTGCCTGTTGTTGTCTTCTATACAAGCAGCTCTGTAACCCCTAATTTCCTTGTAGTTGCACCCTTGGGTTCCCACAGACTGCATGCGGTTTAACTTTATGCAACTTATCAAGACACCACAATGTCAGAGCAGAAAAAGGAGCCAACCTACTATATTTAAAGCCATTATAAAATAACTTTTGTGAAATTGTACAGTTTTAATATTGTCAACATGTTAACTTACATTAGTACGGTAAGAATATCAACACATTTTGCCGTTTGTTACTTTTTGTTAGATATGATTTGAGTAAATAGTAGTTGTTTGAGCAAGGCTACAAAAATTCTCTCATTAGAAATGCCTTTTTAAGTCATTTCAAAGTCACTAGAATTTGTGTTAGACACAGCCCTCCTTAAGGTGGCCATACACGTTAAGATCCGCTCACTTGGCGAGGTCACCAAGCGAGCAGATCTTCTCCCGATATCCCCACCTATGGGTGGGTGATATCGGGAAAATGTAGGCTAATTGGCCCTGGGGCTAAACCATCGAATTATAACGAGAGAAATAGGCACAGTCGGTTCGGAGACCGCATCAACCAATGCGGTCCCCGATCCGACTAAATCCTTTAACCAATTTCAGGCCAGGTATCGGTCGGGCATGCCCCTCATTCCTGCCCCTACACTGGCCAATAAGCTGCTGAATCGATCCAAAGGTACAATCGGCCCGTGTTTAGGCTAATGTCCCACAGGGAAATTTAGTCGCTGCGATTTTTAAAGTTCCAGTCACTCGTCTTTTCCTAACAAGCAATTACTAGAGATTTCAACAACGGAGGGATTCTGTTTCCCACAAATCCAGGTGTCATATTCCCACCCACAATTAGAAAATTAGAAATAACATTCAGTGCAATGGGGGAATCGCAGCGACTTTCCGCTTTTGCCCAGGTTTTACTTTCAGTGATTCAAGTAGTTTTAAAGACCATGCTTTCTTTGTAAAAGTGATTTGAAGTAGTATCGTCGGTTTAGGTACTGGCAATTTATATTCTTAATTCTTCTCTATGCAGAGACAAATGCCTCTCAAAATTAGTATGAAGCAATCAACAATAGCACTAAAAATAGAGTGTCTCTAGTTTTACAGGATAACAAAAACTTCTAAAAGCTAAACCCATATTTTAAAGATCAGTATAATTGGAGGTACATAGCTTCCTACCAGAATTACCTCCTTCACTACAACAGAACTATAATGACATGTGTTCTTTGTTCAGCAGGCAGACAGAAGCATATATTGTGGTAAGAATGTGAATAACTGATTGACTTATGTCTGTGATTCATTGCATGGCCACTGTCATGGTTTACGCTGTAACTTAAACCATTCATATACTATTGTAATTAGCATATTAAACGTACACAACACTCATACAGAACTGCTTCGCCCACCAGAGGTGTGGGCTAATCAGAGTTGTGGCACTCACTCATTATGCACATCCGTGTGCCACAATATCACTGCCCGTATCAGGAACTCCCTCCTGGTGTGTGCAGCCTAGTGCTGTATACGGCTATTTTTTTTTTGCTTTTAACTATTGTTTCCACTAACCAGAGTGCGGCCTTTATTAGAAGCAATTTCAGGGTGATAGGCGCTCTTTAAGCCAATGGCACCCAGGTCATTATCTACAATGGCACATATGTTGAAAAAAAAAAAAAAAGGTGATATGTTGCCTTTTACACCTTGTATAGCTGGCCAATCTTTCCTTGACATACGCACCTTGAGGTGGTTGATATTTGATGGATCCGATCATTATTCCATTGGGCTGAATGATCAGATTACATTGATGGAATGCAGACCATTGTGATGAAAACTGCATAAATGTGCCGATGCACCCTGATGGGATTTTTAAACGTGTCCAATTGACATTGCCCTAATTTTCCATCCAAGGGCCTCGTACATGGGCTGATTAGTTGCTGACTCTGTCAGTTGCTGACCATCAGGGAATTTTGGCACAAAAGTGCATACTTGCTCCATACATGCAAGGTGCAGAAGTGGATTGGCAGCAGATAAAAAGATATATGTGCCATTATCCTTAAAGTTTGTGAGGAATCTTGTGCTAAACTGAAGGGGTGAAACCGCTAAACCACTCTGAGCAAATTTACATTTTTGGGGATTTTACATTCTTTTTGAGATAAATACAGTGGTGTGAAAAACCATTTGCCCCCTTCCTGATTTCTTATTCTTATGCATGTTTGTCACACAAAATGTTTCTGATCATATAACACATTTAACTATTAGTCAAAGATAACACAAGTAAACACAAAATGCAGTTTTTAAATGAGGGTTATTATTATTTAGGGAGAAAAAAAATCCAAACCTACATGGCCCTGTGTGAAAAAGTAATTGCCCCCTGAACCTAATAACTGGTTGGGCCACCCTTAGCAGCAATAACTGCAATCAAGCGTTTGCGATAACTTGCAACGAGTCTTTTACAGAATTGTTGTAATTCAGCTTTATTTGAGGGTTTTCTAGCATGAACCGCCTTTTTAAGGTCATGCCACAACATCTCAATAGGATTCAGGTCAGGACTTTGACTAGGTCACTCCAAAGTCTTCATTTTGTTTTTCTTCAGCCATTCAGAGGTGGATTTGCTGGTGTGTTTTGGGTCATTGTCCTGCTGCAGCACCCAAGATCGCTTCAGCTTGAGTTGACGAACAGATGGCCGGACATTCTCCTTCAGAATTTTTTGGTAGACAGTAGAATTCATGGTTCCATCTATCACAGCAAGCCTTCCAGGTCCTGAAGCAGCAAAACAACCCCAGACCATCACACTACCACCACCATATTTTACTGTTGGTATGATGTTCTTTTTCTGAAATGCTGTGTTACTTTTACGCCAGATGTAACGGGACACGCACCTTCCAAAAAGTTCAACTTTTGTCTCGTCGGTCCACAAGGTATTTTCCCAAAAGTCTTGGCAATCATTGAGATGTTTTTTTTTAGCAAAATTGAGACGAGCCATAATGTTCTTTTTGCTTAAAAGTGGTTTGCGCCTTGGAAATCTGCCATGCAGGCTGTTTTTGCCCAGTCTCTTTCTTATGGTGGAGTCATGAACACTGACCTTAATTGAGGCAAGTGAGGCCTGCAGTTCTTTAGATGTTGTCCTGGGGTCTTTTGTGGCCTCTCGGATGAATTGTCTCTGTGCTCTTGGGGTAATTTTGGTCGGCCGGCCACTCCTGGGAAGGTTCACCACTGTTCCATGTTTTTGCCATTTGTGGATAATGGCTCTCACTGTGGTTCGCTGGAGTCCCAAAGCTTTAGAAATGGCTTTATAACCTTTACCAGACTGATAGATCTCAATTACTTTTGTTCTCATTTGTTCCTCAATTTCTTTGGATCTTGGCATGATGTCTAGCTTTTGAGGTGCTTTTGGTCTACTTCTCTGTGTCAGGTAGCTCCTATTTAAGTGATTTCTTGATTGAAACAGGTGTGGCAGTAATCAGGCCTGGGGGTGACTACAGAAATTGAACTCAGGTGTGATAAACCACAGTTAAGTTATTTTTTAACAAGGGGGGCAATCACTTTTTTAGGCTGATGCCACACCAGGCGTAGGGCTGATTTTTTCGGCAAGCGGAAAAACGCTTGCCGAAAATTCAGCCCTACGCCTGCTACTTGTGCCTGCACCCGAATGAATGGGATACGCTCGGGTGCAGGCACATGTAGCCGATATACGCACGAAAACGCGAGACTTTGCATTCTCTCGCGTTTTCGTGCGTATATCGGCTACATGTGCCTGCACCCGAGCGTATCCCATTCATTCGGGTGCAGGCACAAGTAGCAGGCGTAGGGCTGAATTTTCGGCAAGCGTTTTTCCGCTTGCCGAAAAAATCAGCCCTACGCCTGGTGTGGCATCAGCCTTACACAGGGCCATGTAGATTTGGAGTTTTTTTTCTCCCTTAACGTAAACCTTCATTTAAAAACTGCATTTTGTGTTCAATTATGTTATCTTTGACTAATAGTTAACGGTTTTTGATGAGCAGAAACATTTAAGTGTGACAAACATGCAAAAGAATAAGAAATCAGGAAGGGGGCAAATAGTTTTTCACACCACTGTATATGTAATGTCATTGTATTTTACCATTAAAAGGCAAAAAAAAAAGAAAAAAAAAAAAGTGTTATATTATTTTGGGGGAAAGAAAAAAAAATTATAGGCTTGCCACTGATCAGGAACACCAGAGACTAGTAATGGAAATGATGGCCAAAAATGGCAGCCAGAAACACCACTGTGCACCCCTGGCTGCCATCTGACACTCTCTACCAACAGTCAGCCCATAGCTCTGCTGGAGAAAACAATTTTGGGTCAAAAGTTAGGGCCTCATTCTTAAGCAATTCAGCTGATGATTATGATCTGGGAACTGCTATTCAAAAATTTCCAATTCGAATGTGCAAAACGGCAAATAAAGATCTACTTGAATGTGCAGCACTTTTTAAAATGCAGCACAGGCATGGGATCTGTTATCTGAAAACCAGTTATCAAGAAAGTTCAGAGGAAGTAAATCTCTCCGCCTCCATTTAATCAAATTCAGATTTTCAAAAAATATTTCCTTTTTCTCTGTAACAATTAAACAGTACCTTGCACTTGATCCCAACTAAGATATTTAAAGCTGACCATACACGTGGCGATCTAACGATGTCAGATCCACCACACACAGTCAGGGCTGAAACAGCAGATAAGGAGGTAGAAACAATAGGATTTCTACCTCCTTCTGCCGAATTAGCCCTGACGGCAGATTTTGGTCAGGCGCCTTCTATGGCGCCCGATCAAAATTTTCTAGCCTGGCCGATCGGCGAGTCGTCCGATATCAGCAGCTTCCTGCGATATCGGTCGACTCGCCGACATGCCATACACGCACTGAATATCGTACAAAACGAGGTTTCGTACGATAGTATTGGTGCGTGTATAGCCAGCTTAATCCTTATTGAAAGTAAGCCAATCCTATTGGGTTTAATTGATGCTTACATGATTTTTAGTAGACTTTTGGTATGGCAATGCAAATTACAGAAAGACTTATCTGGAAAACCCCAGGCCCCCAGCATTCTGTATAATAGGTCCCATACCTGTACAAACATATATGCCATGTGTGCACAATAATATCTATCCCCTTATAATTTATAGATTATAATTTATCTATTGTATACATTTGTGTGCTTTTGCAATATATTTTAGTTGATACAAGGTTAATAAAAATCTATGCACATACATTGCAATAAAAAAATGAACGTGCATCACAATGAATTTACAAGATGCTGAATAATTTTATAATATAAAGATGGGACAGGGGGTCACACACCTACTAAGTGTTGATGTGAGGCACTATAGCAACAAGTAGAGGTTTGTTACGAAGGAATGCAGGGTATGTGCATGGGGGAGGGGATACAGCTGAGAAACACAGTTCCCTCTCCAATCCCACAGATTCCTTTGGTGGGCTTTCATCTATAAAATCATCTCTAAATTATCCTTACCGCAATAAGGAATGTGATAACAGCAAATTCCATTTCAAAGACTATCTGAAGTTATAGTGGGATAGAGGGAAAAAACAAATGTAAGGGACCTTGTTTAGGTTCTCACAGAGAAACAGAAAACTGTAAAATAATAACCACAAACGAGTTAGAGAAGGAAAAGGCAGCTGACAAAATATATCCAGAAATTTCAAGCAGTTTTAGCTGTGAGCGCTATGAGCCAACATAACTAGGAAATATTGAGCAACTCTGTTAAAACTGCGTGGGAAGTTTCCCGATGGTGCACCAACTACAAAAAAAGAAAGCAAGAGAAGGAACTTCCCCCTACACGGGATGCAGTAGCAGTTCCTCACAGGCCACTGGGAAAAGTACATTGTCATGTCCATCTGATTTAATGGCTGTCTGGGTAAGGCACTTACGGTGACGACAGTGCAAAGTTGTTTCAGCTAACGTTAAATAACACATGCTAATATATTTAAACAAAACCTAATTTTATATTCATATATAAATGTTTCAAATGTGTTTCTATTTAAATGTGCAACCTCAAATGATTCACCTTTTATAAGTTATAGAATAATCAAATCTAAGCAACTTTTCTGTTGGTCTACAATTGGTCTTCTGACTCTTTACAACTATTGCACTGTGAGGCTGCAATTTTATTGTTACTTTTGATAACTTATTTTTCTATTAAAGGCCTCCCCTATTCAAATTCCAGTCTCATTGAAACCACTCACTGGTTGCTAGGGTAATTTTGACAATAGCAACCAGATAGCTACTGAAACTGCAGAATTTCTAAACAAAAAATGAAATAATTAAAAAAACTACAAATGATTAAAAATGAAGACCAAATGCAAATTGTCTTAGAATATTACTCTCTATATTATACTAAACGTTAACTCAAAAGGTGAGGGATCTGGTTTGCTGTAAGCAGAATTAGAGGCGCAGAGCTGTACAAAGTGCACATAGGCTACTCATCAGTTCAGCAACACAGGTAGGATTAGTGCAATTATTCCACATAACAAAGAACGCAGTATGACAAGAGTTCATACGCCTTGGGGGCTACATAAAACATTTACAACAACTGACACCCTGTATTTAAATTTCCCAGAATATGTGCAGCTGATCCTTATCTTGACAGCATGGAATACCATGTGTGTCCAACACACAACCTGCACCCATTATCAAGTTTTCTCCCTAGGAGCAATGACAGTCTGAGCACTTTGTCACCCGCAGGAAATAAGTCTTGTGTGGATGTCACAATGCCCAAAAATACCCAGTGATTCAGAATAATGGAGATTGCGGCATGTAAAAACCTCACATGTAGTGATCTGGTGTAATCTGGTGTAAACATGGGAAAATGTGGAACAAGGCACTTCCTGCTATTATGCAAGATCACTGAATGTAAAGCACATTGTCGTTGCCCTTAGATGTTGGAATGTACAAAATAATTAGTACAAATTTTCCAATGACTGGTCTGTAACCGATTAGATTAGCCGAAAAAATGAGGGATACATCGATTTTTGACCAAACTTTTCTCTATGATGAAAATTTACAAAGTGCACATATTTTTCTTGTCTAGGTCAGACAATGTTTGTGTGTTTATACATCAACACAATTGTGAGTGTAAATTTTGCTGGGGCAAACACTTTGCATAATTACACCAGTGTACCTTTTCCCTTAGGGCGTGGAGATTAGTCGCCGCGTGACAAATCTTCCCTGTCGCAGGGGACTAACCTCCCAGAATGTAAATTGCCGGTAGGATGGCATAAACGGTGGTGCGATTTGCCGAAGTTTCCTCTCAAGGCAATTTCGGCAAATCGCGGCGCCGCGGATGCCATCCCACCGGCGATTTACATTCTAGCCGGTGGGATGGCATTTTGGGGAGATTAGTCGCCTGCGATAAGGAAGCAGCACGGCGACTAATCTCCCCGTGTGTCACCGCCGATTAATGATAAGTAATGATTAGTGTTAGATATGATGTCGATAATGAGATGCTAAAGTGTCTGCTGTATATTTATAATTATCATTTGTCAGCCTGGACCTAGCCAAATTACTTTTGGCTTAAAAAATAAAAAAATACTGACACCCCTGATAAATTGGCTTATTTTTGAAGTTTCACAGTACTGTAATGACATCTGGCAAAAAGACATAAAATGTTAGTACAGGTATAGGACCCATTATCCAGAATGCTCGGGACCAAGGGTATTCCAGATAAGGGGTCTTTCCATAATTTGGATCTCCATACCTTAAGTCTACTAAAAAATCAATAAAACACTAATTAAACCCAATAGGATTGTTTTGCATCCAATAAGGATTATTTATATCTTAGTTGGGATCAATTACAAGGTACTGTTTTATTTCTACATAAAAAAATGAAATCAGTTTTAAAATTCTGAATTATTTGCTTATAATGGAGTCTATGGGAGACGAGCTTTCCGTAATTCGGAGCTTTCTGGATAACGGGTTTCCGGATAAGGGGTCCGATACCTGTACAAGAAAAATCTTGTCTTATTTACATTTTAGAAAAATGGTGATGTTGTGGAGAATGTGTGTTTTTTGCCAAAGTTTGTCCCATTTGACATTACGCTTCTTATTAAATATGCCCCTATTTATCATCTGCAACATTTTTTGGTGGCTATCATGTCATCTTATCAGTACACAGCTGGTCAATATGGACTCCGGCTCATATAAAAGTGATTTAAAAGGGTGGACTGACAAACTGTAATAAACCATGCAAAATAAACACCCATGCAAATTTATGGTTCCCCCGCCAGAGAAGAAGGCTAATAGAGCCCACATTCTAGTTGGGGAAACAATAGTTTTTTTTTTTTTTTTTTAACAAAAAACCTAAGCCCCAGCAGTGCCAGGCCACCAGCAATGGGAGGGACCTCCGGTGCAGGCAGGCATGCTGTGACATATACATGTGCATAATAAGCCTGTGCCACAAATCACTAACTGCATGCGTGTGACACTGGAGGGGTCGCCTCCACCATCCCTACATCAGGCACATGCACATAATAAGCGAATGGGGGAGCCAAACAATATGGCTGCTTGTGCCAGGAGCATCCCCCCCCCCCCGCTGATGGTGGCAGTTTTATTTATTTTTTTAACAACTATTGTTACCTCTAACAATAGTGCAGGCACTATTTAGGCCGCAGCTATGGTTGGGGAAACAATGTTAAGAAACATTTTAGTTAGCTTTAATATTCATAATGTTTAAATTTCTAGCTTTTTTGAGTAAAATTAATCAAAAGTTGCCTTAATTTGCCCAATTTGTCAACTAACGGAATAAAAATTAAGTTGAATTAAGGATTTACACTTGACTAAGCCTTCGTTAAATTCTGAATTCCATTTTAGCTGTTGTTTCATGTACTATTTAATATACATATTAAAACATAAAATCAAGTTCTGAGAAAAACACATTTCCCGCAAAAGCAGCACTTAAACATAAAAGCCTTCTTATTTACCATGTCCCAGCATGAAAAGAAAGGCATTCTCGCCTTGTCTAGCCATTTCCATTACAAAGGCACCGGGTAAGTGGTTAAGTCTAAAGCACTAATCGCTTCACACCAATACATTATATTTTCAGATCATAGATAACAGTCATTAATTCCAGTAGTCAACCCCACCTTTGTAACAAGCTACTATTATTTCCTAACAAAGCAATAGAAGCTCACACCAACATAACTTAAAAGGGTATTGGCTTTGTGTTTAAACATGTGGCACATTTTAAAGCTCTTCCCTGCTCTAAGGAGATATTATTTGGAAACACAGTAGCACGGTTTTCTATGCATCTGCTGCTTGACAAGCGCTTGCAGAAGATTGTTAAAGCTGCTGAAAAACACAGCACTCAAACGCAATGTGCCCTATTACCAGAAGGGCATATTTATAAAGATGTGTAAAATAATTAACTCAAAAGAAATACATGGTAGGAAAAGTAACTATAAAGCTTTGACATTAAAACACAAAGGTGCCATTTATCAAAGTCCGAATTTCGGACTTTTAAAGTACATTAAAAAAAAAAATCGTAGCAAATCCAATCATTTCTGATGTGGTTGCACGAAAATATTGTGGTACAATCCGAAAGTTCAGAAATTTTCGTATTCGAACGATCGTAAAAGGCACGCAAAACTTTCTGACTTTGAACCTTCTTTGCATGTTTTTGGAAGCCTCCCATAGGACTCAATGGCACTCTGCAGCTCCAACCTGGTCCAACGAAAGTCACAATACTAAAGCTTGAATGAATCTGAAACTTTCGTACTCATTGCGACAAATATGATTTTGATGCACCATTGTCGCAGAGTACGAAAAAGTTGCAGAAATTAAAGAAAATTTAGTAGAAAATACACACGGTTCTAAAAGTCAGAAAATATAAAAAAATTTTACCATTCGGACTAAATCGTACTTTAATGAATAGGCCCCATAGCATCAACATTGTGGATATATCCTGTTTTAAAAAGTTAAATGCGGTACAGTATTGATATAGAAGGCATATATATTTTATTAGTCTCTTTACACAAAAATATATAGTCTGCTACATGTACACCTAAAGTAATATGCCTTAAAATTACATCTGGCTAAACATTTTTAAGCACTGTATAATGGCAATACTAAAATCACAGACGCAGACCTAAACAAGTGGTAAGAGAGCTGGCTAGGCCCTTAGGATACCAATGCTTTATTTAATTTAAAAAACAAAACTCTTGTAAAACATGAATAAACAAATAGGCATGAAAAAGGGTCTATATAGCTATCCATAAAGGGTGTCTGCCAGCAGAAATCTTGGAATTTCATGTGACCTTTAGGGTTAGAATATATGAATATAGATGATGGGAAATACCAGAATTAATGGAGTAAGTCAACTGACAACTTAACTTACAAAACTAAGCTGTGCAAATAGATGGAACCTGAAAAAATGAACTAGAAACATGCATTGCATTTATAACATTGCAGGTAAAACTTGCAGTAAGGCAGTGACTGTCTAAGAGAGCCCCCCAACACATCATTTTGACAGTGAATATCTCAGATGGCAAAGGTCAAATTCAAATTCCTTTACCAGCTGTTTGAAGGGCTCCTAAAAACAACCTACTACAAATATGATATTAATGCACACAATAATTTACCTAGTAGCAGAGTCCCAACTCACCTGTTGACACAAATGCTTCTTTGAGATACAGGAGTACGTCTGCAAACTTCCGAACATCATTCACAAGCAACATTATATATTCAGGATCCACAATTGAGTTGTCATAATCCGAATTGGTGCTGATACTGCTCAGCGAATTGCTTTTTGTACTCCGTCCCATTCCCCAGCTGGCAGAGTTTGATATGGTAAAGAAGTTTGAGGTAGAGAACCGGGAAAATCCCAAACCACGCCTGTTACCTCCTCCGTTCTGGCGCAACATCCCAGCTGCTGCAATGCTTTGGAGAGCTGCTCAGCTAGCATTCAGTGCCACTTGCTGCCCATTGGCCAAATATCCAAACCTGTAAAAATATTAATATGGAAGGATTACAAGCCTTGTACATTAATACTCCATCACTGAATGGGCTAAAAAGCATATAGATGTATGCAATTATAACTGCATCAGGATAGGCAAATTCTTATCTTCCTATGCAAGGTTAATATTTGTTTCCAGTGTTCTAGAACATGCTAATTATTGTTGCTAAGAAAGAAGCTGTGCAGTGTTTAATAGAAGAACTAATCTGAAACCAAAATGTCTTACGCTTGTCAGTGCTCACATGGGGCAGATTTAGCATATAAAATGCACTGCATTTTCCAGCCAAAATCCACCCCTTGTACGTAAAGACAAGTGACTCCCATTTAGTTTATAGACGGCAGTGTGATCTTAATTTTCTGTTACTCCTCCTAAGAAAAAAACTACAGCAAATCTGCCGCGTTTAGAAAGCATACAAAAGGCTTATCAAAACAAAAGGCTTAAATAACACAGCTGGGCATTTTATTTTCACCTATTTGGAGCAAAATAGCAATAAGACATTCATAGACAAGCCTTTTTAAAAGTCACTGAAAATTCACTGTAAAAATAAACTGCCTATTTGTCACCATATTAGTATAATTTAATAAGAACTGCCATACTACCTACTTTGACAAAATAAAACATTGATTAATTACCGAATAATACATAACATTTTTTCAATTGCATTTAAAAAAACGCATGTTTTACAAACTGAAGTTACCTAGTTTTGCTCAGAAAGAAAAGCTATTCAAAGATAAATATGGTTCTCAATTTGTCATGCAAAAATATAAACATATAAATATAAAAATGATAGGGTGCACCCCTGCCCTGTCCTTACTGGCTGTATTAGAGCCCTTATGCAACTTAATATAATTGTTATATTTTTAGGTTTATATTTTTCATAAATATAAACATATAAATATGGCCATTCCATACCTTGCACATTGTCCAAGGCAGGGTTGTTTTATGGCCTTGGCAGGCCCTGGCCAAAGATCCAATTGGTAGGCCCCCTTTTCCCCATCACACACTACATTTTTTGCCCACCAACTCTTTTTGGCCACACCCTTAAACATCACCCCCATTTTACCAAAATATAACCCAGACATGTCAATATAATTACTACAGAAAATGGATAATGATCATATTAAACCCAGACATGTCAATATAATCCCCAAGTAAAAATTACTACAGAAAATGGATAATCAGCATATTAACCTAGATGTGCCAGTATATTCACAGTAGAAATGGCCAATGGGTACTCCATTAATCCCAGAGAAGCCAGTAAAATCACTGAAAAATGGCCAAAGAACACTCCATTAATTCCACACACCAATAAAATCACTGGAATGGGCAATAAGGACTCAATTAACTTCAGGCATGCCAGTAAGATGAGCACACCATGAACTCCAGACATGCCAGTAAGATCAGTACATAGAAACACCAACAGCAAATTTTTCTTTGTGCTACCACACTGCTTAGTACTATGAATTATTTTTTTTCCAAAAAATATTTTTAGATGTTTCCTGCTCATATAATTCATCTCTAGATGTGATACACCTTGCCCTAATCATAAGTTTTTAAGGGTTTACCGAAGAGTCAAATGATTAGGGCAAGGCGTACCACATCTTGTGATGAATTATATGAGCAGGAAACATCTAAAATGATCAATAAGTTCTTGGAGAAAGGTTACAAAAAGGATGAGCTAGTTAAAGTCAGTGAGGATGTCAAATCAATGCCTAGGGAATAGGTGTTAAAAAGAACAGTGAGACCTACAAACATGGGACAGCATGTATAAATACCAACAAAAACAAAATCATCCCGGGGGGAGTGTAACCCACCCCCAAAAAGGTTCTAAATTACACATACATGGTCAGTTTAATTGTGATAGCTCTGACGTTGTGTATTGCATTTAATGCCCATGTGGGTTGGCTTATGTGGGGCAAACGGGCAGAGCTGTAAAAACCCGGTTAAATGAGCATAAGTCCACTATCCGAAATTATCAACCACCTAAGGAGGAGGATAAGAGGCAAGGAGTGATCATCCCAGAGAAAAAGAGAAAGGAAACTACGTTAGCAAAACATTTTTTCGAAAAAGGCCATAGGGTATCACAACTGCATTGGCAAATACTTGAAAAAATTGAGAGTAGACCAGGCTATGACAAGAAAAAATCTTTATTGCAACGCAAGTCATTTCGGATTTGGGCCCTTCAATCCAGGGTGCCACAGGGGTTAAATGAGGAGTTTAATTTAACATGCTTTTTGTAGCTTTTTGGCATATTTTTGCATTTTTCTGTTTTTTGTATTCTAAACCATTTTTTCTTTACTTACAGAAATGAATAACTGAATAGGAATTAACCAGGGACATGTTCTGCACTTCAGTATAGTAGGGTAATGTAGTGCTTTTTTGCATTTTAACTTGCTTTTTCAGCATATGTATAAAATAATGTTATATAGTAACTTGGACTTAACTTGGACTTTAAGCACCTATGTACTGACAAACAAACAAGATCAATTGGAAAAAGGTTATAATGGCATGGGTTGTTATTTGGACATCTGTTTAATAGTGAACATCCAGTTAAATTATTACATTTTGAATAGAAATAAAGCGGCTAGTTATTTCATATTAGTTTCTCTGATGACTGAACTAACACTACACATTTTAAATGTAATAATTCATTAATCCATATCAAACTCGGATTATATTATGTAAATGGACTCTTACCACTTGATTGTTTTGTGACTGGGAAGAAAAATGAAAAACTTGCGAAGAATATCCAGATATTTAAACTATTTGCTCTCTTAGCACATTTCCAGGAGGGTGTTAGTGCGTCTCTCCTCAATGTTTTGCCTCTTATGTAAACTGTAGGGGCTAGTGTGCAAGGGGAGATTTGTCACCCATGGTTAAATCTTCACAATCAATAGCGTCAAATCTCCGTAAAAAGCCTTGGCCTTTACTTCTCCCTATACCCATATTATAAACAAAGATGTAACACCCAACCTGACAATCCACCCCCACCCCCTGCTTAATTTTCTGCTGCTGTTATTCCAGGAATGTATAAAATGCAGTACTTTTTACCATGAAGTATCACGAGTTCGCACATCTCCCACCTGGCAGTGCTGCCCAATGGCTGGTAATACATGTACAAGCTGTGCAGCTACAATATGGCTACACAGTCAAAGTGTAAAAGTTTCATACGGACACTATTACAAAAAAAAAAAAAAAAAAAACCCAAAACACATAAGCCTATAATAAACGATTTAGCCTAAACTTCCTGAAAAAATTAAGCTTTTGTTGAAAATGAAAGAATCTTTAGATGTATTTTAATTATTACAGTTTGTTAGGTAAACTTTGATTTCTGGCAACCATACGGATAGGGCTTCTCCAAAATGCCAGATATCAGTCTGGTAGGTGGACCAATTTTACTGGTTCATGTATGGCCCTACCTTAAGTGCATGCTTGTTTTCCTTGCTGTCTACAAGGACAGCAATGTTTTTCCAAAACTCAAAGCCATCAAAACTTTTATTGTCCTGCTGCTCCAGGTTTCATATATAAAGAGTAACAAAGTACTATATCATGGACAATTCTCATCTTTGTTTTATAGGGGACAGCACTGTGGCTCAGTGAATAAAACATCCACCTTGCAGTGCTGGGGTCCTAAACTCAATTACTATCTGCAAAGAGTTTGCATGTTCTCCCTGTGTCTGCATGGGTTCTTGGATTTCTTACTATTGAGTGCTATTTTGATATCTATTGGGAGCTGCTATTTTGCTACCTTCCCATTGTTCTGCTGATCGGCTGCTGGAAGGGGGGGGGTGATATTACTCCAACTTGCAGCTCAGCAGTAAAGTGCGACTGAAGCTGAATGGATTTTAATGCAGGATTCTGCTTAACTGATGTGCTGTGTGAAAAAAAACATGATATCCCATGACAATATTCCTTTAAAGGAGAAGGAAAGATAAAAACTAAGTAAGCTTTATCAAAAAGGTCTATGTAATTATAGCCATAAGCACTTACAGAAATACTGCACTGAGTCCTCTGTCAAAAGATTTGTTGTGTCTGTTTTCCTGTGCCAGAGACACGCAGCTCTCTCCTCTCCTGCTCCCCCCTTCCTCAAGAATGCTAACAGCTCCCCCCCCCTTAGGAATGTGGATCTGAGCCAATCAGCAGGAAGATTCCTCACAGTCTTACAAACTGAGCATGTACACTGGTCTGGGTCTCGGTGCAGGAGTGAGGCATTTTGGGAACTTTCTTTACAGAGCTCAGCGGTTTTTTTTTCCTATGAGGCTTCTGATCATCATATATTGCATATTCAAGGCATATATAAACATGTCATCCCCTGAATAAAGGTAAAAGGATTTTTAAATGCCACTGTACATATTACCTCAAAGGGAGAGATCTCAAAAGGTAGTTTTATTTCATGGCCATTACAAGGTTTTAATATTTGGTGAGTTAACAAAGCAACTTTTTTGCCATTCAACAGCAGCACTTAAATCAAACCATGTGGAATATTTGGGTTATTTTGAGTTACTGCCAGTTTTTGCAGCTACTGGCCCTTTAATCATAAAATTACTTGCTGCTTGCTTGCTACTGCCTAAGTCAATTCTGATTTTACTAGATTCTATAATTTCTTAGGCTTCACAAATATCTAAAAACCCAGTTAGGTCTATGGTTATTAGTAAGAGAGTAATCAGTTGGCCCCACTATTTGGGTCACCATTCTGCAATGGATTTCTAAAGCAGTCACAGCAGAAAAAAATATTTGGAAAAGAAATACCCTATAGGCTAAATCTCACACCCTGAGTTTTAAAGTACAGCCAGGGCACTTTCTGTTCACAGCTCAAGTACAGACCAGTTGTGACCTTATTAAGGGCTAGTCAGTGTAGTGAAGGTTTTTATGATCAGTATATGTTGAGCCATGCAAAAAGCAATTTTAGTTTAGGAGAATGGCTCCTTATTTGCATGCACAGCAAAAGAAACCCAATAACACTCTAAAAACTTCCATTTTCATGGAACAACCTATAGGCTCAGTGTTCGTGCTTGGCATTTTGTCTTGGCCACCCAATTCCATTCCTGGTCCGACATCACACAACAGGAAAAATCTTTACAGAAGCGCTGTATTTGCAGAATGGCAGTGTCCTATTGGCTCCTGTAGAAACTGTTCAATTTGGGCCAGTGTGGAGGGAAGGGGGGGGGGGGGGGGGAAGAGGTGAGTTACTTATTTAATTCCTTGACCACTCCTGTTTTTCTCCCCTCCCAGTTATTTTTTTTTCTGGGGAGGACACTGATGTTACAACTCTCTCTAGGTTTTAAGCATAGTCAGGCCAGACCTTAACTAGAAACCAGTTTCACCTTTTTTGGGGATTCAACAGGGCAGGGTTTTCAGATTACCATAAGTTGAGCTACAGAAGTGGAACCACAAAAAAAGCATTTTGGATAAGGAGGCCCATATCAGTCATATCAACCTAAGCATATCAAACTGGGAATGTCAGTTGCAGGATATTGTACCTTCAGTTCAATTCTACTGGTAAGATGATAAAACTGAGAAATCGCACTGTTGATTATCTTACCAGTCTGATCTAAATTTTTGTATTGAACAAAAATCATACAAACCCTGAGATCCTTTGATATGAGCTATTCATATACACACTCATTTCATTAACAGCAGATATCCTTTGGTGTATACAAACCAGTCTCTCTGCAAGCTGTGGCTTTTACACAGAACAGCTCAAATTCCTAAACCTTTAAAAGCAGTGGGCCCCAGTGAAAAGTCTGAATGTGATAATCTGCCAAACTGCACGCTCTCTGGAGTGCATAAATACAATCGACAGCACTCGCTAACAGCAAAACACAAATACGGACAGGCGAGAGTTCAGCTGATAACTGTCCTGCATTAATTACAAAGCACGCAGACAAAGCCAGGAAGAAGTTTTTTTTTTTTTGTTTTTTTTTTAAATTATAAAATAGGATACAGAGACTTAAATAAGGTCATTGAGAGACTCAAAAAATTCAGTTTTCATCAGCCAATGTTTGAGTTTTACATACTCACATACACTAAAACCACTGGAAACCTGTAGTTATTTGTAAACATAATTGCTAATAAAGTCAGTGTCTCTACACTGCTGGGTCTGACTCCTGAAACAATATTGCAAGCAAGCGGATAAAAACGGTTACATGGTTTTAAGAGTCAGAAAAAAAAAAAAACAGGAATTTCTTCTCTATCATGTGATGACAGTGCAATACCTTCTGTGATTCTTAGCGCCCAAAATGGCAAGGGTTTTCTAGCATTTCACGCCAAATGCCATGTGTGTTATTGCACTTAGAATACTAGCCAGGTAAAGGCAATTGTCTGCCATCCAGCTGGTGAAGAACTGCAACAGCTGTAGTGCCAAATGTGCCTACCTGTGTGCTAACAAATTGAAAATACATCTATGCCCCAAAAAATGCTGGAACAAGAACTGTAATAACACAAAAAATAACTTCCTTATCTTGCAGTATCATCAGTATTTGGTCATTTTTACCAAAGAGGAAAACAAAGCTGTAATAGAATCACAAAAAATATTGTCCTGTATGATCTTTTCCCCTCTTTGTAAATAAAAAGAAAATGCAAGATAACTAAGATTTCATATACTCTTAGCTAAATATAATAGGTGCTATTAATTAGGAGGTGCACTGATGATATGAATGGCTGATGTGTTGTGAAAACATACACAAATAATTCAATCTGTACAATATAGGCTGAGTATATATGAGTATATACTTAAAATACTGCCGTCTCAAAAGACTGCTATATGTACATCATAAATATTAATGTCAATGAGCATTTAGATGAGAGGAAAGTGAAATGTTTTTAATGGCCTCGCCAGCACTGCAAAAAACAAACAAAAAAAACCACGTAAAGACGATGCTTAACATGGCACCTTTCCATACTTTAATAAGCTGCACTTGTATCTGCTTCAAACATCCTGTACCATGTGATCCTAAAACGGCACGAAACAAATACCTTGTTGTATTTTTAAACTCCTGTCATATAACTTGCGAAATGCTTCTGATTTTTGAATGTACTGAAACATGGGCCAACTAAAGTTCCAAAAAATTACCAAAGACTGACAACTAATACAAAGACTAACAGAAACAGTTAACGGTTGAAAAATACCACAGGACAACTACTGTTACAAAATACCACAACTACAGAAACTGACTAGATTTGGCAGTAAAATGTATTTCCATATATAATTTGAAGAGTACCCAAATTTCAATCAAATGTATACCCTCGATATAAAATTGTAGACCTATTCCCACTAGCTATAGCAGATTTCAGCATTTAACCCTTAGTTCTACTCCTAGAGTAGTGAAATGTGGGTCAGGAAAAACTCAACCCACAGTTGCAAAACCTTTACCCATATCTGTCCTCAACCCACAAAATGTTGCCATAGTAGGACCAGCAACTAACCCAGTCCCAATGTCTTCCTGCACCGTACGCAACATGTGTGTGCACCACTTTTGTTCCATGACAGGGAATCTTAATGTTTCTAAATCACACCCATCCCAAAATGGTCACCTAAAGTTCAAATTAAACCTGCTCAACCCGCAGGTCCTGGGTCAACCTGCACATCAACATTTAATCATGCTATCATTTAATTATACTGCACAGTGCTGCATACACAAATAGCAAATATTCCCATCTGCTATAAATTGTGTCTGCCCAAGTCTCATATTGCCTATACAGCAGCCCCATACTGCCTATACAGCAGCCCCATACTGCCTATACAGCAGCCCCATACTGCCTATACAGCAGCCCCATACTGCCTATACAGCAGCCCCATACTGCCTACAGCAGCCCCATACTGCCTATACAGCAGCCCCATACTGCCTATACAGCAGCCCCATACTGCCTATACAGCAGCCCCATACTGCCTATACAGCAGCCCCATACTGCCTATACAGCAGCCCCATACTGCCTATACAGCAGCCCCATACTGCCTATACAGCAGCCCCATACTGCCTATACAGCAGCCCCATACTGCCTATACAGCAGCCCCATACTGCCTATACAGCAGCCCCATACTGCCTATACAGCAGCCCCATACTGCCTATACAGCAGCCCCATACTGCCTATACAGCAGCCCCATACTGCCTATACAGCAGCCCCATACTGCCTATACAGCAGCCCCATACTGCCTATACAGCAGCCCCATACTGCCTATACAGCAGCCTCATACTGCCTATACAGCAGCCCCATACTGCCTATACAGCAGCCCCATACTGCCTATACAGCAGCCCCATACTGCCTATACAGCAGCCCCAAAGCCTCCAGAATCCCAATTTGACACAATCAAATAACTTTCAGAGAAAGATGTTCAGCTGAAGTAGCTCAAACTGTAAAGACTTCAGAAACCATTTATCTGTATTTATTGTTATACTTTGTATGTATCTATTATCTTAATAACCCCCTGTTTGTATTAATGTATTCTACTGTACAGCGCTGCATACATAAGTAGCGCTTTATAAATAAAGATATACATACATACATACATACATTTCATGCCCCATAGCGAAATATTTGCACACACCTGACTTTCCCAATCGGTGCCCCTCTCCCCCGTACTATTAACCTCAAACAGCTACTGCATATTATAACATTCCCTTTGAAACAGTATCTACCTTTTCCCCTTAAGGAGTCCTTGCGATGCAGAGGTCAGCGTCCATGCAATGTAGCCCAGGGCTGCCATCAGGGGTGGACAGAGGCGTCCGCCCAGCGGGTTTGGGGTCTCAAGGTGGCCCCCGTTATGGTGCACTCACTCCGATTACCGGCACCTCTGCTGTCTGTGAGCTTCACACTTCGGGAGTGATTCGGGCTGCTAGGGTGCCTGCATGTTCTTACCCCCACACAGCTTTCATACTGCCGAACAGTCCCGCTTTTCCTAACACAGCCCAACAGTGACGATTTGGCAAACACAGCCCACAGTCCCACTTCGCTACTTACACCTCCTGCAAAACTGTTAAGTGCAGGCTCCTAGCGCCTCCAGTCCCACAGAAAGTCTCACAGAAAGTCCCACACCAAACAAGCTCATCTCGCGAGTTTACACTTAAGTTCTTAACCCGCCGCCTAGTGGGAGTGACGAGTAAGTGCCAGTAACTCACTGCAGCTCCCCCAAAATCTGCTTTTCCTCTGCTCACACCTTCAAAAAAAATGAAGACTTTGCCAGAACTTTATAAATGTGGTAAAAATATTAATACTGAAATGATTCTGACCCATAATTAGCATTTTCATTTTATATTTGACAAAAAATATTGCTTCTTCTCTGAACAAAATTTTTGTATACACCATTTCACAGCACTTCAATATTACATGGCCTCAAGCATTCATCCAAAACAAATTTGAATCCTACAGATGAGGGCGCACTGGGCATAGGGTACATGCCCGCTCCTATTTGTAGCTGCACTGACAGGCACAGCATTGACCTGAGTGCAGCTACATGGAGATGATAATGCATGGTTTTTTAGCCAATCAGGATTCCATTAAGGGCACTCAGGCCTAAGCTGTTGCTGTTAATGCAGCTATAAGGAGCTGCAAATGAAAGGATCCGCTTCTCTCTGCCTGCCTACAAAATGCAGGTGGAGAAAAGCAACCCCATCCAGTGTTTGAATTTATCAGGCAACTAAAGAAGAGAATAGGAATGCACAGGGCCAGTATATAAGCTGTGTTGAACTCTGAGAGGTAGAAAACGTTAGAGGAAAATGAAATTGATATAAAACAAGACACGGCCCCGGCATGCACCTACCCAGCTCTCTCTCCGCCCATCTTGCCCTTGTAAGAGAGCAGCTGGGAGAGGGGACTTCCTAGGGCAAGATCACACGAAGCGTAGATCTGCTTCTTTCAGCCCTGCATTTTTCCATCAGACTGAGAGAAGCAGATTCGCTTCCCTACACTGCCTATGTGCCTGTACTAAAAACTACAGATTCAGCTTCAGTGCAGCCATGCGGAGTGTAGTGTAGGTGCGCATGTAAAACGTGAAAGCAGGCATTTTTGTGTGGACCATGCACTCAAGTGGATTCTGCTTTTCACAACCTGACAGGGTAATGCTGGGCTGAGGAAGCGGATCTGCGGTGTGTCCTCGCCCTTAGACCTATAGTTGGCAAAACACTGGGCAGAGGAAGAATGTAATCTGTCTACATTCCGATGTATGCCAATCAACCAAGTTAAGGTTAGACCAGCATGGATTGTTGCCCACTGCCATGTTCAAGTCCAGGAAAAGAAAATCTCAAAAAAAAAGTATGATTTTCCCTTTTCCTGTTCCAACAAAGCCATGCCCACTGCCATGTTCCAGACCAGGAAAAGAGTATCTTGGTAAGTATGGGATGATATTTACTTGCCCATTCATTGGCTGCTGTAATCTAGCATGTATGAGTGCCCTTGGTTAGCATGTAAGCACAGTGAATCTTATGAACCAGGGTGCAGCCCATAGTACTTAAAATGGCAGCTTTCTGTTTAGGGTTACCCAATGACACATACTACTATAAAGTATATTTTTATAAAAAAGGGTTTACATATGGTCTGTTTTCTTTTAAATATTTTTATAGCGGCCTGCAATTTTTTGAAATCTATGAAATCTATACAGCCCTGGTTGCTACTAGTTAGCAGAGCAGAAAAATTAATTAAACATGGCAATGAGTTCCAAAGTCACCTTTGCATCAAGTTTCACATGGTGCATTTCTACCGTCATTATTTTAAATGGGTTCTTAGACAAGCCTGACCTAGAGAGGTCAGTGTTTGTTGTTATAATTAAGATGGCCATATACAGGCAGATTTAAGATGCAGATTCGAGTCCTTTAGACCAATTGGGTGGCTTATACACATACACAGTTCAGCAACTCTCCGATTTGGAATTTCAGCAGTTATCTGGTTGCTATGGTTCAAATTATCTTAGCAACCAGGAAGTGGTTTGAATGAGATACTGAAATATGAATAGGAAAGGGCCTGAATAGAAAAATAAATAATACCAAGTAACAATAACAATATAATTGTAGTCTCACATAGCAATAGTTATGGGGGTCACTGAACCCAATATGAAAGCTGGGAAAGTGAAAAGAAGAAGCCAAATCATTTAAAAACTATAAATAATAAAGGCCAATTGAAATGTTGCTTAGAATTGGCAATTCTATAACATACTAAAAGTGCTTATGCCCAATTAGTGAGTTACCCAGAACAGAAAAGAGTATTCAAGAAACACAATGAACAGGGCTCCACCCCACACAGGAACTTAGAATCTTTCCAAGTATGTACCATATCTGGACAATATTATCATGAATAATACTGTACCAGAATATAGAATTACAAAAAATGTTGATCTAAGACTTTGCAAAGGTAAAACTTTAACACTGTTTCATAACGTTTTATAGAAACACTCTTTGAATATTTCAGCTCTATTACACAGTTCCCTTAGGAAGAGCTATACCCAATTTCATCAGAGGAAGTCTCAGATACCACCTAATCTGTGCAGCATGTTCCCCACCCTATCAAACCCCTCTTGTTACGACATCTGAAGTCCAGATGTGTGCCTGCAAAGAAAGTCATCTTGATTGTCTGATCAGTGGAGCCTTCCCTGAGCCCTTACTAGTTCAATCATAATGCTGTTTTTAATCGCTTATCTTCCTTTTCAGGCCCTTTCCTATTGATCTTTCATTCTGACTTGGGGGGGATTTGGAAGTATTACAGTTCCACTTATTAATCCACCAGCGCTGCTCTTAAAGGGCAAGGTAACCCAGTACAAGATTGCATGTAATAAAAAAAGCCTAACTTAACTCAGTTCAGATGGGCTAAAGATTATCCAAAATGTGGTCAGGTTTTCTTGCAGCACTACAATCCATCTGAAATTGTCAATGGGTACTAAAAAGTGGAGCTCCCATAATGATTTATCTGTACCCCAGAAAGCATGCACATAATGCAGTCAGAGCGATTTCTCTCCTAAAACTAAACCATCATGTCACATTAGTGGCATCACCATTGATCCCCCCACAATTTGTGCATGCACAGACATAGCTTAGCGTCCATCTTTGAGAACTGAGGGCATATAGTTTGCTGAGCTGAGTGGATAAAAAGTAAGCTGTATATAGCAGGAAAATGTTAGTGATTAGGGAGAGGAAAAGGGTCTCTCTAACACATGGTAAAGAGTTGGATAAAAGGGTTGCCTTGTCCTTTTATATACTGACATGTGAATTGGAAGGACATTAGAACAGGTTTGAAAGCCTATGGTTTAGTGAGTAAAGCATTAGCATGTGAATGGAGAGAGAAGGGCTTTATTTTCTCTATGTGCTCCTCGTGACCTTTGTTAAGTGTTTGTATCTCCTTTTGCTCATGTTCTAGAATTCAGCATTTATTCAATTTAGGCTGATGTCCCACAGATTAGTTTAGTCACTCGCGATAGAACTCTCTCGAGGTCGCCAAGCGAGTGGATCTTCTCCCAATATCCCCACTTACGGGTGGGCGATATCGGGGTAATTTGGGCTAATTCGGTCGTTTAGCCCTTAGGCCAAACAATCGAATTATAATGACTGTCATGGGGACTGCCGGTTCAGGGACCGCATCAACGAGCCGTTGCAGTCCCAGATCCGACTGTATTTTTTAACCTGCCTGATCAATATCTGGCCAATTTCAGGCCAGATATCAGTCGGGCAGGCCAGTCCTTGTTGCCCCTACACGGGCCGATAAGCTGCCGATATCGGCAGCCACAATCTGCCCGTGTATGGCCACCTTAAGTTTCCTCTTGCAGGCAACCAAAGCAATGCGAAGGGCTTTCCACTGGTGACTCTTATTGTTGCCAGTGGAAAGGCATTTCAGAGCGGTTAGTCACCCAAAATAGATATATTGCAGGCTCCGTGCTCCATGGGACATCAGCCTTAGGCTGCACTTATACAGAATCTGGCAGTTATGGCTCTTTAGGGTACTAACTTCTCTATCAACATTTTCTCCCATCATGTGATAGACATACAAAGCAAAGTGTACAGCAGGGATCCCCAACCTTTTATACGCGGGAGCCACATTCAAATGGAAAATGTGTTGGGGAGCAACACAAGCATGAAAAAAGTTCCTGGGGGTGCAAATAAGAGCTATAATTGGCTATTTGGTAGCCCCTGTGTGGACTGGAAAGTTAAAAATTACTGGGAGGGTGCCCATTATAATAGTTTAACTGATACCCCTGGCTGGAAGTACTTATGTATGAGCACCACGTTGTGTTCGGGACATTGTGCTACCACAGAAGTACACCGGGACAGAGGTTAGTACCCAAAATGAGCCATAAGTACTAGGTAATGTGCAAGTGTAGCCTATTATAGGTAAATACTAAATTCTGTAACATGAGCCAAAGGAGGCATAATGACTTTAGGAAGGTCACAGGGAGCACCTAAAGGAAAACTGCACTGGCCTGGCCTGTGGTACTTATGTACCAACAGGAGCGCCAGCCTGGGGTATCAGGTAAACTATTGTAATCACTGAGAGGTGTCTAATATTTGGTACTGCCCAGAGATTTTGATTATAAAAACTGCTGTCAAAAAGATATAAAAGCTTCCTACACATTGTTTTTAGAAATCATAGTTCTCATTATAGGGAGCTTAAATGATATGTTAGAGTGGCTGTGTGTGCATTCTCAAAGTCTGTCTCAGGACATGATTTCTGCTTGTTTTAGTATTTTGTTTTGGTATTTTAAAAGTTACTGCACTCTCTGCAGCTATTGCGTATTTACAAGGAGTCCCTCATGTTGACCCTGAGCTTGTAGCAGAGCTAAAGCAAGGGGCTACAGGGTTATTGGATGCTGAGGTTCTTATTGGTGCTGGTTAGCGTAAGGGTCGGGCATATTGGGACAGTGATAACACACTTCTATACCAGCTGACACGCACATCATTAATGAATCAGTAAACTTGTGAACTGAAGGAGCAATTTTAGGAAGCAGCTGGATGGTATTGCACGTCATATTGCATTGGTGGTAGCCATAAATAGGAGATTTTAGTGGCATAGCCCCACTGCAAAGGGCAGGCTTGGCATATAGCATCAAGCAAAGAGACTGGAGACAATCTTCTGAGGTGCTTTAAATGCTTTAGGCACAGTGCTAATACAATTTTAAAATGTGATTATTTTCAAGGATGTTAACCTATATATAAACCTATAAATAAAATCCCCAAATTGAAGAAAATTTAATTCCAAGTAACTTTCCAATATACATTTCAATAAAGGGTAGACCAGAACTACTCCAGATCTCCAGTGCTCAAACAGGATATAATTGAGTTAGAGAGGGTCCAGAGAAGGGAAACTAAGCTGGTAAAGGATATAAAAAGTTATGAAGAAAGACTGGCCAAGTTGGCATTGTTTACATTGGAGAAGAGGGGCTTATGGGGTAATATTATAATTATGTATAAATATATAAGTGGATCTTATAATAACCTCTTTAATGCTTTATCTACCAGTAGGTTCTTCCAGCAGACACAATGGTACCCATTTCAATGAAAAGAAAGGAAGTTCCATCTAAATATTGGGAAAGAGGTTGATCCCGGGACTGCTCCAATTGCCACCTTTGAGTCAGGAAGGAAAATGGATGCAGAAGAGGGTTTTGCCTTCCTCTAGGTCACCTAACAGGCAGGTTATATATAGGCATAAAAATAACTTGATGGATTTGTGTCTTTTTTCAACTTAATTTACTATGTTACTACTATGGTAAATATAATTGTAACTGTAAGCAGTATGTGTGCCCTTCTGCACTTATGGTTCTGATGTATTTAAAGTCAGCAGAACCCAGTTCTCTGCCAGAAAAGGATTTCCCACAATGCCTTGCATGTAAAACACCCACCAAGGTCAGGGTATTTGTAATACCTTGTACCTTGGACATTCACAGCTTTTAACTAACACATATTGGATAATTGCTTAGTATTATATTGGGTTTATATTTCCTTTAAGAAAAAAAACTGTTCTGCAGAGCCTGTAGTTTAAGTGGAACCTGAACAGGAGAGCACATTAGTGACAGGAAGTCTACAGACCACAGGAAAATGTCACCACTGCTTGTAGAAAAAAGCTTACATAAAGAGCATGCTTTCAGTAACAGCTTGCAAAGGGTACTAGGGACAAACAAGAGAAAAACTTGCAGTATTTATCTCTGGCATAGACAAGATATATATATATAAGTGTTTGATAAACTATATTATGTTTTGTGGAACATGTAAAAAAAATATTTATTTGCATATATCTTTTTTGGTCTGGCAAAAGTGAAAACAAGTGCAAAAGTGTTGTCATTTAAGAAGACATATACTGGCATTATATTCTTACTTCCTTTAATGTATAGTGTCCCAGAAAAATGGTTAAAATAATTTTCTACCTGATGAAAAATATCATTGTATGAGAGCTGTGGAAAGATCCTCTCTACTCAATGTCCACACTGAAATGAAAGACAGGCATACACTTATTATTCTCCAGCCCGAGTGCAGCTACACAGAGCAGAGATCAACCCCGAAAATGCATGCATTTTTCTAAGTAACCTCCACTCCATATAGCTGCACTCAGGCTGACACTGTGTCTGTCAGTGCAGCACATGGAAGTGCAGATGAGAGTGTATGTATCTGCTTCTCTCCTCTTGCCTACAAAACGCAGGCAGGGAGAAGTGGACAGTACAGTATGTGTGACTGTGGCCTTAGGAAAGGGGCATAGAAGAGGATCAGCTGCTTTTCTCTTTTCTTTTTGCTTGTGTTTGTATGAAAGTGGAGGAAAATGGATCCCCTGTTGTATGTATGTATGTATATCTTTATTTATAAAGCGCTACTTATGTACGCAGCGCTGTACAGTAGAATACATTAATACAAACAGGGTGTTAATAAGATAATAGATAAATACAAAGTAAAACAATAAATACAGATAAATACAGCAGCAATAAGTTAAGAGTCGAGGACACAAGAGGAAGGAGGTCCCTGCCCCGTAGAGCTTACAATCTATATGGGAGGGGTAACTAACAGACACAAATAGGCAAATATAAGTGCTGTAGGTCACAGTGGGTGACACTACAATATAAGTGCCAATTCCCAGATTAGGTGCTGGGCGAGTGCTCCAAAAGGTAGTCTTTAACCTTAGTTTTAAAAAGACAGGGGGAGGATTCTCTCCGGAGGAAATCAGGGAGGGCATTCCAAATGTAAGGGGCAGCAAGGCAGAAAGGTTTAAGGTGGGAAACCGCAGTAGTAGTGGGGGGCGCAACCAAACGATTGCTCTGCGAGGAACGAAGGAGTCGGCCGGGAACATACGGAGACACAAGGGACGAGATGTAGTGAGGAGCAGAGGAATGGAGGGCTTTGAAGGTTAGGAGAAGAAGTTTGTAAGATATTCTTTGTTTAATAGGAAGCCACGATAAGGACTTTAGCAGGGGAAGGGCCTGAACTCTCCTGGATGAGAGGAGGAGAATTCTGGCAGCAGTGTTTAATATAGACTGTAGGGGGGAAAGATGGGAGTTAGGGAGGTTAATAGCAGGTTGCAGTAGTCCAGTCATGACAGGATGAGAGCATGCATGAGCAGCTTAGCTGTTGCAGTAGAAAGAAAGGGACGAATTTTGGCAATATTGCGTAAGAAAAAGTGACAGGTTTTGACAGTGGTGTTAATGTGGTTAGAAAATGAGAGACTGGAGTCAAAGATCACCCCCAAACAACGCGCCGAATCGACGGGGTTGATGAGGGTGCCATCAATAGAGATAGAATAGGGGGGGGGTAGGACCAGGCTTAGGCGGAAAGATCATTAGTTCAGTTTTTGTTAGGTTGAGTTTGAGGTGGCGTTGGTTCATCCAGTTAGAGATGGCCAGGAGGCAGTTAGAGATTTGAGTCTCAGTTTCAACTGTTAATGAAGGGGTCGACAGATAAATTTGGATATCATCAGCATACAGATGGTATTTGAAGCCAAATGAACGGTTAAGATCTCCCAAAGACAGCGTGTAGAGGGAGAACAACAACGGCCCAAGTACAGAGCCTTGAGGTACCCCCACATTAAAAGGAACTGGAGATGAGGTTTTATTAGCATAGGAGACAGTGAATGAACGGTTAGAGAGATAAGAAGAGATCCAGGATGCAGCCTGACTACGGAGACCAATCGAATGCAGAATTTGCATCAGGAGGGAGTGGTCAACCGTATCAAACGCAGCCGATAGATCTAGGAGGATTAGTATGGAAAAGTGACCTTTGGCTTTGGCAACCTGAAGATCGTTTGTAACTCTGCACAGGGCTGTTTCAGTAGAGTGCGCAGGCCGAAAACCAGATTGCAGAGGGTCTAATAGATTATGGGCATTAAGAAAGTTAGTGATATGGGAGAAGACAATACGCTCTAAGATTTTGGAGGCGAGCGGTAGAAGTGAGACAGGGCGGTAGTTAGAGAGACAGGACTGGTCGAGCAGGGCCTTTTTTAGGATGGGCTTGACACAGGCCTGTTTGAAGGAAGAGGGGAAGCGTCCAGAGGTCAGAGAAGAGTTAAAGATGTGAGTAAGAGCCGGAGTAAGTTCAGGAATGCAGTGTTTAAGCAGAGAGGAAGGCATAGGGTCAAGAGAGCAAGTGGTGAGCGGAGCCGACAAAAGAAGGTGGGAGACTTCGGAGACAGTTACACACTTCTTCCTGTAGCTCCATTGACAGGTACTGCATTTGCCTGTGTGGAGCTGTGCAGACCAGATATCAGTGTAAAAATGCATACTTTTGTGTTTCTGTAGTGATATCTGCTCTGTGTAGATCCACACAGACTGACATTATGCTCCTTTCCTGTGTGCTGGGCCCACCGATGGTTAGGGGGCTTGTCTGCAAAGAAACTTGGGGAACATTTTCCTTGCAGTAGGTAACCTTTTAATGAAAATTATCCATTTGAATTAACATTCTGTTTCAGTTTTAACCATGCTAAAAACTTTTCATTAAGGTATGCCTTCTTTTTATTGCAGTATGTTTGCAAATCACAAGTTATTTTAATATACCTATTGCATAACAAATCCTGACCTTAAACCTGCCAAGATTTATAATTGCATTATAATTGCATCTAAAAAATGCAACTGCAGCAAACAAAAAATCTTGATAAAAACAAATTGTGATCACAAAACAAATATTTTATCTGGAGGTCATAGAAATCATATTCAGTTTACATGTAACAAATATATAACTTTATGGTTTTAGCGCCCCTTTAATTTAAACCATTTCTTTGTGTCTGCCATAATATGCATTCTGTAATTTGTTTTGACATATATTGTACCCTAGCACTACATATGAGAGTTATAATAACTTGCAACCATTGTACACTTGCCATTCCATATAAATATGTATAGAATATATTCATTGTGTTTTGTTGCTGTATTGATTCCCATTTTCCTTGGTCATTGGGCCCCTGCAGAGAAAGGCCAGCTTGCTCATAAAAGAGCCAGCAGGGCAGAGGAGAACCCAGGTAGAAAAAAAAAACACAATTTTCAGTGCACATTTAAACCAATCTCAGCTGAACTTGTTGAACTCTCAGTAATCTCAAAACAAAAAGGTACAAAATATAACTCCAGTGCTATGAGACAAAAGCAACATTGTGGTTTGGTAAATATAAAATCACATTTGCTAATCCCAAACAGAATTTATAACAATCAAGTCACCAAAAGCAAAATTCCATTTAATGGAAGATAGTAGTAGGGTGTTGTACCGTGTTAGCCATTAAAAACTGCAGAAAATGTAGTGTTAAGTAATACCTTTTATTAGCTAAGTGAGTAGGTAAAATTGCAAGCTTTCGAGATGATAGTATTACATCTCTTCTTCAGGCTTAAAGATGTTACATTAAATGAAACTCTAATAGAACTCTAATAGTATAAATGTCTTCTATTACAGTTTCATTTAATGCAACATCTTTAAGTCTGAAGAAGAGATATATTAATATTAAATATTATCATCTCGAAAGCTTGCAATTTTACCTACTCAATTAGCCAATTAAAGGTATCGCCTAACCCTACATTTCTGCAGTTTTACTAGAAGATAGAACCGTGTAGGATGGTACTTATAGACCCCTTGTGGATTAAAGGCACATTATATAGCAGAGCCAGGCTGAGGAATATGGGTGCCCAAGCCCAAATCCAATCTCCACCACCAGCTAGTGCCAGACACAAAGCCACACCCAAAAACAAAATAAACACGGGAGCACTTACCGCTTGAGAGCCACGCGTGCTGCTCGCAGACCAACTCCCAATGGCCCAAAATAGCAAAAATTTCCACAAAAAGCAGAGCACCACGTGATTGAAAATAAAAACAGTCTTTATTCAGTCACATTAAAAAAGGCACATGTACATCTTACGGACCTACGCTTAACGCGTTTCGTGGCATCCCGCCACTTCATCAGAAGCATAAACAGTCCCCAAATGGGAAGAAATATTTATACCCAGATAGCCACTCTAATCAGTGCCAGATGGAAATTGTTAAATACAATTAACCCTTACTTCCCACACATACAGTGGTGTGAAAAACTATTTGCCCCCTTCCTGATTTCTTATTCTTTTGCATGTTTGTCACACTTAAATGTTTCTGCTCATCAAAAACCGTTAACTGTTAGTCAAAGATAACATAATTGAACACAAAATGCAGTTTTTAAATGAAGGTTTACGTTATTAACTCTTTTACTGCCAAGCACGTATGGCATACGTGCTGGCAGTAAAAGGGCTTAAACGCCAACGACGTGTCTCATACGTCGTTGGCGTTTAAGCGCTGCCCTCTGCAGCGGCGGCATGTGCCGCCGCTGCAGAGGGCTTCTAACAATGACAGCCCCCCTGGGCAATGTGCAATCGGCTCGCAGGACCCTCCAGGAAGCAGCAGACGCGATCGCATCGCGTCTGCTGCTTCCTGCTTCCTCCCTCTCCCCCAGCGCCGGCCCAAATGAGGAAGGAGGCGATCGGTCTTCAGGAACAGGTAAGGAGTTTTTTTTTTCTTGCATTTACACACTTTTACACACTTATACACACATTTACATACATTTATACACACTTACATACATTTACACACACTTACAGCACACATTTTAGCATTTTTTTATATTTTTTTTTTCATTTTTCACACTTTTATACACTTATTTACACTCATATACACACTTACACACTATCACACAACTTTTACACATGTACACACATGTATATACAAACACTTTGGGTTTTTTTTGTTTTGCTTTTTTTTTTTTTTTTTTTTTCATTTTACCACTTTGTTTTTATTTTCTTTTACCTAAAAACTGTTTATTTTGACAGCGTAACTATTGGATCAGATATTCTGGCCATTAATTACACTGTCATGTAACTTATTTTGTTGTTTTACTGATTTGCACAATTTTTGTGGTTTTATCACATTTTATCCCTATATAAGTGTTCCTGATCTGTTTTTAGCGTAGCTTTGCCAGGTGTAACTTTGGTGTACAAAAATAACTTTACCTATTTTGAATTCATCAGAATGTGTACTTTCCAAAAATATATGGTTTTCTGGGGGTCACTGTATAGTTAGGGGGGGTTACTGCACATAATACACTGACAGGGGGCTCTGTGTGCAAAAGCTGAGTTGGCAGGCGAGAAATCCTTATGCGCTATTTTCATTTTGGGTTCAGTACATACCGCAGACTTTGGTATATCTATGCATATTGGGCATCAAACTGTTCAGTAGGCCTCTGGTGTTCCTATTTGGGGTGACTTGCCTTTGTACGCAAGAAATTGTGTGAGATAAATGCGGCAAATTGCAACATTTTTAGGCGATTTTCTGAAATGTCATAAAAACCGATAACTTTAGGAAAGCTTTGCGGCTTGGTACTTTGGTGTAGAAAGGACTCTTTACCCTTGTTGGATTTGTCAGAATGTGTACTTTCAAAAAATATATGGTTTTGTGGGGGTCTCTGTATAGTTAGGGGAAGTTTTGGCACATAATACACTGACAGGGGGCTCTGTGTGCAAAAGCTGAGCTGGCAGGCGAGAAATCCTTATGCGCTATTTTCATTTAGGGTTCAGTACATACCGCAGACTTTGGTATATCTATGCATATTGGGCATCAAACTGTTCAGTAGGCCTCTGGTGTTCCTATTTGGGGTGACTTGCCTTTGTACGCAAGAAATTGTGTGAGATAAATGCGGCAAATTGCAACATTTTTAGGCGATTTTCTGAAATGTCATAAAAACCGATAACTTTAGGAAAGCTTTGCGGCTTGGTACTTTGGTGTAGAAAGGACTCTTTACCCTTGTTGGATTTGTCAGAATGTGTACTTTCCAAAAATATATGGTTTTGTGGGGGTCTCTGTATAGTTAGGGGAAGTTTTGGCACATAATACACTGACAGGGGGCTCTGTGTGCAAAAGCTGAGCTGGCAGGCGAGAAATCCTTATGCGCTATTTTCATTTAGGGTTCAGTACATACCGCAGACTTTGGTATATCTATGCATATTGGGCATCAAACTGTTCAGTAGGCCTCTGGTGTTCCTATTTGGGGTGACTTGCCTTTGTACGCAAGAAATTGTGTGAGATAAATGCGGCAAATTGCAACATTTTTAGGCGATTTTCTGAAATGTCATAAAAACCGATAACTTTAGGAAAGCTTTGCGGCTTGGTACTTTGGTGTAGAAAGGACTCTTTACCCTTGTTGGATTTGTCAGAATGTGTACTTTCCAAAAATATATGGTTTTGTGGGGGTCTCTGTATAGTTAGGGGAAGTTTTGGCACATAATACACTGACAGGGGGCTCTGTGTGCAAAAGCTGAGCTGGCAGGCGAGAAATCCTTATGCGCTATTTTCATTTAGGGTTCAGTACATACCGCAGACTTTGGTATATCTATGCATATTGGGCATCAAACTGTTCAGTAGGCCTCTGGTGTTCCTATTTGGGGTGACTTGCCTTTGTACGCAAGAAATTGTGTGAGATAAATGCGGCAAATTGCAACATTTTTAGGCGATTTTCTGAAATGTCATAAAAACCGATAACTTTAGGAAAGCTTTGCGGCTTGGTACTTTGGTGTAGAAAGGACTCTTTACCCTTGTTGGATTTGTCAGAATGTGTACTTTCCAAAAATATATGGTTTTGTGGTGGTCTCTGTATAGTTAGGGGAAGTTTTGGCACATAATACACTGACAGGGGGCTCTGTGTGCAAAAGCTGAGCTGGCAGGCGAGAAATCCTTATGCGCTATTTTCATTTAGGGTTCAGTACATACTGCAGACTTTGGTATATCTATGCATATTGGGCATCAAACTGTTCAGTAGGCCTCTGGTGTTCCTATTTGGGGTGACTTGCCTTTGTACGCAAGAAATTGTGTGAGATAAATGCGACAAATTGCAACATTTTTAGGCGATTTTCTGAAATGTCATAAAAACCAATAACTTTAGGAAAGCTCTGCAGATTGGTACTTTGGTGTAGAAAGGACTCTTTACCCTTGTTGGATTTGTCAGAATGTGTACTTTCCAAAAATATATGGTTTTGTGGGGGATCTGTATAGTTAGGGGAAGTTTTGGCACATAATACACTGACAGGGGGCTCTGTGTGCAAAAGCTGAGCTGGCAGGCGAGAAATCCTTATGCGCTATTTTCATTTAGGGTTCAGTACATACCGCAGACTTTGGTATATCTATGCATATTGGGCATCAAACTGTTCAGTAGGCCTCTGGTGTTCCTATTTGGGGTGACTTGCCTTTGTACGCAAGAAATTGTGTGAGATAAATGCGACAAATTGCAACATTTTTAGGCGATTTTCTGAAATGTCATAAAAACCAATAACTTTAGGAAAGCTCTGCAGATTGGTACTTTGGTGTAGAAAGGACTCTTTACCCTTGTTGGATTTGTCAGAATGTGTACTTTCCAAAAATATATGGTTTTGTGGGGGTCACTGTATGGTTAGGGGAAGTTTTGGCACATAATACACTGACAGGGGGCTCTGTGTGCAAAAGCTGAGCTGGCAGGCGAGAAATCCTTATGCGCTATTTTCATTTTGGGTTCAGTACATACCGCAGACTTTGGTATATCTATGCATATTGGGCATCAAACTGTTCAGTAGACCTCTGGTGTTCCTTTTTGGGGTGATTTGTCTTTATCTGATCTTTATCAAGAAATTGTGAGAGATAAATGCGGCAAATTGCAACATTTTTATGCGATTTTCGAAATGTCATATAAATCTGCAAACTTAGGAAAGCTTTACAGCTTGGTACTTTGTAGCAATAAGAAATATTTACCCATTATAGATTCGGGGGGATGTGTATTTTCCAAAAATATATGGCTTTCTGGGGTGAATGTACTTTTTTTGTAGCATTATCCCACATAAAGGATGTAAATGTGTTGATTTTGCAGGAGCTGAAATGATAGATCATATGGGGGTATGTTCCCATTGGGGCCCCTACATGCCACATACTTAGGTAAACCTATACATATTGGGCATCAAACTGTTCAGTGGACCCCTGGCGTTCAAATTTAGGGTGTTTTATCTTGGTACCTAACACTATGTGGGAGATAAGATGCTGCAAAGTGGAAGCTTTGAGGGGATTTTTGGAAATGTCATCAAAATTGCTAACTTTAGAAAAGCTGTGCGGCTTGGTACTTTGGAGTAGAAAGACATGGGTACCCATTTTAGATTCGGGGGAATGTGTACTTTCCAAAAATATATGACTTTCTGGGGTGAGCGTACTTTTTTGTAGCTTTATCCCACATATAATGATGTAAATGTGTTGATTTTGCATGAGCTGAAATGACAGAAATGACAGTATATATGGGGGTATGTTCACATTGGGGCCCCTACATGCCACATACTTAGGTAAACCTATACATATTGGGCATCAAACTGTTCAGTGGACCCCTGGCGTTCAAATTCAGGGTGTTTTATCTTGGTACCTAATGCTATGTGGGAGATAAGATGCTTCAAAGTGGAAGCTTTGAGGGGATTTTTGGAAATGTCATCAAAATTGCTAACTTTAGAAAAGCTGTGCGGCTTGGTACTTTGGAGCAGAAAGACATGGGTACCCATTTTAGATTCGGGGGAATGTGTACTTTCCAAAAATATATGGCTTTCTGGGGTGAGCGTACTTTTTTGTAGCTTTATCTCACATATAATGATGTAAATGTGTTGATTTTGCAGGAGCTGAAATGACAGAAATGACAGTATATATGGGGGTATGTTCACATTCGGGCCCCTACATGCCACATACTTGGGTAAACCTATACATATTGGGCATCAAACTGTTCAGTGGACCCCTGGTGTTCAAATTCAGGGTGTTTTATCTTGGTACCTAATGCTATGTGGGAGATAAGATGCTGCAAAGTGGAAGCTTTGAGGGGATTTTTGGAAATGTCATCAAAATTGCTAACTTTAGAAAAGCTGTGCGGCTTGGTACTTTGGAGTAGAAAGACATGGGTACCCATTTTAGATTCGGGGGAATGTGTACTTTCCAAAAATATATGACTTTCTGGGGTGAGCGTACTTTTTTGTAGCTTTATCCCACATATAATGATGTAAATGTGTTGATTTTGCAGGAGCTGAAATGACAGAAATGACAGTATATATGGGGGTATGTTCACATTGGGGCCCCTACATGCCACATACTTGGGTAAACCTATACATATTGGGCATCAAACTGTTCAGTGGACCCCTGGTGTTCAAATTCAGGGTGTTTTATCTTGGTACCTAATGCTATGTGGGAGATAAGATGCTGCAAAGTGGAAGCTTTGAGGGGATTTTTGGAAATGTCATCAAAATTGCTAACTTTAGAAAAGCTGTGCGGCTTGGTACTTTGGAGTAGAAAGACATGGGTACCCATTTTAGATTCGGGGGAATGTGTACTTTCCAAAAATATATGACTTTCTGGGGTGAGCGTACTTTTTTGTAGCTTTATCCCACATATAATGATGTAAATGTGTTGATTTTGCAGGAGCTGAAATGACAGAAATGACAGTATATATGGGGGTATGTTCACATTGGGGCCCCTACATGCCACATACTTAGGTAAACCTATACATATTGGGCATCAAACTGTTCAGTGGACCCCTGGCGTTCAAATTCAGGGTGTTTTATCTTGGTACCTAATGCTATGTGGGAGATAAGATGCTTCAAAATGGAAGCTTTGAGGGGATTTTTGGAAATGTCATCAAAATTGCTAACTTTAGAAAAGCTGTGCGGCTTGGTACTTTGGAGTAGAAAGACATGGGTACCCATTTTAGATTCGGGGGAATGTGTACTTTCCAAAAATATATGGCTTTCTGGGGTGAGCGTACTTTTTTGTAGCTTTATCTCACATATAATGATGTAAATGTGTTGATTTTGCAGGAGCTGAAATGACAGAAATGACAGTATATATGGGGGTATGTTCACATTCGGGCCCCTACATGCCACATACTTGGGTAAACCTATACATATTGGGCATCAAACTGTTCAGTGGACCCCTGGTGTTCAAATTCAGGGTGTTTTATCTTGGTACCTAATGCTATGTGGGAGATAAGATGCTGCAAAGTGGAAGCTTTGAGGGGATTTTTGGAAATGTCATCAAAATTGCTAACTTTAGAAAAGCTGTGCGGCTTGGTACTTTGGAGTAGAAAGACATGGGTACCCATTTTAGATTCGGGGGAATGTGTACTTTCCAAAAATATATGACTTTCTGGGGTGAGCGTACTTTTTTGTAGCTTTATCCCACATATAATAATGTAAATGTGTTGATTCTGCAGGAGCTGAAATAACAGAAATGACAGTTCATATGGGGGTATGTTCACATTGGGGCCCCTACATGCCACATACTTAGGTAAACCTATACATATTGGGCATCAAACTGTTCAGTGGACCCCTGGCGTTCAAATTCAGGGTGTTTTATCTTGGTACCTAATGCTATGTGGGAGATAAGATGCTTCAAAGTGGAAGCTTTGAGGGGATTTTTGGAAATGTCATCAAAATTGCTAACTTTAGAAAAGCTGTGCGGCTTGGTACTTTGGAGTAGAAAGACATGGGTACCCATTTTAGATTCGGGGGAATGTGTACTTTCCAAAAATATATGACTTTCTGGGGTGAGCGTACTTTTTACTAGCTTCATCCCACATATAATGATGTAAATGTGTTGATTTTGCAGAAGCTGAAATGACAGAAATGACAGTTCATATGGGGTATGTTCACATTGGGGTCCCTACATGCCACATACTTAGGTAAACCTATACATATTGGGCATCAAACTGTTCAGTGGACCCCTGGCGTTCAAATTCAGGGTGTTTTATCTTGGTACCTAATGCTATGTGGGAGATAAGATGCTTCAAAGTGGAAGCTTTGAGGGGATTTTTGGAAATGTCATCAAAATTGCTAACTTTAGAAAAGCTGTGCGGCTTGGTACTTTGGAGTAGAAAGACATGGGTACCCATTTTAGATTCGGGGGAATGTGTACTTTCCAAAAATATATGACTTTCTGGGGTGAGCATACTTTTTACTAGCTTTATCCCACATATAATGATGTAAATGTGTTGATTTTGCAGAAGCTGAAATGACAGAAATGACAGTTCATATGGGGTATGTTCACATTGGGGCCCCTACATGCCACATACTTAGGTAAACCTATACATATTGGGCATCAAACTGTTCAGTGGACCCCAGGCATTCATATTTAGGGTGTTTTATTTGGTTACTTTATGACCTGTAGGAGATAAGATACTATAGACTGGAAGCTTTGAAGCGATTTTTAAAAAAAATCACAAATTTTGATAAAAACCAATAACTTTAGGAAAGCATTGCGACTTGATAGTTTGGAGTAGACAGACAGTTGTGCCTATTCTGTATTCCCCAGAATCTGTTCTTTCCAAAAATGTACAATTTTCTGGGATAAACCTTCTGTTAGTGGAATTTTGGCCTTGAAATCCAAAGTATGCAGTTTTTTTGGAGCAGTGCTTTGGGAATTTGGTAGTGTACTGCTGGGAGTTTTTGACCTATACAAGTGAGAAATCTCCATAAAACTATATATATTTGGTATTGGCACGTTCAGGAGACATGGGACTTTCCAAATCAGTTGTATATTCGTGCATAAAATAATTTTTGTTTCTAGTATGTGTGATTATATTATGGAAAATTTGATTTTTTTTTGCATTTTTAGACATTTAGAAGCCTATATCTTGTTACAGAATTGGAATTACACAAAAATTCTACCATATTTTGAAAGCTTAGGTTGTTCTGAAAAAAACGATATATTGTTTTCCTTGGTAAACTAAAAGTCCCCCCGAGGAAAGGCCCCTAAAGTGAAACAGTGCAAAATGTTCAATAACTGTCTGGCAATACAAGTTCCGCTTTGACCAAAATGGCTGGCAGTAAAAGGGTTAAGGGAGAAAAAAAACTCCAAATCTACATGGCCCTGTGTGAAAAAGTGATTGCCCCCCTTGTTAAAAAATAACTTAACTGTGGTTTATCACACCTGAGTTCAATTTCTGTAGTCACCCCCAGGCCTGATTACTGCCACACCTATTTCAACCAAGAAATCACTTAAATTGGAGCTACCTGACACAGAGAAGTAGACCAAAAGCACCTCAAAAGCTAGACATCATGCCAAGATCCAAAGAAATTGAGGAACAAATGAGAACAAAAGTAATTGAGATCTATCAGTCTGGTAAAGGTTATAAAGCCATTTCTAAAGCTTTGGGACTCCAGCGAACCACAGTGAGAGCCATTATCCACAAATGGCAAAAACATGGAACAGTGGTGAACCTTCCCAGGCGTGGCCGGCCGACCAAAATTACCCCAAGAGCGCAGAGACAACTCATCCGAGAGGCCACAAAAGACCCCAGGACAACATCTAAGAACTGCAGGCCTCACTTGCCTCAATTAAGGTCAGTGTTCACGACTCCACCATAAGAAAGAGACTGGGCAAAAACGGCCTGCATGGCAGATTTCCAAGGCGCAAACCACTTTTAAGCAAAAAGAACATTAAGGCTCGTCTCAATTTTGCTAAAAAACATCTCATTGATTGCCAAGACTTTTGGGAAAATACCTTGTGGACCGACGAGACAAAAGTTGAACTTTTTGGAAGGTGCGTGTCCCGTTACATCTGGCGTAAAAGTAACACAGCATTTCAGAAAAAGAACATCATACCAACAGTAAAATATGGTGGTGGTAGTGTGATGGTCTGGGGTTGTTTTGCTGCTTCAGGACCTGGAAGGCTTGCTGTGATAGATGGAACCATGAATTCTACTGTCTACCAAAAAATCCTGAAGGAGAATGTCCGCCCATCTGTTTGTCAACTCAAGCTGAAGCGATCTTGGGTGCTGCAGCAGGACAATGACCCAAAACACACCAGCAAATCCACCTCTGAATGGCTGAAGAAAAACAAAATGAAGACTTTGGAGTGACCTAGTCAAAGTCCTGACCTGAATCCTATTGAGATGTTGTGGCATGACCTTAAAAAGGCGGTTCATGCTAGAAAACCCTCAAATAAAGCTGAATTACAACAATTCTGCAAAGATGAGTGGGCCAAAATTCCTCCAGAGCGCTGTAAAAGACTCGTTGCAAGTTATCGCAAACGCTTGATTGCAGTTATTGCTGCTAAGGGTGGCCCAACCAGTTATTAGGTTCAGGGGGCAATTACTTTTTCACACAGGGCCATGTAGGTTTGGATTTTTTTTCTCCCTAAATAATAAAAACCCTCATTTAAAAACTGCATTTTGTGTTTACTTGTGTTATCTTTGACTAATAGTTAAATGTGTTTGATGATCAGAAACATTTTGTGTGACAAACATGCAAAAGAAAAAGAAATCAGGAAGGGGGCAAATAGTTTTTCACACCACTGTATATAAAACAAGAAAAACCACAAGATAACATAAAATCAGAGACATCAAACCCCATATACCCTAAATATGTATATTAAATAATATCAATATAATTAGAAAAAGGATACAAACATAAATACAAAAGAGATATAGGTAAATGTGATTTCCCAAATACATATCAATAGAAACAAGACAATTCCCATTCTCTATTCATACCATCTTGTGATTCTAGGGAATGCAGATTATATATCCAAAAGGCCTCTCTTTTTAACGGCCTTTTTTCCGAGTCTCCCTTCCTAACTTGAAAAGATGGTTTATCTATTATCTGGAAGGTAAAAGATGCCTTCCCGTCATGTTTCTCTATCATATGTTTTGATACTGCAGATCTTAAATCACCTCTCTCTATTGCAGAATCATGTTCCAAAATTCTTATGGAAACATTATGTATTGTTTTCCCTACATATTGGGATCCACACGAGCATGTTATTAAATAAACAACCTCCTTCGAAAGACAATTGAAATATTGTTTGATCCGGAATTCCTTCCCTGTATGTCTACTAATAAAGCTTTTGGACACATTTAGAAAATGACATGCCTTACATCTCTTTCTTCCACAGCGATAATTACCTATATACTTTAGCCAGGGTGTACTTTTCTTTTTAGAGGTATAAAGGCTCGGAGAGAGCCAAGATGCCACATCTCGGCCTATCCTGTTTCAATCATGTTTCAATCCTTTTTCAAACTACAGAATTCCCCTCAAATCATCAAATCGTGCCCCCCTAAGTTGCACCTTGTACAGCCTACTTCCCTACACCTAATTCTGATCCTTTCATATAGCAATGTTTGGCCAAATGTGCTGTTATAATAAAAGAAGCGGGGGGAGTGTCCAAATGTGTACAATGTTTTTTAGTGATCATATACTGCACCATACATAAAACCCAGAAATGTAAAACTTTAAGTCCTGGACCAATTAGGCTTTTAGGAAATGTGTCACAACTGAGGTATATCACCTGTTCGGCTTCTTTAGAGGTGTGACTGTCATAATAGGCTACCAGCAACTGGACATTGTTATGTGATTGATAACCAACCAGCCAGTCTTGGGTGGCATATGGGGGTCAGAGCAAGCAAGGCAAATAAAATGAAATAGCCTGGGACTTTACATTGATTGTTGGTAGTGTATTTAACCATAACAAAAAAACACAACAAAAGTTGTGTTTGCAGTATACGCCTTACAGCATATTTCCAAAATTATACTGTGTGTATATATACAAAAAAAATGCAACAAGTTTGATTTGTTGGCAGTTATTCTCAAAAAAGGTGATAATATAATGCCAGGAATTACTGAATGTTGAAATTACTGCACTTTTATATAAACAGAAAAGATCAAATCACTTCCTGTTAAAGTTATTAGGCATCATTGACCACGTAACAGGAGATTTTGGCTCATCTGCCAAAAATGTCACAATCCTCACATTCTGTTGCCTCAAGCTTTCATGAGAAAATATGTGTTGACAAAACAATGTGCTGTTGCTCAAATCCATATAGCATACAGGTAGATGACCAATGCTATGTGTGGTATTTATTGCTTTTACAATGGTAGTATTTTGTTTCAGCAGAAAGAGTATCCAATTATCCCTATAAGCAAAATGTAACAATATGTAAATAGTATATTTCTGAGTTTAAAAAGTACTTTATGTACAGACATGGGGAATATATTATTCAGACCTGCCCTTGCTCCTAGCTCGTGTCACTGTCTGTCTAACTGCAATTTCAGCATTCATGTCCTCTCGTTGCCTAAAAATCAACATGAACAAAACAGAGCTGGGCATCTTCCCACCTTCCAACTCTGTTTCCCTGCCTGACATTAATGTCTGTGTGGAAAATAATAATATAACCCCAATTCCAAAAGTTCGCTATCTAGGTGTCATATTTGACTCTGCACTCTCATTAATTCCCCACATTCAAACACTCTCTAAATCCTGTTGGTTTCACCTAAAAACATTGGGTTTTGTTCATGAACACTACAGAACATTTGTTTCACAAGACAAAGTTACTCTTTATCTGAAAGGTACTATTAGGCTTTTCTGAGAGGTCTGAGGAATAACAGCCTACAAAGTAACAGAAGTGCCAGGAAATGATAGTTCAAAGACATGTAGTAACAATCTGGAAAAAAACCCAGGAAGGGGTAAATAACCAAAATCATAAACAGGCAGATGATAATCCCAAATTAAGCCAATCAGGTGAATATTAGAAATAGATTGCCAGTTTGTCCAGAATCTGCTGCAAAACTGCCACATCTTGGATAGATTTTATAATAAGTTATTGGCCTGTATAATTTTGTTTCATTGACAACATTGCTTACACTGCTCATTCCCAAAGCTATTGGTAAACACATTACAGAAAGGGGATACAATAGTAAACCCTGCCACTCCCACTAAGAACCTTACTCCAAGTAAAAAATGTACCATTGGCAATCACTAACTATACACAATCTTTTTTTTACTTTACTTTGCAACAACAGGTAGCATTAAACAAAAGGAATTGTGCTATATTGGCTTGAATTGACAGACAATAATACTGCCCCAGAATTAAACCAAAACTGTATCTATTTAACAACCACAATCTCTATGTGTAATTTATAGATTTCCCTTGTGGTATCACTTACCTACTTGAACTTGTGAGTGGCAAGCAGATTCTTTAAAAGTGTACATATGCCCATATGGCTGATGTTTATGTTGGTGGTTGTTTCTTTAATCTCTGTTATTAGATGTCATAAAAAAAGAAAATGATACATTAAACATTTTCAATTATATTAAAGTTATTTATAAGTGGACTTGCCATTGAAAGCTTTTTTTAACAACCGTCTGCTTTCAGCTACAATAACTTTAAACCCACTGAACATTTTTAATTAATGTGTATTGAAATGTTGCTTAGAATTACATTATATTACATTATTAAAAGAACAGTTTTTGTATGAATACACTTTGAGAAAGTAGGATGGATTATAAAAAACGTAGTCTGGTAGGACAGGGTAGGCAAATTTACAATGTTTTTGGTTGGGGATTCTCACAGGTGAAAGGCTTGTTGTTCTTCCTGTATGAGTATGTTGCAATACATAAATGCCAACAGCTCTTATCTGGTTGGTACACATTTTGTATGTATTTTAGCGTCGGACATTGAATATAATTAAGAGCTAAAATATCAATAAGTTCAAAACCATAATATATTTTAGTTTGCTGTGCAGAAAACCTTTGATGAGACTCTAGCTTATGTTTTTTCTTGGGTGATTTGTGCAAATTGAAAGTCACACTGCTCCTTAGTATACACAGTTAGGGTGGAGAATGCAATCTGGTTCTAATAAAATGACCTCATATTGGTCATTTGCTTATGGGCTATGCTAAGAGTCCTGCCTTTGATAATAATATTTAGCTTCTGTTTATAGAAAAATGACTCATTTCACATTCCATGCTAATGTAAGCATCTTACAATGAGCTTATGCCAACATATCTTTTTCATAAAATTCAGATTGTGTGATAGGTGGATTCTTTTCAGAAGGCATTTTAGTGCAACCTTTAAACAAGCAAAGCAATGCAGATACATCCATTATTCAATAATAATTAATTTCCTTAAGGTAATGGGAGTATGTACAGGTTATGCTTGTTAAGGTGTGTGGCACATGGGGTGTTTTAATCACCACAATCCTTTCATGAAGAGCCACAGTGATCAATATGCCTTCTTTAGCAATTGCAATTGCAGGCAGCTGTTGCTTAGGAATGCACTGCAGTGAGGCCATCTGACAGCACCAGGGTCTGTCACAGGCAGCTCATGAGCAGGGAAGGTATCCCCCTGAGACATTATTCTGCCTGTCATACTCTGTGGCTTTACTAGCTCTTCATCTCTGCGACTGAATTGGTTCTACATGATTGATGCCCTGCTGGGCATCTAGGGAGTCATAGAGCCACATCCAATGCTTTTTAAAAGATCTTATAATGGGAGTGTTTACACAAGCAGCTTGCCCCCCATTCAAATAAAACGCAAACAGGTGTCAGAGAACAAGGGAGATTTAAAGGCATGGTCCACTTTTTAGAAAGTAGTTATGCAGTCTACTCATGATTTTTTGAAATTGTTTTTTTTTTTTTTAATAAAAAAGTTGCCTCACCTATATTCGCACCTCCTCTGCCAGCTTGGATGGGCACCTTGCAAACTGGTAAAAAGTGTTCCTCATCTTCTCAGCCAAAGTAAGGGCACTGTGCATTCTTATGGAATATACAAAATGCATCAATGTGCATTTAACAACATGCTGTTGCCCTTACTTTTTCTAAGGAGAAACATCATAATGGAACACTTTTTCCCATTTTGCAAGGTTGCCAATCTAGTTGCAATATCCTAGAGCCACTGACATTTAAAGCTCCTGTTTTTTGTTATCTATATTTTTTTGAATCCACACAAACCCCAAGTAAACTGGTATTACTGTAATGCCACGTGTGGCTGTTTTGGGTGCTTTAAACTGTGTATTTTTATATAGCGCAAAATCCTAAAGTTAATGCACACCATAACAATCATTTCACTGAAATGGGCCATGTGACATTGCCCTTACTGTAAAACAAGGAGCAGTGCAGTAAAGATACACATCATCCTTCCACTGTTTCCTTATTCTAATCATTTAATGCTCTTTGCCCCGTGCAACAAAATTAGATTGCAAGCTCCTTTGGGAGGAAATGTGGAATACTTTCTGCAGTTGTATGAGACTGCCTACAGTATAAATGGAGAAGAGAGAATAAACAAGATGGATACATTGTAAGTTCTGTTAATACACACATATGAAAAGATTTTTTCAGCTAAAAAAAAAACCTGCCTTTGTAACTCCTGTAATAACCAGTCCTGTTGGCTTTTGGAAGTGAATGTGCATGTAGTGTGCAGTAATATGTCACAGCCCGTGTTATAACAAATACTCATAAATAATACAGTGCAAGTAGCAGGTCTTTGTAATGTAATGCTTTAAACCTGAATTACAGTTCTAAAGGTAAGTAATGCTTTGCTAACAGCTTTCCTTGTTGGGATTATTTTTCATTAATATTTTATTGCCTTTTTAAAAATGCATGCAGTTAACCACTGCCATCTTTCCTTTTCTTTGGCAGGGGATTTCTCTGAGATTTACAGCAAAGTGCCTTGTATATACGCTCGGTTCTGGGCACACTTGTTGGGGATGAGCCTATGTTGAATAGCTTTACAGAGCTACATTTACAGACCAACAAAACTGTATACAGATGGGCAGTTGATTTTTGTTGGTGTTTCTTTCAAAGGTGAATTGTTGTCTGTTTTTGCTTCTTTATGCCTACCTTATGGGGCACATTTACTAATCCACGAATCCAAATGGGAAAAATTCGGATTGGAAACGAACATTTTGCGTCTTTTTCGTATTTTTTTCGATTTGTTCGTCGCCGTTACGACTTTTTCGTAAATTGTCACGACTTTTTCGTAGCCATTACGACTTGCGCGAATTGTCGCGACTTTTTCGTAGCCATTACGATTTGCTCGTATATTGTCGCAACTTTTTCGTATTGAGCGCTCGTAAACGGCGGGCAAACCTTTCAGACTTTGCATGATTTTGGAAGCCTCCCATAGGACTCAATGGCACTCTGCAGCTCCAACCTGGCCCAAGGAAAGTCACGATACTGAAGCTTGAATGAATCCGAATCTTTCATACTCGGCGCGACGGAACGCTACGACAATTTACGAAAAAATCACAAAATACTGATCATTACAAAAAAAAACGCATTCGGACGCTTTTCGGACGTTCGTGGATTAGTAAATGTGCCCCTATGTCTTGTTATAGGTTTGGTGCTCTTCTATAGCATTTTCACCACAATCCTTTTGTTAATGTGACACAAATTTCTTTAAAAGGTTATATACTTAGTATTTTTGCTTCTGTTTCTCATCAGCTTTCATCTCTGAAAATTCCATCTTGAGTTTCATTTTAAAAATATCAAAAAAAGGGAAAAATCACTTACTATATCTAAATTCAAAGAAATCATCAGGTTTGTATCAATGCCAGCAACCAAAAAGGGGTTGTTCAGGGAGAAGGCAGGTCTGGGGAATGGCCAAATGTTATATTCTACACTTGGTAGCGTCAAATATTAACTGTAGAAATAAGCTTGTACATAGCGCAGAAATGCATATACATGCAAAGACAATAAATGTATTCATTTGTTTTATTCAGCCAAAAAAACATTGTCATGATTAATGTATTCATCATTTACATCTCTCCCCTGCCTTAGCGATGTTTAAAGTCTAAGATGAAAGGCCAGTGCCACATGGCATTGACCCGCTGGCCTCTGCTGTGTGCTCTAAGAGGTGCTGCAGCAACCAAAGTGCCAACACACATAGTGAATTTGCGAAACAGCGAAAAATTCGCAAAACGCATTTGCCACGTGTTTGTTTTTTTTGGTCACCCGCGTCTTTTTTTTTGTCGCCCCCCCTTTTTTGAAGTGACCACGCCCTTTTTAACGGGACCGCTGCCCAATTTGATGCGTGACAAAAAAAAATTTAAAAAAAAAATTCGCTCATCAATATTAGCATGCATTTAGGAGCCAAAATCAATGTGGTTAATTTCAGCAGCCATTTAACATTCCTGTTATGGTTTTGGTGTGTAGGAGAAAACAAAAATATCTACTGATGGAGGGAGAATATACATATCATACTACTCATTGCAGACAGTGGGGCTCATTTATCAACGCAACGCAGCGCACAAACGGACGCAATCATTATTATGCGCCATTATTTACGCACACGCAATTGCATATGCGTTACATTGCGCTGTGTTTTTTTTTACGGCAGTTCTTTTATTGCGCATGTCGCAAATACTGGGCAATAATGTCGCAAATATTTAAATTGTGGGGGTGGGTGTGGCCAGGGGCGTGTTCTAACTGCGCGATTTTTGCGCGCCCTTTGCGAGTGTATGAGCGCTATTTGCGCTTATATATGCGCAAATGTGCGCAGGTGTAGCTGCATTAAACTTTTAACGCCAGTTCATTTGTGGCGTATATTTGCGCGTTCTTCACCACTTGCGTTAGTATAGTCGCATATTTGCGCTAAAATGAAATTAGTGCAATATTTATAGTAATTAATTTATGTATGTCATTAATAAACTATGTTAATGTCTCTCAAACTTATGATATGTTAATTCTAATTATGAATAAACTATAATTGTTAATTTGTTTATAATGTTTCAATACATTTGTAATATTTTTTCATCTTTGTTTTTTTTATAAACACAGTTGCCCTTGATATGAAATGTTAATGTGAGTCTTTCATATCTTTTTTTAATTTAAACAACAACTGACTAGGTTGTTTTGTTAGGAAGCATGTAGTTGTTATGGATTTCTTACATTACCACCATTGTTCTCTCATATTAATAATGTTACATATATTTGCACATAATGCGTAATTGTTTAAAAAAAAAAAATATTCCTATTAATTATTTCATCCATTTATTGATTAGATCAAGTGTATTTACAGTTCAGTAACATAAAAGGGGCATATGTCTTTATTAGTACCGTTATTAATAGTAAATGATACACCCATAGGGGGTTATGTAATAAAGGGAGTAGTAAGGTTGCCAAGTACCAGTAAATGATAGCAACAAATTAATAGTTATAATTTTCTGCTCACCTTTTTTAAAAGCAAACATATTTTTGTTTGCTATGGGTTACTTAGTGTCATTTCTTACATATCTGATTTATATTTTTTTATAACAATACAGAACTTTATAAAATAAATGTAACCCTGAAAGAGTGTGTGACTATTATGAATTGCTCAGTTTGATTAAGTACTGGAATATTTTTTTTAATAATTGAATGCAGACATCATTTATGTTGTCATCTTTATTTCATATTTCTTTATATTAACAGGTTAATTTTTTTTTTTTTTTTTTAAATAATAGACACGATTTACAGTTTTTTTCTCTGCAAATGTTCTTCCACAGTTCTGCCAATTATGCATCTGCAAAATAATAAATTCAATACATGTAAAAATATGAATTATTTATATTTGCACAAACATATCATTATGCTTTACATTTTGCACTATGCCTTTCTTTCTTGTATTTTGTTCTATTTAATAAATTTGTCGTTTGACATAACATTGTGTACAGATGGTCATTCTAACAGAATAGTGCTTTACTACTTACACTTTGAATAATCTGTGACATTTATCTTCTTTTTTCAATGTACAAAATTTGTAGATGTTGTTATTTTGTCTTTTCTTTTTTGTTTGTAAATGAGCTAGGGCTGAATTATCATTAATGTTGTAGCCTTTTATAAATTTCTTAAGTAGTTGTTACCTTTCTGATAATTGTCCCTGCTGAGCTTAATTCATTAATCTCATTAAAGGCCAATTATTTTCCAACAACATTAACTTACATTCGATGGATGCTGTAGGGCAGTGCTGTCCAACTTCTGCGTTGCCGAGGGCTGGAATTTCTCTCGCATCCACTCCCCCTTTAAACCACACCCACTTCAAACCACACCTATTTTATCACAATGGTGGTAGTGCAGCAAAAACCCAAATGCATGGTCCTCACTGCGGGTATATCAACCACCATTCATATGTGAAAGAATTATATTATGTCATATTAAGACACACCCTTAAATCCATATAGTTCCTCCTCCCCGTGGAAAGAAAAGCAACCCCCAGCATATAATTACACACCTTAGGGACCATTTAATGGCTATTTCCAACTGCTAACAAACTCCCACAACAAACTTCTGCAAGGTTCACCTCCCACAGGCACCATAGGGCAGGCAGAGCCATCAAAACAGCCAGACAGGTGGGGGGCCACACAGAGGGGGGTCACGGGCCGCCAGTTGGACAGCACTGCTGCAGAGAATATTTAACTAAAAATTAATATTTCACTTCAGATGTAGCATATTGCACTCTGGGCTGCTTGAGTGAAACTGCAGAATCAGGAATTTGCAATATTAACATTCAATAAACTTACCAGTAAAAAAATCACGAATAAGTTGCCTGCGTATCAGCACGCCTTCTTGATTTATTTCACTATTTGGCTCAATGACATCCTCTGATTGTGGTGTCAGATCCTGTGCAATCTCCATGTTTTCCTTATGCAGGAGGGCAAAATTATGCAGTATGCAGCAACAAAAAATAATCTGACAGACTTTTTCAGGTTTGTACATTAAGGCACCCCCTGTTTTGTCCAAACATCTGAATCGACTCTTCAGAATTCCAAAGGTTCTTTCAATGATACACCTTGTGGCTTTATGGCTGCTATTAAAATTCTCTTCTGATTCATTTTGTGGATTAAGTAGTGGTGTTATAAGCCATGGTTTAACGGAATAACCACTGTCTCCTTAAAACATGAAAAATAAGAAATTACAAAAGTTGCCCTTTAATTAATGTTTTACATCTGACTAAAATGTAAATTAAAAACTATACCAACCAAGCAGCCATCCACTTCCAGCTTCTCCTGATTGCAGCCTTTCATGCAAGTGTGAGTTTCTAAATATGAAAGAGTCGTGTGTTGATCCAGGGAATTTTGAAACAACATCCAGGATTCTGCACGATGCATCACAGACAACCTATTTTGTTGATATTAAATGAGAAGGAAAGGCTAGTAAAGAGTTAATTTAAAGCTCCAGCCATACCTGCATTTTTACTTTAAATCGAGTTTACAATCAATAAGGTTAACATGTAAAAGTTTTAATTATATATAAAAATATATTGTCACCTACCTGTACATTAATGGAATGAAACCCTTTACGATTATAATAAAAACGCTCTTTGTCAGCTGGTGGAATGAGAGCTACATGAGTGCAGTCAATGGCCCCAATGACATTTGGCATTTGAGCAATACTGTAGAAATCACTCTTCATTTTGGCCAAATTTGCAGGATCCATGTCATATTTCAGCAGCTCTGCTGCTAAACTGCAAATACCAGCCAGGACAAATTTTAAATGTTTAGAAAATGATGGCTGACTGAAGCCAGTGCATGCACTAATAGTTGTCTGGAATGAGCCCGATGCAAGAAAGTGTAATGTCCCTAATAGTTTAGAAATTCCAGGAATAGGAAGGCTGCGCTTTGTGGTTGGCTCTAGGTAATGTTTGATTTTGTCATATAATTCACAAATAGCTGTTCGACCTAGCCTGTATCTCAGTCTGATTTCCTCATCTGTTAATTGGGACAAAACAGTGCGAGCATTAAATTTTCGGGCAACTCTCAGCCTAGGTCTTTCAATATGATCTGAATCATCAAAATAATCTATTAGCATTGCTAATAGGACATGGTGGTGATTATTAAATAAAGCCATGTATCTCTGAAAAATATCCTCACGGAACTAAACCTGCTCGCGGTGTTTTCAACGCACATTTGCGTCACTACGCACGTGGAATATGTGGCCGGTACGCCACGAATAGCAAATGCGTTTATATGGACGCAAACACACCTACTATGCGCCAATTAAGCAGCATATGTGTGATTTTTAAAATACAAATAATACAAAAAAAATTTCATAAGATCACACCGTTTTGATATGACACTTGCAAATGTAACAATTAAAAATTATTTCTTTAATTTTTACATTGTTTATTTAATTTCTAGTTAGTTACAGTGGGGCCAGTGATGTGTATCAGTGCCAGTGTTATAGTTGCAGGGCCTGAATATCTGCCATCAATACCCACCAATTCTCACTGCATATAATGTGCCTTGGATGTCAGTACCCACTGCCTGCCTGTCTATCAAACTAACTTTAACACATCTAAGGCCTCCGACACACAGGGAGATTATTCACCTGCAACAACACAGATTTTTCTATGACAAATAATATCCCCGTGTGACACAGACCTAAAGGGGTGTTTCAATTTTAATGTAATGTTTGTTTTTACATTGGTCTATTGCTCAAAAATTTGCAATTGGTCTTCATAATTTATTTTTTATAAATTAATTTGTATTGTTATTCTGCCTCTTTCCATAGTTCAAATGGGGGTTAAAAACACTACTTGTTTACTAGTGTAAATACCACCCCAAGTAACCAAATAGCTGGTAAAATCAAAAATTTGGAGCTGATGAACAGAAACCTGAATGAAAAACCATTAAAATTAAAAAAATTGCAAATAGTCTCAATATCAATGCTGCCTACATTAAAAATTAATTGAAAGGTGAACTATATGTTTGAACTAACTGATCACACTTATGGACTTAACTGATCAACACAAATGTACACATTAGATTTAGGTCAGTATGTGTATGGCCCATGTGTAGCCTAAACAAATGAAGAAATCACCCTCCACCTATGCTTGAAACTCTTTAACCATATTATTTTGGTGAAGTGTGTAACTGAATGCTAAAATTGCTCTTGAATGTCACCTTATCAAAACACAGTCTACTGTTTATCCCTGGCTGCATGACACAATAATTATTTAGGAGTTAAAAAAAAATACAATTCAATCAAAAGCTGATCAACACATTAAATTTTTATTTGTGTTAACAAAAAAAAAACAATCATTGTTGATTGATGAAACAAAAAATATTTTGCTTATTGCCTCCTCCAGCAAGTCAGATCTGCAAATATGCTAACACAATAAAATACAAAAAATATAGAAATTATATATCTAAATAACTTAAAAGCCAGTTCAAAATAACAGAATGCATATTTCAAAAGAACCTTGAATTTAAGTTTATGGTAATAGGAAAAAACCTATTTGTTGCTTTGAATGTTTTTTGGTTTCCCTCTTTTTTGACTGGCTAATTCAACATTACATTTCCTCTTTCGTGTTGAGCGCCTGAGGAGTTTTGGTTCCTGAGAATTCTCCTGAGAATGTGCCTCTGTGTCACACTTTGGTTTGCCACCGTCACAGCATTGGGCATCTTGCTGGCTTAATAGATTTTCAACTAAACATGTATCGTTCGGTGCATTGTTTTGCTTTTGGGTAACGGACAATGGTGAATTTGGTTTACTTGTCAATTCTATTGTGTTAGTTTCTTCTTGTTTTGGCAAATCCCCTGTGTCAGATTCAAACAAACTACTACAGTAGAACCCCCAATTTACATCCCCTGATTTTAAGTTTTCCCGCTTTTTACACCGTTTTTTTGTGGTCCCACCAATTTTAATGCATTCCTATGGGCTCTATTCCCGGATTTTACATTTGTATTTCCCGCATTTTACACTGTTTTTATCATGCCTCTCCCTAGCAAATCGCTTAGTTTTAAGGTAAAAATACAGCTTACTTTAGGAATTAAAGTTTCCCCCATGTCTTGCGATCACAGGCACCATCTTAGGAAGGTCAGCGGCACCACTATCGCCTCATATTTCATACTGCGCATGCGTACCTATACGGGAGCGTACAAAATACCGCGAGAGTTGCACAAGTATGGGGAACAGCTGTACAAGGTGCAGATTTTTAAAAGAGTACAGATTTTTGTTTCAGTGCTGTACAGTATTCTTTTCCGCATCTTATTAATTTATAGTGATATTCAAACTTTTAGTAAACACATGCATTAAATGCAAAATGTTTTACAGTACTGTAAAAAGTTGTTTCAGTACTTCTGCTAAAACCTGTGAAATAACTCAGTAAAGGAACTGTGTTGCAAATAAAAAAATATTCCTGTACTTATTTCCTTTAAATCATTGACATTTATGTGTCCTTAACACATTTCCCTGATTTTACATTTTCCCTGATTTTACATCTTTTTTTCATGGTCCCCTGAAAAACGTAAAATGGGGGTTCTACTGTATTTAGATCATCCACAATGTAATCAGTTTTGTCCGTTTCTACTGCCAGTACAAGGTGCCTTTCCAATTTCAAAAAGTCCAAAAAGGCTAACTCAACAGACTTCATAGAGGAGCACATGCTTTGTAATATGTTACTGTTGCCTCGTGCCAGTTTGAGTTGTTCTTTAGATACTGACAAGATCTCATTTAATACATTTAAACATTTATCTTGTGCAGGTCCTGTTTCCTTGCACAGATGTAACATTTCTTCTAGAATCACTTTTTTTTGACTGTCAATGCACACAAATGGTTTGGTATGGATTTTTGAAGTGGAGGCGATATCCTCATTATTTGTGTCTTGAATAGCGTCCTCATCCATGAATAATTTTTCAATTTGAGCTAGAAAAAAATAAAAAAAAATAAAAAATTTATATATATATATATATATAAAATACAGACATAGTAAAACTTAAGTTGTGTTAAAGGATATTTTGAAGGGTAGTAGATAAGTGGATTTTCTCAAAATATGCCTAATATACTACTAAGAAGTATATTAAAAGTGTTGTTGTAAGCTTGCAAATAGTTTCACAATTAGCATTATGAAGGAAATAATGGCTAATATAAAGATGTATATTAATAAATTAAATAAAAGGAAAATACAAATGTTTTTAAGTGTTATAGTTAAATAATTTTTAATGTTTACTTAAAAATGTGCACAAATCTCAATCAATTCTGTCTCTCGTACTTTACTTAATACATATTTTATATAATAAGTTTTTATTACCATATGTGCCGACAGATTTGAGATCACTACTATCAAGCGTAGAATCCCCTTTAATTAAGAGCTCGGGTATGGTCTCTTGTACCTTAAAGAAAAACATAATTTTTAATTTAAACCATTAAAAGTAGTTAAGTGCTGACAATGCTATTGGTTTGTTAACATGTCTACACTGAAACTAAACTCATATCATTTCAAATTCATCAACACAGAAAGATAGTGATAGAAAGACAGATAAATATTATAATACACCTAAAAACATTTCAGTGGCAAAATAAATGACAGCTACGTGGTTTGCTGAATACTTGGTCATATTTAATAATGCAATATTAATAATTTTAGTGTAATCACTTTATATTATGTATTCATCTATGGTTTTTTGTTATTTTACTTAGAAGTGTCTAAAATTATTCTTGCATTAAGTAGAGCTGGTTTTTTATTTAAATTTTTGGATAATTATTTAATTTCATTTACCTGCGTTTCAAACCGATTAAGAGATGCAGTGTTCTCTTCACCACCACCAGTTTTGTGTCTTATTTTCTCAAGTTGACCAAGTTTATCCTTTGTACGTCTTTAATTAGGGAATAAAAATAGTACATTAAATATTGCAACAATACAAATGTTCATGATGCCTTATAATACACTTGATTTCACAAGTCATGTGACAAGTTAACTCACTAAGCTACTATTCTAACAAATATCACTAAGTAGCATTTGTAAGAATATAATTTATTGGATAGTCACCAGGTCACAAGCATTCAGGATAACTTGTCCAATACCTGTATATACATTTTGACATTAATATATTATTGAGCAAATGGTATTGTTTAAAAACAGGCTAAAAAAATGAATTACACTTTTTTAAAGCAAGAAAAGTTTTTATTATTAATAACTATTAAATAACTGTAGGGACCCATAGGGTTCAGCTCCCTATGGCCTTATTTCCCTACCTCTTCACATCTTTACTGTTATTGGATAGAGCCCACTATGCTCAGGTTACCGTTCTAAAGCTATTCCCTATAGGTTTAGCCTATTGGAATTGAATAACTTTTTAGGAATACTTACCGGCGAATATCCAGCCACCGTTTCTTAAGCTGAATAATTGATCTTGGCTTAACTCCAACAGCACAAACTTTACTTCTGATGGTTTCCCATATTTGTTTTTTCCTTTGATTAGTAAGTTTTGAAGCCAAAGATCCATAGAGCATCTCATATTTCTCAGTGACCTTAAAACAAAAATGTTTACAAATATTAATACGATATACAACACAGATAGACCTGCATTAATATTTCTGTAATTTTACTAATGTTATATAAAGCACATTGCCAACAGACATAACACATAGGGGCTGATTTACTTACCCACGAACGGGTCGAATGGAGTCCGATTGCGTTTTTTTCGTAATGATCGGTATTTCGCGATTTTTTCGTATGTTTTGCGATTTTTTCGTATTCTTTACGAATTTTTCGTATTCTTTACGAATTTTTCGTTACCAATACGATTTTTGCGTAAAAACGCGAGTTTTCCTATCCATTACGAAAGTTGCGTAAAAAGTTGCGCATTTTTCGTAGCGTTAAAACTTACGCGAAAAGTTGCGCATTTTTCGCGTAAGTTTTAACGCTACGAAAAATGCGCAACTTTTTACGCAACTTTCGTAATGGATACGAAAAACTCGCGTTTTTACGCAAAAATCGTATTGGTAACGAAAAATTCGTACAGAATCCGAAAAAATCGCAAAACATACGAAAAAGTCGCAAAATGTTCGTTTTCAAGTCGGAACTTTTCCAATTCGGGTCGGATTCGTGGGTTAGTAAATCAGCCCCATAGTATCCACTCATTTCTATTTAACTAGTCTTATGTTTAATAAACAAAACATTTGGAGATACTCTTGTGTACTGATAATGGCCAATTATATTGTTATTATGTATGGAGTTTTGCCCCTTTTTTTTTTTATAAAATATTAAACATAATTAATATAAACTTTTAATTGTGAATTTTTCATAAACACAATCACAATGTTAATAAATCTAAATTTTTGAAAACCTTTTCAGCTACTATTTTGACTTTTTTGAAAAATAAAACAAAAATCAATTAAATTAAATTGCATGCATCCTGATACGTGACACATGTTAAATTCATTAATGAAATATAAAAACAAAAACAGGATACACTTACTTCACGAATTAAGACTTCTAATTCTTCATCAGAAAATTTTGACATTCGCTTCTGGCTACTCTCAATAAGGCCAGATTTGGAATGGCCTTTTAAGTCTTCTGAATCCTCACTGGAAGATAAATCCTCACACTGGTTCCTCAAATTGTTGCCTAATTCTTCATATTCCAATACATTTGGGTCACAAGCAACACTTTTATGTTTAGATTTACTTTGTCACTTTTTAAACGGAATCACATTCTCTGCTTTGTCAGTAGTAGAAGTGTTTTCAGACAAACCTTGGCAAATCAGATTTTCCTCAGGCACAGGTGGTTCAGCGCTTGCAGACTTTGTAGACTCCAAAATAATTGTTGGTCCAGCTAATTGTGGAACACTACTTACCACAGATGTGAGGTTTGTAGCTGTGGGAGCATTATTCAGGGAGCCTGCACTCTGAATTGTAGACTGAGCTCGAATAAAAGGCAAAAACTGCAGCAACTGTTGGAATTCTTTGTCAGTAAGTTGTTCTGCCATATTTTTCTCCTCCTGGAAACTTTTCATACACAACCTTCATGCACAAAACTTCTTGCAAAAATGTTTTCAACAAACGCACTTTCGCGCCATAAATTGCGCATAACAGCGTTATGACGCAGCACGCACCCGTAGCGACGCAACTTATCTTTCTTGCGTCTGCTTTGACTTTATTTGCGTCTATAGCGGCGCTTCTTCGATAGGTTAGCTGGGTGTGGCAAATGCGTGACGTCACAGGCGCACTGGATCTCGGCCGATTGCTAGTCTCAGAGAAAGATAGAGGAGCACTATGGCAGACAGTCAAAGAAGTCAAGCATTCTCTTCAAGAGAAATTTATTTTCTTGTCAAAATTTTAGATAAGAGAAGGTAAGCATGTGTTAATAGACTAAATTAATTTATATAAATCTAATGAAGTTAATACTTTTAAAGGTCATTTGATTGTTGGCATATTATTTTCAAAACTTTCTCTCAATGATAACAGTATAAACTTAGACTTCATTCATGATCAATTATTTGGATTATTATACCATTAGCAAGATTGTGTTAAGAACAATTAGGAAATAATAAAATTATAACTTTAAAGAAATAGGGATTCAATTATTATACAATACACCAGAAAATGCAACCTGCCCTTTCCAAGATTGTGCTTCCAAATTTATAATTTGACTTGTGCTGTTTTATATCTATGTGCAGATATGACCGCATCCCAAGCTATGCGCAAAACTATCACTTTATGCGTATTAGCATAATTCAGGAGGTGCAAAAAATTATTGCAGAAAAAACAGGTCGTATGCGAACATTACGCCAACTACAACGGCGCTGGAATGACTTAAATAGACGAGAAAAGGAACGAATAAAGCAGATCCGCCACAGAATAATGTTAAGTAAGTGGATTTAATATGACCCATGTTCTTGAACTGACCAAATCTGTTGTAACGCACAATAAGACCAAGTTTTTGAACAATTTTCAGATATAGCGGCACATTTACGAAGGCACAAACGCTCCAAGCGTACGTGCATGGATTTTTTCATGCGTCTGGGCAATTTTTTGTTGCGTGCGCAACTTTTTGCACGACTGTGCGATTTTTAGCGCGTCCAAAACAAAAATTCTGAAAGGCTCTGCCACTGTTTCCAATGGTTTGTTCCAAAAATTTGGTGACTTTCAGATCGCAAATAAAATATTATCGTGACTAATACGATTTTTTCATGACTAATACGATTTTTTTCATAAGCATTTTTGTGATATTTGCAATATTCAAAAAATTTGGGATCCAATCAAAATTTTGCCCATTCGGGATTCAAATTCAGGTTTTGATAAATGTGCCCCATAGTTTATTTAATTTGAACAAAAATATCTAACATTTGTGTGCTAATGTCCCATGTGAAGTTTCATTTGTCCAGATTGTACTCTAGATCAGTTAGGACTCTGATCACATCTATTAAAATTAGGTAATGCAAAATAACATTGTGGCAGGACATCCAGTGGTTATGTTGTGGGGTTAAATAAGTCCTGAGTGTATTTATTTGATTTAAAACATATTTGAATAAGAACATTTATATCTTATATCTTATTTTTTTCACATAGACTGTGCAGAGACAAACAGCTCTTAGACATAGAAATACTATTAATAAATTATTTATATTTGTTTGTTATTATAAAAATACTAATTTCATGCATTTGATTATATTGTAATAAAATTCCATGACCACTATAACATTCTCCCTTAATATGACGTAAATTTTTTTTTTTTTTATGAACATCCCCAATAAGGATTAGGTGAATTACTTCATTAAAATATAATTGTATATTTATTTTTTAACAATTTTAAATTTCATTTCAATAGATAGACAACACATAATGAAAAAGAGGTGTAGTAAAAGGACACACCACCATTCCAATGTATCATCTGATAAGATACCTGGGGCCCAGACTACATCCAAAGCTCAAGCACATAAAACAGTGAAAGAGCCAGTAGCCGGACCATCTGTCCTGCAAGCTCAAGGAAAAAAAAGGTCAAAATTGCAATCTAAACCACCTGAACACCAGCCTGTAAAAAAATCAGCAGGCAAAATACCTCAACAACACATTTTATCACAGGCTGTACAAGTAGAAGAGCAACAGGCAGAAGCTGAGGTATGTGCCCATATCACTTGGCCCTCAACTACACCTCAGCCTTATATACAACCGGCAGCCTATGATGATCAGGCTTCTGATCCTTTAGAGCCTGCATCTCAACACCATGACGAGCAGCCTGAATTGCCAACATCTGATGATATTTCAGATATGTTTTCTACACACATGTCATCACCACAAGCTTCGGCAGGACCAGAGGCTGAAATTGAGGCATGTAGCAGCTATGCCGAAATCCCACTCTCTAACTCACAAGAGTCAGTTTTGTGTGTCAATATGGAGGCATCCAAAGTTCCTTCATCATATTGTAGTTATTGTCATTCCTCTTTACTTGAGAAAATCGATGTTATTCGTCAAGAGATGGAAGTGTTCAAACAGGAAATTTTTTTGAAAATTGATGATAAATTTGCTAGTCTGGAACAAATAAAAAATAATTAGTGTGTTACGACAGAAATGTTAAAATCACAAAAAAACATGTTTATTATAACATAATGTTAAATAAAACTACTGTTTGTTTGCATAATTGTTTCTTTATTCTTTATTTTATCCTTTATACAGAAATGCATCATATCTGGATGTTCAGCACCTGTAGATTACATTACTCATAGAGCACCCTGAGTGGGGCAGGAGGGGTCTATACTTTAAGGGATAATTACAGGGGCCATAAATCTCACTGGCAAAAACAAACAGCACAATATAACACAATAACACACAGTACTCTGTCAGGCAACCACCCCTGGTATCTTCCTCACCCCCCTCCCAGGACATATTGCACTTTTGTTTACTTCTTGGGTCCTAGATTTAATTAATGGGGTGCAGGGCCGCCATCAGAAATCACGGGGCCCCTCACAACAAAATTTTCTGGGCCCCCCTCCCACCAGTACAAAGGACTCACAAACATGAGACATTGGTAGCCAGCAGGCCCCCCCTAGTACATTGGTAGTCAGCAGTGCCCAAACCCTAGTACATTGGTAGCCAGCACAGCACAGCCCCCCTTGTCTACGGTGGCTCCTCCGTTCACGATAGCACTGCACTTCTGAGTTGCGAAAGACGCCAGGTCTTTTTATAAGGTTGTGCCCCGTGCGTACTGACATGCATGTATGCATGGGGCGTGACCAATAGGATCACCTGCTGACCACCAATGACAGGGCCCGGAATTGATTTAAGGGGGCCCGAGCTAATAAGAAAACTGTAGCACCGCCGGGCCCCCTTTTAAAGTTAAAATTGTCCGGGCCCGGGACAACTGTACCCCTGTGCCCCCCTAATGGCGGCCCTGATGGGGTGTAATGCTATACTGTGGGAAGGGAGTTTAGCCACCCACGGTTAGCAAAGGGTTAATGTTATACTGAGGGAGGGGAGTTCAAGGCCTTGTAAGGAATAGGAGGATCATTAAATGTTAACTAAGATGCATTTCAGTTCAACATAGGCTACACGATAACAATCATAAAGCCAAGTTAGGCGCAAAGAAAGGCGCAACACCGTCGCACTATGCGAAACAACGAACGCAAAAACCACACCGTTTGCGTCCATATATGCGCTACAAATGCGCCGCCCCTGGCCGTGACCTTGCGCCATCCATGCACATAATTTATCATACTGTTTGCGACCTCACGTGCGCAATTCTGCGGCCACATAAACGGATTTGTGCGTGGCGCATCCGTTTGCGTTCAAATTAACACATGAAACGGTAAGCGACCGTGTTTGCGATATACTGATAAATATGCTTATGCGCAGGGCAAAAATTATGCGTCTGCGACTACTACTGCGCTGCGTTGATAAATGAGCCCCAGTGCCTTTTTTTGGAATCAAACCCACAACTCCTGCACTCCACCATTATGCTATCCCAGAATGTAAAATAATTGTCTCTTCATTAAATTACCAATACTGCTAAAATATGCTTGTAAAGTATTTACCTGTATTAGACTGTTTTGTGACATTTGCAAATACAGAGCATATAAGCAAGCTATTTAATTCTGCCTCTTGTATTCAGAGGACTTGCCATGCTCAACGGAGCAAATCTGCACAGAAAGAATAGTAACCATTAATGGTAGAAAGAAACAATTCCTTAAAAACATCACAACAGTTTAATGCTTTTTATTTGTTCATGGAAGTCATTGATGACCTTTAATAACCTTATATTTTACAATAAGGGGTACATTATTACCTATATTATGAGGTGATGGTACCAATAGGAGATGGAAGGAATGCTCAAGAGATATGGTACGGAGCAATAATAATTCAAAGCAACCGATATAAAATAAAGGTCACAATAGTGCCCAACCTTCATGGAATCTAAATGATCACCTACAGGCTAAATGAGACATACTTGGGGTTGGCAAGATACTATTGTTCCATTAGTTCTGTCAGATTTAAAAGAAAGTGACATTTTCAGTTTGGACAGATCAGCTATTATCCCTGTGATCACTCATGCACAAATGTTTGGGCAGTATGGTTGATATTGGCCAAGTTACTTTAGGAAATCTGGGCACTTATGACCAGAAAAGCCTTCATTAATACAAAACACTAGTTTAATAAATGCTAATCCAGTCAGCTTTTGTTGGTCTAAAGCTTCCAGTATCCCCTGACAGTTGTTCATAGATAATGGGAGTTGTAGTCAGGTAACAGCTGAAGGCCTATAGGTTGGATGTTTCTGATCTATAGCTTGCCTTTAAATTGCAGACAAGAGAACTTTTGGAAGCATCGCTGAAACTCCATTTATTGGCAACAGCTCTTTCAGTGAAAAAGACCCAGCACTGCTTGACTTCTATACCTAGTTTCTGTTGCTAGAAAGAAAGCCAAAGTTGGAACAAAAGACTTCCCCCCCACACACTATTCATAAACTGGGAATAAAGCTGTGTCAGAAGTCAAATACACACCAGCTCTGTTTTCCTTTCACAGCCATAAAATGACTTGGTCATAGCAAATAACTAGCAAAAAAGGTCTTAGTTGACTATAGCAGGTCACCTCTTCCTAGTAAGATCAAATATTTAAACCTTCTTAGTGGATTATAAATCTGTGTGCTTTGATAGTATGTGTTTGTGATTACCTGGAGTTAATTATACTCCAAAGAGATAATTTCCTGAACCAAGGTCCTTGCTCAGAAGCTCGGGTTACTGTGTGTATTATTTACTGGCATTTCACCATTACTAATAAACATGGGACATGACCTGTCGGTTACATTTATCTATTTTGAATAGGAAAATATGACTGCATGTTGTGACCCTTTTTTTTAGTAATATATATTAAAGGGGTGTTGAACTATTTTGAAACAAATATCTCCAAAAGGAAAAATATTTCCTGATCCTTACATTGTATACCTTATTTTAGCTAAAGCATTCTCAGTGGAGCAATGTAAAACAACCCATTGTTCATTAAAAATACAGCAGATGATGAGGCAATCAAGATGGTTAGATGGGAAACAATAAGTCAATAAATATGGGTTGCCATCAGGAATCATGGGGATAATACTAACATAATACTAAGTTAGCAAGGCCCTCTCCCAAGGACCCATTTCCTTAGCAACATAGGGATTGGTTGCCAGTACAAAATTGCCTGAAATCATTTTCTGCAACCTCCTACTGAGTTAAATTGGCTGTGCCTAAAAGTTCCACTTTTACTTTCAAATATCTGATTCCCAGAGTTTAGGGACCCTAATATGATTATGCTAGCCAGTAATTTCTAGTTTCCTATGTTTCTGAAACCCACCATTGCTGGCACTTCCAATCATATCCAACTGAAGTCAATGGGAGTCAGGAGAGGATGATTTTGGATGTATTCTGTGTTCCATTAGGGAAATGGGCTGCAAATACAATAACTTGCACAGAAGACTCATATAAGTGGTATAACCACCATACAGAGGCCCTGTGACTGCTGGGGGGCCACTGACTAAGATATGCATCTCATACATACCAGACTGAGCTGCTATAGTGCCATCTATTTTGATCACCAGATTATATTTTCTATGGAAAAAGTGGAAGAACACTTTATACAAGAAAAGGAATATTCAGGGCTTTATACAGTGATCTGATACTTTACTGTCTAATTAAAGGAACACAAATGGAAAATAATCCCTATTCATAAGTGTGCATTTTCACTTTAACGTAGGGATCATTGTATTGTTATCAAATGAAAGCCACTGTTTGTGTGCTACTGGATGATGCATCAGCAGATTCATCTAAACAAAATAGACAGGGTCCTGGGGTTTTTTACAATTCAGCAGCTAAGTCAGAAATAGTCTCATGCTTTCTACATGGTATTGGTATTGAGTATTGTGCTGTAAACCCTCCAGGAAGAGAAAGAATTAGTTTCATACAAAATGGAACCAGCAAAGGCTGGGCTGTGTAACTGTTTCTAACAGTTTAGGCAAATATCTAACTAGGGATACAGTGACCAACCTGTCAGCAATTTTAGTGTTGTGCTGCAGTGTTAGCTCTGGCTTGGAGCCAATGAAAAATCTGCAAACACTTGTTTTTCATTACAGCACTGAGATCTACCATCTATTATTACACGTATCAAGTGCTATTAAAGGGAAACCATACCAGTAAACAATGCAGGCAACATAACACAGCCCATAAAACTTTTGTATAGAAAGTCATTTATGGAAAATATATTTTCAAGAATTATAAGTATTACAGTTAATCCTTCTGGTAAACTCACACACAAACCAAGGGCACACATAGAGGCTAGGTTACATCAGCCAATGAATGGATAGTGGGGTCTTTTAAGCTCAGATGTCTTTTTGTTACAGTTAGAATTTTTTTTTCTCTTAATGTTAGGTCTGAGGGACCACAGGGTTGCCAAGAGCACATATGTTTGCCTGGCCATGCCCCTGAACAACCCAAGCTCAACCTCCAATACAGTCAAAATGACAAAAAGCCCCATGTGACCAGGCCATTCATGGCAGTGCTGTGACTGAGAACACAGATGGCTCACAGTAAAAGCTGTAAAATAGAAATACACTTATATGTATATGCAAATTATATAAGATTCTTTTATAAGTTACAATTTAGGATATACAATATCTGTTGGTTACACTCTCTTTGAAAACAAGTGGACCTCTTTCAAAGGTTTTCTGCTAGTAAAACTTATTAGGCTGGTCATACACAGAATAATTATCAAAAATGATGCTGGGGAAGAAATAGTCAGTCTGTCCCGCTAAGAGATAACACTGAGGGATGCAGAGTTACCAGTCATGAAATGAGTACACTCTGATTGATATTTGAGCAATTGCTGATCAGATTTCAAGAGGATTGTTTTAGGGACACACATGAGCCAATTCCTTTACAAAGACTTGTATAACTGTTTATGAGCGCCATATTCCTAGCAATCCCACCTAGACCGTTGCAAACTGGACATACTATCTGGTCTGTCACCTCTCTCTTCTTTGTTAAGCTGCAAATGCCTATATGTATATGACTCTTCTCTCTTCCCGTGGCTTATGCACACTGGATAGATTTTACTCGCATATAGACAATTCCTGCATACCTTGATTTGCATTGCAGTTGGATAAATCTGTATGCCATGTTTTTCAACCAAAAGGTCCAGCATAACATAACTTTACTCAATAATCAGACTTGAATCATGTTGCTGGAAGTTCTTACAATCCACTTAATCTAATGCTATTGGCCTAAAGGTGGCCATACACGGGCCGAATCTAGCTGGCGATATTGGTCCTTTACTCCAATTGCAATAAGCCCTTACATACACGATTCATGTCTTCACCTTAAGAACTAATTGTTCTTCAGCACTTTATTTCTAGCCTGTCAGCTGCATTTTGCTATAAAAATGCCTTCTGCCCCCTTCAAGCAGAAGAACGTATTTCACTAAATTGCAGAACTAGAATACTTCTTAGAGATGTACAGGTCCTTTTTTCTTTATGGCTACCCCAAATTAGACTATTAGCTTTTAATGGCAGAGATATGCTATAACTTTGTCCTGCTGTGTTATATTGCTTCCTATATGTATTTTGGGCCATGCATTGATAGTCTATGCACATTAAAGATACTCAAAAGTATAGGATTCTTTTTTCTGCTTCAGCTATTTTTCTTATTGTATTGAAAAAACCCAAGCACTCTTAACTGCAGGAGAGCAACAGGAGTAATATTGTGCAGTACTTTGAACTAAATTGCACATCCTAATGTGTGTAAGGTCAGGAGAAAGGTGCAGCACATGACTACCAATATCCCCAGCGATTGAAAAGAGGAAAGACCCGTGTACCGGATAGCACAAGAGGACAAACTCTGATAGATGTTAGGGTGGGTACTTACAGACCCCTCACTTGGATATCAGAATATTTATTCCCTGTTTCCCACATTACAGTATTGTTGCTTCCTTTTCTAGGTGTCTATATTGCACTTACAGGATTTCCATATCCATAGAGGCACTCAGTAAAATCACTCAGGTTCTGGTTTTCTGAGGGTAAAGATAGAAACAAACACTGGCATTCCCCTCTGCCACGAATCCCTTCCTTGGTGCCTGGTGATGATGTGCCAAAAAAGAGATAGAAGGCATTCTTCATTTTATACCTTTTACTTTTGATTTGAAACTTTCAGCTAAATTTCTGCTAATTAATATATCCTGAAAAAATACACTGAGAAAACCACTTCCTCTTATACAATAAAAACACAAATTCAAAGAGCATGATTTGAAAAGTGCCATAAGACAAGCCCTGATATAATGACATCATTCTTGGCACGTAATTAGGAGACAACATATTCCACAGCGCTGCACAAGGGAAGGTATACATGAAACACAGATCACATACAAATACTGACCAATACAAGAGATAACGAGGACCCTGCTCATTAGAGCTTATCACTCTGTTGCTGGCTTTCTGCTGCTATCAGCACAAATTATAGTCTGAATGGAAACAACACAAAGTGACATCATTATATCTAAGTGGCCATTCCTGGCCTTTATACACCCTTTAATCAGTGCTAGTACTGGTGGTAATTTAGAGCCCAAAGGATGTGCTTTATTGTTACTCTGCCAGTAAACACACATACCTCAGACTGGCTGCTGTCTTTAGAGAAAAGGAAGAGTTAATGGTGAGCATTAATTTGGTTGCCTTTATTTGTCTAGGGATGGAACTGTTTGCTCTAATGTTGCTGTTTGTCACTGTAGCATTTTTAGAACTGTTTTAGTTATAGCGAGTTTTAGAACTGTTAATACTGTTGAACTGAGAATGTGTTATCATACATTTCCTCCACCCTAGGTTGCCCAGTTTTTATCAAGACCATAAAGATAAGAGACTTGCAAAAAGGTGTCCTGGGTAAGTGAGTACCTGTTAAACACTCACTAAAGCTAACTAAGTATTAGGACCCAAAATACTGAAAATCATTTTAAGGTCAGTGCTGTGCAGAGAAAAAAAATCTATTGGATGGCTAGATATCATGTGCTATAAGGAAAGCAGGAGCCATACCAATACCTTTATGGGGGTCTAGGGATTTCTGTGGCAGCATCACTACAGATGAACTTCCCATGGTTCCCGAGGGCATAACCACAAAATGAAATTGGTCAGAATTATATTCAGAATGATATCCCTGCTACTGAGAGTTTCAATATGGCTTAGTTTGGCCAATTAGACTTTAGACTGCTTAACCATGGGAATTTTGTTTCAAAAATGCCCCCTGCTCCACTCAGGCTGATTTAGGTCCAAGGGCCTTAGGACATGTATATTGATTGTTGTGGATGGTTTCATGTTTTGCTTTCACTTTATTTTTTCAAGCTATTTGCTAACTACATCTTTTAAATTGCTCAGACTTTACCAATATGGACACAAATTTATGTGTGTAAAGGCATGCCTTGTGCAAGTTGTGTTCACATCTTGCTGGTGTCCATGCATTTCATTATTTCTGTCACAATAATAATGCTGATTGTTAAGTGCAAGTAAGTTGCAAGTGTTCACTACACACACAGGGGAGTATTTATTAACATTGGATACAAACACAACCAGTGATGTTGCCCATACCAGCCAATCTGATCTTTTTTTTTTTAACTTGAAAGTGACCAATAAAATCTAATTTCTGATTGGTTGCTATGGGCAACATCACCGGTTATGTTTGTCTCCAATGTTAATAAATAAGCCCTACAGTGATTCCTGGCAGTAACACAAGGCAGTTGTTAATGTAAAGGCTCCCTCGAGTCTGTGAACTCTGAACTTATGCATCGACCAGCGCCATACTATTTTTAAATAGTATTTTAGGGGAGGCAATTTCACTTTGCACTGCACCAAGAGTCCTTTGAAGGGTAAATGTTGCTATTATAAAAACCCACTAAGTGTATTGAATGTTAAATAAACTGTTTCACAAATAAGTTGTTATTTTTTTCTTACAGAGTTCCTCAACCAAACATTTTTGTTCTGGATGCAACCAACATGCTGTTGCTGTGATTCACAGACAGGTGAACTGGGTGATTCCAACATGAATTAGCAATTTGCAATGCATTACTGACATGACACTGACATATAGCATTGTTTGGTTTTTGCAGCAGGAAATGAATATTAGGTTGAGGAAGTACACTATTAAACCATATAAATGCTCTTTAGAAAGACAGCTAAAATCTTAGGTATAAAGCATGACGGCATGACTTTGAGAATACAGGATAAAAATACATTTTACATTGCAAGGCTAAAGTGACTGTAGGGATCTTTTCAGTGCTGGATTTCAAATCTGGGGGCCCAGAGGCTGGCCCCCCAATCGCACCCCCCCCGTGCACACATGTGCAAACTAACCTCTCTCTCTGTGTACCCCCCCGCCGCGCAGCAGCGCGCATGCTCACCCATTTAAACTCCGATATGGAGCAGTGGGGAGAAGTCCCCATTGCTCCGTATGGGAGCAAAATTTCACAATTTCATTGCGGCGCCAGTTGCATGAAAAATTCAGTTTACTTGATTCTTTGTAGATTGTAAGCTCTTTTGGGCAGGGCTCTCTTCACCTCTTGTATCTGTTATTGATTGCTTTATATGTTACTCTGTATGTCCTATGTATGAAACCCACTTATTGTACAGCGCTGCGGAATATGTTGGCACTTTATAAATTAATGTTAATAATAATACGTGCATCAAAAGACTTCTACCTAGTTTGGTGCTGCTTGTTCCATCCTGCCCCCTCTTGTGAAATGCAAACAGCTGCTGATCCAGCTGCAGCTGCACAAATTTAACACCACAGTTTATGGCAAAAGTCCATCAGGTGCATGACTCTCTTGCAATCTCTATTATGCAGGAATTATGGGAAAAAAACACTGCATTTGGTTAAACCTCGTAGCAAAATTGTACTTTCGACACTACACAATTCACTAGTTTTGGATCAAAAATGAGCCCTTATACCTTTTACTAAATCGTATTTTCCAGTATTACATTACTTACATTCCTCATTTCCATATGTATAAAGTGGAGTAAAAAGTAGTACAGGATCAAACTTACATGCCTTTGTTCCTATTGACTAATGGACTTCACCAAGTTTATCAAAGTGTAAAAATTTGATTTAAACTGTGATGTACCTTCTGGCCTAGGAACATTCATGAACAGAATTTTTCTAATATTCTATATTATGTATAAGTTCTTCAGTGGTTCTTTAGTGACTGCAGAATTCTGTTCTTTTTATATATTACAGATAAAAGTCCAAAACTTTGCGAAAAGTCACATAACTTGTTTTTAACAAAACCAAGCATGAATAGCACATTCCTTAGTGTACACTATTAGCAAACATGTAGGTTAGCACACACGTGCGACCCTGCACCAGCATATGATAGTATTTATAATACAACTGGAATGTGCAAAACATGCTGTGTAAGAGCCAACTGCCCTCAAGCCACAATAAAAAAACACAGAAAAGCAATGAATTTTTAAAAAATCATGGTATGAATTCTCAGAGGTGCCTGAAATGTCACTTTAAACGTAAATTAAAAACAATAATATATATATTTTGCTGACAATGGTTACAAATGTATAAAAAAAACACATACTGAAGCCCTGTTTATAATAAGCAGTTTCGCACGTGTGCTAGAAATGTCACTAATAGGAATGGCAAGCATGCCCCGTGCACTCCTACCTCCGGGTCTGATGAGCAGCAGCTTTGAGGCATTGCTGGTGCCTTTATACACGAGCTACTGCTGGCTTTCACATTGGAGAACTCAACAGGTAAAGCCTAAAGAAGAAAATAAATACATGGGACCTGTTATCCAGAATGCTTGGGGTCTTCCAGATAACAGGTCTTTCCGTAATTCAGATCTCCATACTTTAAATAAACTCAATAGGATTGTTTTGCATCCAATAAGGATTAATTGTATCTGGGCTCAAGTACAAGCTACTGCTTTATTATTACAGAGAAAAAGGAAGATAATCATGTAACAGGATATGTAATATCGAGCAATTAGCTGAAATGAGATGGGGCAGAATAATGATTCTTTAAACACTGCTGTACATTTCATATAAAAGAGCAACTTTCTCAATTAGTAGAAAATTAGTAAATGCCTGGACAATGTCAGGTGTAAATTACAGGAATGCTGGCACTTATCTTTACTCTGCCATTTGCACATAATAAGCACAAGAAGCCAGGCCCAGACAGGTAATCTGTAAAGTCTGGCAAATGTCAGAGGGGCTGCTGAAGGATACTACAGACAGTCACTATTTATTGGGCTGGTGGGGGCTATTTGGGCCTCAGTGTACTTAAAATACCAGGCCCTATTTTGAATTCTAGTCCGGACCTGCAAGCGAGGCTCTTGAGGCAAGGTGAGAATCGGGGCTGCTGCCTTAGGCGGCAGCCCCAGAATTGCCACTGGCTGCAAACACCTGTTGGATGACATTTGAACACAAGTAAAGTTGCGTGTCTTTTATGCCCATTTACAGTAAATGACAATTCTGCCCAGCCCTGATTATTTGTGGGTCTCTGAACAGCATGTAGAGGAAAAAAACATGTGATAGAGGTCATATTATTAGTGGGATGGGATTCCTCCCGTTTACTCAGCTCACTGCAAAAGGTGAGAAAATACAATTATTATGTTACAAATAAAAATTATGCATTTGCTCTTTTCTTAATTCTTAAAATAAATATTTTCTTCATCTGTAGCCTTTGTAATCTTGTCACACATAGCAGGCAAAAACCTTTTTATAGTCGGGGTTCCCAGGGGAAGTTTGTTGTGACTTGCTAGACAATGTTAAACCTTAGTATCAAAAAAAGGTATTTCCTAAAGAATTGTCTATTGAACATTAGTGCACCCTGGTGGTAAAACAATATAACTTCCCTTGCTTTTAAAGTAAATAAAATAAAATAAAAAATCTTGTAAAAATAATATTTTTATTCTTTGGCCAACTTTTTATCAGGCATATTTGACATTTGCTAGCTCTGCGTTTTTCTCAAACTGGGAGTTCACAAAAAAAGAAAAGCCACGCATCCATGACCCAGACTAATCTGTCAAAGTCATATACAGCTCACTTGTTTCCCTATTACACCAGGTGTCAACCAAAGTATTCCATTTTCCCTCATTATAAGCTTATTCCTTCTCCTTAGGAATATCTGCAGTTATATCATGCCTTTTGTATGCTTGTGTGCTTGACCTGGGAGGCCAGCAAAGGTTTTTATTAAACTACTTTTGAATCCAGATAATCCAGTAATGTGCATAGGGGTGTTTTTTTTATACAAAAGGTTGGAAATAATACTTGCACTATAGATGAAATCTGCTGCTAAAAAAATAGCAGAATTCCACCAAGGAAATAAATGATTACAGTAACTTTTCTGATCATTATTGGGCTGTTTTTTTCCTGGGTTTTAGCAAATATCTACTCATTGCTGTTATTGAGCTTTGAGAAAAGTCCAGATTCCTCTTTTCTGACGCGGTTCTCTTTTGGCTGCTAACACTGTTTTCTTGCACAATTGTTATAAGAAGATTTTGTAGTTGCAGTTGCTGAGTTTCATCGAAATGCTTTTTTTCATCCTAAATACCTGTATGATAAGTAAGTTACATTTCTATAATTTATGTAATGATATCCTTGCTAATTATATCCCTAGACAGTGTGCTCTAATATCAACACACACCATTTACAATACAGCAATAAACCTGCTTCTGGCCCAAACCTGCACTACATGCATGGTGCCCACATAATAAAAATATTTGTATGTTTACAAGTATACCCCCAATTAACTTGAATTGCATTAGGTTTGATGATATTAGTTAATTTCCTGGAGATTACCATTTTAATCACGTTTCATTTCTTCACTTCAATGGGTCCTAACACCCCCACAGACTAGAATGTCAAAGACATTCTGATAAATTAAAGGGGAGTTGACCTTCAGGTTATATTTTATTATGTTATAGAATGTCTTATTATAAACCATATTTTAATTGGTATTTTTAAAATATTTTGTTTTATAAATATTTGCCTTCCTCTTCTGCCTCTGTCCATGGGAGTTGCAGACCCTGCAGCCAAAAAACTATTGTTCTGCAAGGCTACAATTTTATTGTTACTTTTTATTAATTATCTTTCTATGTAGACCCGCTTCCATTCATATTCCAGTCTGCCATTTAAATTGTTGATAGGGTGGACCCCTACAACCAGATAGCTTGTGAAATTCTGAACCGGAGAGCTGCTCAACAAAACCACAAAAAAATGAAGTCTACTTGCAAACCGTCTTGAAACATCATTGCATACATCATAGTAAAATTAATTTATGGTGAACTACTGATCTTTTATAAATGTGTCACTTTGTTAAAAAAATTTCCTGGCAGTCAGGAAAGCGTTAATGACTAGCGAAAAATCCCAAACAGAATCCCTCAGTTTTACATTTAGTAAATGTAAAAAGGTTTCCACCACTGCACCACAAATGTATTTTCCCCATCTCACTCTACAAACATTGTCATGTGCAACGGCACTGATCTGCTAGAGGACATTAACTGAAAGAGTTGCCAAATGAGTAGGGTTGTCACCTTTTTCTGTGGCTAATACTGGCCTTTACGTTGGGGGTGGGACTTGGGTGTCGTGGGTGGGTGTAATTTGGGGGCAGGGCTATGTATATGTAAGGGGCAGTGAAATGGGCGGGCTGGATAAGGTGGGTAAGGTGGATAAGGCCAGTAAATGGGTGGAGAAATGGGCAGACTGGGTGGGATTATAGCCAGAGCAGAAGGGTGATCAGCTGCAGAGAGGGTCCGTAAAGGAAAGAATTTATAGGCCATTACAAATTTACTGGCAAGTATATTTTCGGTAAATGTGTAATACCAATGCCAGCCCTAGCTGGTGATTTACCGGCTAGGCCAGTCAAATACCAGTCAGGCGGCAACCCTACTCGCGAGGAAACTTCAGGCTACTTTGCAAAACTGAAGCGCTGTGTATGTTTTCCCGCTGGCGATTTTCATTATTGCTGGTGGGAAAATATTTTCAGGAGATTATTTGTCCTCAGTAGAGGAGATTTATCGTTGGTGACTAATCTCCACATGTGCCATAACCCTAAGAAAAAGAGCAAAAAATATTGAAAAACGCAGTTAGTAAAAGGATTTCTAGAAAATCAGTTGACAATGTAAGGGTTAAGTATAATATATGTGTAAGCATTTATTTAGAGATGTATTGCACTATATGTCTTGGGTGCCTCCTTTCCAGGGCTTGATTACTTTACATTATTCAGGGGTTTGTTTTTTTTTAATAAAGATTTAGTGGTTTAGGATTGATTCCTGATAGTAAAATGTTTGGATGTACTGTACTTTACATGTGCTTTTAATTCTCCTTCATTACCACTAGGGGGTACAACACAAACATAGATGTAGAATGTAGTTTGCATTTCCAATTTGTAATTCCATTAATGATCTAAATAAAGTGAGCAAAGCTGACCTTTTGGGGACACATACCACCCTCGGCTCCATCCCCATCCGGGTTAGAAACAGAAACTTTTATGCTAACAAAAAGACTCTAATCTCAATGCATACATTATACTGTATTTTCTTTCTTTGATGTGGCAGTAGGCAACTAATGGTTTTATCCCCTACCCCCTGCACTGTAAGGACAAGATCATCCCGAAAATTTTTGTACCATGGCGATCAGTTGTTTAGCCCATCAGAAAGGTTAAAATATTTCAGTCAGATAATGATAAAATCAGTACATGTATTGTGTATCTAACAGTATCCTTGGGTGGCATACAATGCATTTTTGGGATGTCACTTTTGTACAATAAGGGGCCCATTTACTTACTCACGAACGGGTCGAAATGAGTCCGATTGCGTTTTTTTCGTAATGACCGGTATTTTGCGATTTTTTCGTATTTTTTGCGATTTTTTCGGCTTCTTTACGGATTTTTCGTTACCAATACGAAAGTTGCGTAAAATCTGACGATTTTTCGTAGCGTTAAAACTTGCGCAAAAAGTTGCGCTTTTTTCGTAGCGTTAAAACTTACGCGAAACTTTGCACCTTTTAAGTTTTAACGCTACGAAAAAGGCGCAACTTTTCGCGTAAGTTTTAACGCTACGAAAAAAGCGCAACTTTTTACGCAACTTTCGTAATGGCTACGAAAAACTCGCGTTTTTACGCAAAAATCGTATTGGTAACGAAAAATTTGTAAAGAAGCCAAAAAAATCGCAACAAATACGAAAAAGTCGCAAAATGTTCGTTTTCAAGTCGGAACTTTTCCAATTCCAAAGCCCCTTGGTGTCTGTCAATTATTTTATGTTTAGAACATTCTATGATTTGTTATTTGTAAGGCTTTATCCTACAGTTTCAGTCTGAATGTTAGTTTGTTGCATTTAAACAAATGAACGATATCCAAATGTTCATCAGAATACTAAAATCTGAATGTGTATGGCCACCTTATGAGTTCACTTTTACTCCTTTTCTGTCACAAGTGGCTGTTTCTTTTCGCACTTATATCTAAGTTAATGCTCATCTGCTGATTCTAAATAGTATCATTTATTTTAGGCTGCTAATAATATGAGTTCTTGAAGGTCCTATTCTGGATCCAGGGAGTAAATAAGATTTGCAGAGTGCACATATTGAATTCTAGGTTGATTATTTTCTATACAAGGGTATACCTTATATGTTAGGCTAATATCAGAGGGAGCAATATAGTTGTCTGTGATAGATATCTGCTATTGCTGAAATGCCTTTCCACCAGTAACAGGAATCACAGCTGGAAAGGCCTATGCATGCTTCGGCTTGTGAGGAGTCTGTGTGAGGAAATTTCACGTGAATTCGGAAAGCTGAAACGACGTGTAGGACTTTCCACTGGAAATTATTGTTGCCGGTAGAAAGGCTTTTAGTAGCAGGCAACTAAATTGCTCCGTTGGACAATGGTTTGTATGGTATCCCAAGTTAGAAGAATAGTAGTGTACTTAAAAACATGAGGCCTTTGTCTATTCTGATTGAATCCCACAGCACTTATACTCCAGACCTCAATCACATCTGAAGGTGAAGTATCAGATAAAGATTCTGGTAGTAATCAGTAATTTGAAAAATGAACTAAAATGTTCTAAAGGCTTGGTGTAATTATTATCTTCATTAGCCAGTAAAGGCATCACCACTTTTGTGGCGATGTCTTTTTCGGCGATTTCCCGAAATCGCCCCGCCGCGTCTGCCATCCCACCGGCGACTTACATGTTCGCTGGTGGGATGGCAGGGGGAAGGCAACTCGGGGAGATTAGTTGCCCGCGAACAGGGAGTTTTGCCGCGGGCGACTAATCTCCTCGTGTGCCAGAGCCCTAAAGTTTAACCCTAGGAAGCTTCAGCAAGCAAACCTACTTTTATACCACAGGATAGCAAATATAAAAGAACGTCATACAAATCTGCTTGAGCCAATTACAGAGAAGAAAAACAATAACAACCTGGCAAGTCATATGCTAGGAAATCCCAGGCTTAGTCCTTTCCAAAAAACTGAACCCAAAGGAGATCTAAAATGCAGGGATTCCGTTGTGATTTTTATGGTGTATTTTGTTGATTTCTAAATTACACTGTTTACATTATAAATAATTAACTCTGCCATTTAAAATTGTATTCTTGAACCAACATGTATTCTTTTTTAGTTGTAATTTAGGTGTGTAGGCAGCCATCTCAGTGCATTGTGCCTGATTCTGAGCTTTCAGAAAGTTCCATAATAGCAAACAGGGTTTCTCCTTCTTGGGTGCTATTCTCATGTCTACCACTAGGCACATTTAGCTCATTTACAATGCTGAAATCTTCTCCAGCCTTCGGGAAACCTGCTTTTTGGAAGGGTAAGGGGGTCTGGGGTGTCAGAAATCAATGCCTCCCATTGTATTTAATGTATTTTAGGCTTCCCATTGTCTATCGCTGTATTTAATGAATTTGGGTGCCACTACTTTTCCCCCCTAACTGTATTTAATTATTTGGGATCTGGAGGTATTGTTCATAGAATTTAATGTACCTTTATTTACAAGTGTACACTTTGTGTATAGATCTATATATATATCATTACTTCACAAGCTAATTGAGGCTAATGGCACATGAGGCAGTTATTACACAGTGTATTTTAGCTGGCAGAGAAATGCCTGAAGCCACCCTAAATTATTGGTTGGCAATATAGGCAGTTTTGCCTGTTTACCCACTTTCTAAAATTCAGTACCAGTAGTGCTGTTTGCCCATGGAGGCACTAGCAGTTCAGGTAGCTGAATCCTTCAGCAGAGGTGGCAGGAAGCTGCTATCTTGTTACCTGCCTATTGCTCTGCTGTTCAGCTGCTGGGTGGGAAAGGGAGGAGATGGTATCACTCCAGCTTGCAACAGAGCTGTAAAGAGTGACTACAGTTTATCAGAGCACAAGTCACATGGCTGTGGCCACCTGGGAAAGAAAGGAAATGGCTTGTCCCATGTCAGATTTTAACTTTGTGTTTGCTCTCTCACTACTAAGTGATGCTCCAGCAGTAACAGTATCTTCACTGAGCACTATCTTCACTTTAACTGTGCTTCACTGAGCAGATATTGGCGTGAAAATGTAAAAGTTTGCATTTATGCGCCAACATCTGCACAGTGTAGCTCCACACTGGCTGGCCAACGGGGCCACACAAAACATTTCTCACATTTTTAAGAATTCGACCAAACTCACTTCCACTAATGTCTAACATTTACAAAAAAAAAAATCCAAACTGAAAAAGTCAGCATGGGAAAAAGTCGCTGAAGTGCCAACTTTTTTGAATTGTCGCCTGAATTTTTTAAAATATCGCACAAAAGCCAGAGTCAAAAATCTGAAAACTCTAAAGTTTCAAGAAGGAGCTTTTAAGAAAGGGAAATTACATCTGCCACTGACGTTTACGTGATCTCAGCAAGTTTTAGCTGGTGAACTGTTGGATTCAGATTTTTAGCCATTTGGTCGCATAGCACATCTCGAAAGATTGGCAACTTTTTTTTTTACTTGATTTTTAGCACTAAAAATCCAAATCGGAAAATAAATCTGACTGTAAGTAAATGGTATTTTATAGACTGGACAGTTTTTAGCAACTTTTCAATTGATCTTAATTTTTTATCGTTTATTATGTTGGGTTGAAAACCAAAACATACTGTTCTTCTTCTTCTTAGCGCCCCCCATTTTCTAAACGCTACTCCTCCTACAGTTTTAGGGGTACAACACCCAAACTCTCCAAACTTCTTCGCCCTATAGCGGAGCAGGTTGCTTGTGCTTTTCTAAGCTTTTCCCCGTCTTTTTGTGGCGCGGCTCTGAACACCCCAATTTTCCCATTGACTTTGCCACACCCCCACAAAATCATGGGGTCACCACGAACGAAACAGCGACTTTGTTGGATGACCCCAAAGTGGGAGGGGCCAATAACAGCCATTGACTTTAATGGGAAAATTGGAACAGCTGCCAATCTTACAGCTTTGAGGCTACACTCCCCAAACTTGAATCACATAGTCAGCCTCAATGAAAATATGATGATTGTTGGATGCTCAAAAGTGGGTGGAGCTGTGAACAGCCAATCAGATTTTACCTATTAACTTGGCAGAAATTCAACCTGCTGCCATTCTCACAGTAATAACACTGGGGTTAGGCACCAGGTAACTTTGGTTCAAGGTTAGAAAAAGTAGGTGGAGTCACCAACAGCAAATCAGATTTCACCTATTGAATTTTATTGGTTTGATGCCAGGGTTCCCAAACTTTGCTGTCAGTCACTGGGTGACTATGTTACAAGTTTAGAAAAGTGGACGGGGGAAACAACAGCCAATCAGATTTCACCTATAGACTTCATATGTTTAAATTTAAACTGCTGCCATTTATTATATGTTAATACTAAAGTCCCCAAACTTTGCAGAGCTAGTCACCAGGTAACTGCGATCCAGAGTTAGAAAAGGTGGCTGGAGCCATCAACAGCCAATTAGATTTTAACTATTGATTTTCAATGGGGAAATTCAACCTGCTGCCATTCTTACAGTATTAACACCAGAGTCACTAGAGGACTGCATTTTTAGGTTTTAAAAAGTGGGTGGAGACACCAACAGCCAATGAGACTTGACCAATTGATTTTTTTTGGTTTAAATTTAAAATTCTGCCTTTCTCACTCTATTTATGTCAGGGTTCCCAAATGTTACACAATCAGTCACTGGTGGAGCCAATCCATTTCCACCCATTAAATTTAACTGGTTTATATCTAAACTGATGCCATTATTTAAGTATTAATTCCTGGGTTGTTAAACTTTCCAGAGTTAGTCACTGGGTATTTGCCATTCAAATTTAGGGGGAAAAAGTGGGCGGAGTCGCCAACAGCCAATCACATTTCACCTATTTACTTTCAATGGTGAAGTGTAAAATTCTGTCAGTCTCACAATTTTTATGCCAGGGTGCCCACTGTTTGTCACTGAGTGGCTTCGACTCAAGGTTAGAAGTGTTTTTTGCAGAGCTGGTCACTGGGGGACTGCAGTTTAAAAATAGCAAAAGTGGGTTGGGCCGCTAACAGCCAATCAGATTTCATTCCTTGAATTTTATTGGTTTAAATTTAAAATGCTGTCATTCTCACAGTATTTATGCCCACCTACAAACCACCAATCACAATTTAACTATTGACTTTTATTGGTTTAAATTTAAACTGCTGCTGTTCTTTAACTATTAATCCTAGGGTCCCTAAACTTTGCAGCCACCAACCGCCAATCAGATGTCACTTGTTGACTTTCAGTGGGGAAATTTAAATTGCTGCCATTCAGACACTATTAAAACCAGGGTCCCCAAACTTTGCACAGTGGTTTTACTATATAATTGTGATCCAAGGTAGAAAAACTGGGTGGAGCCAACAACAGCCAGATATCATTCAGTGACTTCACGTTTTTCAACCCAAAATGAAGTTTGTTCTCAAACTTCCCTTTCTAGTTATTTTTTAGCTTTCTGCTTCTGACTCTTTCCAGCTTTCAAAAGGGACAGACCCTGACAGTCAATAATATATTGCTCTTTGAAGCTAAAATGTCATTGTTACTTTTTATGACATCTTTCTATTCAGACCCACTCCTATTCATAAACCAGTTTCTCATTCAAACAAATGTGGTTGCTATGGAAATCTGGACCCTAACAACAGAGATCCCCAAATTTATTTTACCTGTGAGCCACATTTGAATATAAAAAAAGCAACACAAGCATGCAACAAGTTACTAGGGTTGCCAGATTTGGGCTGCGAACAGCTGCTGGTTGGCCCAAAGTGTACTGGTAGCCTACAAAAGCTCTGTTTGGTAGTACACATGGCTTGTATGTAACTAAAACTTGCCTCCAAGTCAGAAATTCAAAAATTCTATTCCTGAAGTGGAATATAGCAGTGAGCAGGGGTTTCCCAACCCTGTCTCCTAGGTATGAAAATAGGTAGAAAGAGGAGCAGGTCCTTTTAACAGCTTTATTATTACCGTATTTTCCGGCGTATAAGACGACTTTTTAACCCAGACAAATCTGGGTTAAAGTCGGGGGTCGTCTTATACGCCGGGTACTTGCTTGCAGGGACCCCCAGCGTCCTCCACCACCCCTCCCGCTCGCCTGATTCATCCGGCTTTAAACGTAATAGCTTCATCCACCACGCTTCCTGATCGCCTGCTGCTTCCTCCGGCTGATTAGGTTGCGCCCCGTGCGCGCTGACGTGACGCGTATGCACAGGGCGCAACCAATAAAATTAACCGCTGACCACCAATGAGCCTGTAACGCTTTAAAGGGGTCAGCGGTTAATTTTATTGGTTGCGCCCTGTGCATACGCGTCACGTCAGCGCACACGGGGCGCAACCTAAGCAGCCGGAGGAAGCGTGGTGGATGAAGCCATTTTTAACGTTTAAAGCCAGAGGAAACAGCCGGACACAGCAGGGGTCACTTGGGGGAGCTGAAATATGTGGGGGAGGATGTGGGGAGCTGAAGTATGTGGGGAGCTTAAGTGTTGGGGGGAGCTGAAGTATGTGGGGGAGGATGTTGGGGGGAGATGAAGTATGTGGGGGAGGATGTTGGGGGGAGATGAAGTATGTGGGGGAGGATGTTGGGAGGAGCTAAAGTATGTGGGGGAGCATGTTGGGGGAGCTCGAGCATGTTGGGGAGGACGCTAGGGGGAGCTGGATGATGTTGGGGAGGACAAGCTTTAGGACGCTGCGGGGGGGGGGAGATTGAGGATATTTTAACTGCAAAAGTTGGGGGTCGTCTTATACGCCCAGTCGTCTTATACACCGGAAAATACGGTATATATTTTTGCCAAACAGCAAATGATTAAGCCATTTATTGGACACTGCCATGTTCCAGCTCAGAAAATTAAATATTGGTAAGCAGGATATGCTTTTTTTCCCCACTTTAGATAAAGAGCCCATCTATGTAAACTGTCAGTTAATCAAAAAGAGAAAATCAGAAAAACACAATACTGTTGTTTTAGAGATATCTCACAATTTATTAAATGTTCATGCATATTTAAAAAGACATGTATATAACTGAACTCCTGTGTTTTATTGAATTTTATCTAAGAGACATTAAAGTAGAGCAAATCAAGTAATATGTTATGAGAAACAAGCAAAGCATTAGGCTAATGCCACACAACGTGTATGGTCGGCAAGCTGAAAAAGCACTTGCTGAGAATACGACCCTATGCTTGAAAATCCTCCTACCTGTGCATGCACCCGAAAGCATTGAATATGGTTGGGTGCAGGCACATGTAGCCGATATCCGTCAAAAAACTAAGGACTTTGCATCTTCAGCGGATATGGGCCACGTGTGCCAGCACCCGAGCGTATTCAATGCTTGCCGAGAATACGCTACGTGTGGCATTAGCCTTTTAGTTAACACTGCTGACTAGTACAAAAACCAGTAAGTGCCTCATATTACTGCGAGTCATGGTACATTACATACAGCCCCACCAGGGCAATTGCACTGAACAACATTTGTATTTTTAATTTTGACAGATGTTAATATTTATTATCAAGAATATAAAACAAATGCTACAGGCTTTTATCAAAGTAGAGGGCTTGCAATTAACTGTGAGTTGTTTCCGATAAGTAGAAACACTAATGGAAAGGGAAGATCTGGCAGGTGGGCTAATAGGAAAAAGCAAATGAAGCATGCGGTTTTATGCCTAGTGACTCAGGAACAAAATCAGTTCAGGTTGTCAGGGCCCCTGTACAAGCTCAAAGCCTGAAAATAACACAGTGTCTGTGATTTTACCAGTTAAGCTCCCTTTTTTGTAATCAGCCACCAAAAGTGGCACTTATTAAAAATCTCTAGTAGTTAAGGTTAATATAAAAAAATGAATTAACTCGAATATAGAGGACTGAGTGATAAAAACACCTACTTTTGCAGCTAGTGTTGCCACCTTTGCAAAATAAAAAGCTGACCAGGATATACAGTGGAGGAAATAATTATTTGACCCCTCACTGATTTTGTAAGTTTGTCCAATGACAAAGAAATGAAAAGTCTCAGAACAGTATCATTTCAATGGTAGGTTTATTTTAACAGTGGCAGATAGCACATCAAAAGGAAAATCGAAAAAATAACTTTAAATAAAAGATAGCAACTGATTTGCATTTCATTGAGTGAAATAAGTTTTTGAACCCTCTAACAAAAAAAGACTTAATACTTAGTGGAAAAACCCTTGTTTGCAAGCACAGAGGTCAAACGTTTCTTGTAATTGATGAGCAAGTTTGCGCACATTTTAGGAGGAATGTTGGTCCACTCCTCTTTGCAGATCATCTCTAAATCCCTAAGGTTTCGAGGCTGTCTCTGTGCAACTCTGAGCTTGAGCTCCCTCCATAGGTTTTCTATTGGATTAAGGTCCGGAGACTGACTAGGCCACTCCATGACCTTAATGTGCTTCTTCTTGAGCCACTCCTTTGTTGCCTTTGCTGTATGTTTTGAGTCATTGTCGTGCTGGAACACCCATCCATGACCCATTTTCAGTTTCCTGGCAGAGGGAAGGAGGTTGTCGTTCAGGATTTCACGATACATGGCTCCGTCCATTTTCCCGTTAATGCGAATAAGTTGTCCTGTGCCCTTAGCAGAAAAACACCCCCAAAGCAAAATGTTTCCACCCCCATGCTTGACGGTGGGGACAGTGTTTTGGGGGTCATAGGCAGCATTTTTCTTCCTCCAAACACAGCGAGTTGAGTTAATGCCAAAGAGCTCTATTTTGGTCTCATCAGACCACAGCACCTTCTCCCAGTCACTCACAGAATCATTCAGGTGTTCATTGGCAAACTTCAGACGGGCCTGCACATGTGCCTTCTTGAGCAGGGGGACCTTGCGAGCCCTGCAGGATTTTAATCCATTGCGGTGTAATGTGTTTCCAATGGTTTTCTTGGTGACTGTGGTCCCTGCTAATTTGAGGTCATTAACTAACTCCTCCCGTGTAGTTCTAGGATGCTTTTTCACCTTTCTCAGAATCATTGACACCCCACGAGGTGAGATCTTGCGTGGAGCCCCAGAGCGAGGTCGATTGATGGTCATTTTGTGCTCCTTCCATTTTCGAACAATCGCACCAACAGTTGTCCCCTTCTCTCCCAGCTTCTTGCTAATGGTTTTGTAGCCCATTCCAGCCTTGTGCAGGTCTACAATTTTGTCTCTGACATCCTTGGACAGCTCTTTGGTCTTTCCCATGTTGGAGAGTTTGGAGTCTGCTTGATTGATTGATTCTGTGGACAGGTGTCTTTTATACAGGTGACTAGTTAAGACAGGTGTCCTTAATGAGGTTGACTAATTGAGTAGAAGTGTCTAACCACTCTGTGGGAGCCAGAACTCTTAATGGTTGGTAGGGGTTCAAAAACTTATTTCACTCAATGAAATGCAAATCAGTTGCTATCTTTTATTTAAAGTTCTTTTTTCCATTTTCCTTTTGATGTGCTATCTGCCACTGTTAAAATAAACCTACCATTGAAATGATACTGTTCTGAGACTTTTCATTTCTTTGTCATTGGACAAACTTACAAAATCAGTGAGGGGTCAAATAATTATTTCCTCCACTGTAAATAGGGGCAGGCTTTTGTTATAAGGGATAGGGTCAATAACATAAAGGGTGGACAAGGTGGAATTTGGTGGGTAGGGTTTCATACTGGCAGGGGTAAGCCAACAGTGAAGATTTTGGTTCATACAAAGCAGAAGTGGATGGATATGGGCAGAACAATAGAAAAGTACAAATTTACTGGCTAGGAAGCAACCCTACAATGTAAAATGGGTGTTTAAACAGTGCACTTTGGACTGAGCCAATCTGTAATGGGCCATTAGGAATACTGTCATGGGAAAATATGTTTTTTTCAAAACACATTGGTTAATAGAGCTTCTCCAGCAGAATCCTACATTGAAATCCATTTTTCAAAAATACAGCCATGTTACCTCTGATAAACTTCAGTTACACTTTACCTCTGAGATGCAAGTTTGAGTGACATGCTCTCCCAGCAGTCAATCAGCAGACCAGTGGGAAGGTAGAAAGATAGCAGCTCCCAGAAGATATCAGAATACCACTCAATAATAAGAATTTCAAGTCTGGCTTGGGACTCCTCCAGTTACATGAGAGTAGGAGAAACAACAGGTTATCTGAAAGTAGTTCTAATGTGTAGCGCTGGCTCCTTCTAAAAAACTCAGGCACAATGCTCTGAGATGGCTCCAAATATTACAATAAATAAATACAACTCATAAAAATGCCCTTAAATTAATATCAATATTTAACCCTTTTGGAGTGAATGTCTGCATATTATAGATCCACCTGCTCTCTTATTGTAATGTCCTTTTAACACACACCAATATTACAACTAAAAAAAAATACACTTGTTGGTTCAAGAATAAAATTTTAAATGGCGGAGTAAATAATTTGCTATGTAAAAAGTGTAATTTAGAAATAAAAAGTATACCATAAAAGTCATGACAGTATCCCTTTAAACTGGTGAAATGTTGCCAGCATACAAACCTCATCTAAAACATCCAGCTAACACGGCTGAACTGTATCTTATTTTAAATGCAAGCAGTGCTGATGTATTTATTAGATCTAATAAAATACATCCCTTAGGAACCATGAAACTATGAAGGCTGTAAGAACAAGTCTTCCTGGAACCTTGTGGCCCCAGTTCTCCAGAATGCCCATGAGCCACACCTAAAAGTAAGGGTCCCCATACACGGGCCGTTCCCTTGGACCGATTCGGCAGCTTATCGGCCCGTGTAGGGGCAGAACCGAGGGGCCTGGCCAACCGATACCTGGCCTGATATTAAACTCCACTTGCATACAATGAGCAACTCACTTTTGACATTCAATACAGATACATCCCTTTCTTGCCAGACATTTGCATTGAACACCTGCAATCAGGGGTGGACCAAGCCGACTGGGCGCCCTAGGCAACCCGGTCAGCCACCTCGCCCCTGCACCTCCCTTCCCCCCACGCGTGTGCTTCGGCGCACATGTGCAGTTCCAGCTAGCACGGGGGAGAGGGGGGTCATTGCCCCCACCGTGTAATGACAAGTGGCGGGGGCAATAATAAGTGGTAGGCAAGAGAGGCTCCTGTCTGGCACCCTCCAATTGTTGTGCCCTAGGCAGGTGCCTCTTCTTCCTACCCCTAGTTCTGGAACCTGCCTGCAATATCATCGGCCAGATAATAAGGCGGCCTATGTCAGTGTAAGACTCATTAGGGGGATCACTGAAGAATTTTTCCTCCCATAAAAGTGGTAATTATGCTCGGGAAGAGTGGTTTATTAATTTGCCATCCAATTTGCACTCTAGTTCTGCTTACACCAGCTGCCACTTTTCCAAACTCCCTTTGCCTCCAGTCATGGATGGCTGCAGTGTATAGCTGCCCTGAGTGTCTCAAGTACTGCAAGATACCTCAGTTTATTGCAAGCATCTTTTAAAGGAGACATATTGGATAAATGGTAAAAAACACAATTTTGTAAGCAATTATGAATAATATATGGTGCTGGTTTCACTTTGAGCTAAACATTAATCCTACCTGTAAAAATGGCCACCTTATTGGAGCACCCTATAGATCCTATCAGTTCTCTGTTTCAAATGAAGGGTGGACTTGTCCTAACAGTCCCTGCCAGAAGCACAGTAGGAGGGGGATAGCCAATCACAGCACGAGCAAAGACAGGCTTCAGTTCCCTATCAGGTCAGCCTAGTTGCTGATTGGTTCCTATCCTACAGTGCAGTGTATTGAGGGCCGCCGGCTCCCCTGCACATCCAGAGAACTCAGCCAGCAGGAAGTGGAATAGATGGGTGGGATTAGTGGGGTTTTTGTGGAATTTCTCAATAAATCAGTCCAAACCACAACTTTTTTAGCTCAATGCTTTTATATTTAGAGGAGTATAATTCACTGGTATTTTCTTAATTTTTATATGATATGTCTTCTTTAAAATCCCCCCTCAGTCACATAAAAATGGACTTCATTTGAGACTGAGATTCATAGAAAGCAGCAGACTAGAGATAAAACCAGGGCAACAGATTTGTTATCACTTTAAAGCTTATAAATTCTTCAAAACTAAATACGAAGTTCATTTGGAACGCCAGCCAAATGTATTACATTAACACAAGGTAGTTTATGTTCTCATTGACCTTCATCCAGTTATGAGCCTGACCAGCTCCTAGACTTACCCAGCAGGCCTTCTGGCAAATTGGTCTGTTCTATAAATCTCTATCAGGCTCTCTCATTTCTAATTTTGAATATGAACTGGGGTAAACATTCTGACCTATAAATGCAAATAAAAACAACACAGGTTTGCTAGATTGTACACATACAGTCATATGAAAAATTTGGGAACCCCTCTTAATTTTTTGGAGTTTTGTTTATCATTGACTGAGCTTTCAAAGTAGCAACTTCCGTTTATTATATACCATGCCTCATGGAAACTAGTATTTCAGCAGTAACATAAAGTTTATTTGATTAGCAGAAAATATGCAATATGCATCATAAAAAAATTAGACAGGTGCATACATGTGGGAACCCCAATAGAAATCTTACATCAGTACTTAGTTGAGCCTACTTTTGCAAATGTAACAGCCTCTAGACACCTCCTATAGCCTTTGATGAGTGTCTGGATTCTGGATGTTCCAGTATTTTTGACAATTCGTCCATCCAAATCACTCCAGTTCAGTTAAATTTGATGGCTGCCAAACATGGACAGCTTGCTTCAAATCATCCCATAGATTTTCAATGATATTCAAGTCAGGGGACTGGGATGGCCATTCCAGAATACTGTCCTTCTCCCTCTGCATAAATGCCTTTGTAGATTTCCAACTGTGTTTAGGTTCATTGTCTTGTTGGAATATCCAGCCCCTGCGTAACTTCAACTCCGTGACTGATGCTTGAACATTATTCTGAAGAATTTGTTGATATTGGGTTGAATTCATTCGACCCTCGGCTTTACCAAGGGCCCCAGTCCCTGAACCTCCACCAAATTTGACAGTAATTAGCAGGTGTTTTTCTTGGAATGCAGTGTTCTTCTTCCGCCATGCAAAGCGCTTTTTGTTTTGACCAAATAACTCAATTTTTGTCTCATCAGTCTAAAGAACTTTGTTCCAAAATTAATGAATAAATACCGCTTTACTGAAAATCTTTGTTTAGAAAACACCCTAGAACTCAGATGTTCTTGGGAAATGAAAGACATACCACTAATATCTATTTTGTTGAAAGTGGAGTAAATTATTATGCAGGCTGAGAGGGGTGTCCAAACTTTTTCATATGACTGTAATTGTGAGTACACTGTATTAGGCATGCATTCTGCCAAACAGCAAGATGCAGAGACTGCACAGCTGAAACCACTATATTAATATAAGGTCACATAATACAGAGACCAGAAACTACAGAAAGAACAACTAGTACCCCTAGTTAAGGGTAAAACAATTTTGCAGGGCCCTACTTTTATATAAATTAGGACTGTACATCATATGTCCCATCAGCTGTTGTTCTACTACACCTTGAACACCTACTGGCTGCTGAAACTTCAACCTCACAAGTAAAGCGCTTTGGAATGAGACCACTAATATAAAATGTTGGTGTAGTCCTCGTGCTCTATCTGATCTACCCCACTGCTATTACTAACAATCCCTGTTCTGTGGGGCCTGAACAAGCAGTGACTGCTCCAAAGTTATAATTAAAAGAAAAGGAAAATCATTTTGGTACTTTTCTGGCAATAGATTCACCATATTAGTGTCACCCAGGATGCTATTTTTATTCTGCAGAAAGCTTTACCATACCTGAGCAAAGAGCCCTAGAAGCTCCCTCTGATAGTAGCTGCCATTTTAGCTTGGTAGCTTCCTGCTGTAGTTATAGCTTTTGGAAGCTTAGATCACACATTCCTAAGGGAGGGGGGGACTAAGTTCTTATGAATACTTATGGGAAGGGGAGCAGGAGAATGGAGCGGGAGAGAATTGAGCAGACTTGTGCCCCAAACCTGAAGGAGCCCTAAAAGAGAGTAAATCTAATACTATCAGACAGGGCCGGAACTAGGGGTAGGCAGAAGAGGCAGCTGCCTAGGGCGCAATGATTAGGGGGCGCAATGATTAGGGGGCGCCAGGTAGAAGCCTCTGCTGCCTACCACTAGTTCCCCTACTTTGCCATTGCCCCCGCCGCTAATGACAAGCGGCAGGGGCAATGACCCACGGCATCGCACCCCCCCCAACTGCACATGCGCTCCAACGGAGGGGGCGGGGCGGGCGAGGTGGCCGACCGGGTTGCCTAGGGCGCCCGGGCGGCTTGGCCCGCCCCTGCTATTGGAGGATAGAGTGCAGTGTTTCTGTGAGTGCTTATGGCTGTATTTTCGACCTTTCTGATAAAGCTTAAGTTCAAGTTTTTACCTTTCCTTCTCCTTTAAGTTTTTTTAAAAAAATGATAAAACAAAAAAAGATACAAAATCAAAAGGCTTGAAATCCTTTTACCTAGACCATGTTGCAACCCTAAATATGGCACAGGTTTAGAAACCAATGTGTAAATCTGTGGAGTTAGAGGCTTATTTTGAGGATAATGAGCTAAAGGAGAACAGACTTGTCATACAGGGTTACCAGTTTACTTGTTGCAATATTTACTGATATATATATTCCAGTTAGGTGAGATTCTTTAATAGGTCACTCAACACAATATAAACTATCATTCTATTTTTTTTTTAAATAGGTGTAGGGAGGTTTTTTCGTTTATGCCATGTTTGTAAAACTATAACTGGCAACCATGCGGACCTTGCACCCTTGCACTTAGGGCTTGAGTTGGTTCCTATTGACTCCCACATACATAAGGTGAGATGTATAAAGCGCACACATTACTACATAAACTGTTCCTGAACAATATGCCCAGCAGAGTGCGCCCTGGATGAACTGCCAGCCGTCCATCAAGTAAATCCCGGTAGCACACAGCACAGCACCGGTATTGCGGAATCTCAGCGCGTAACAATAGCCCAGTTCTGCTGTAGGCTGTGCCGCGACCGTCCTTTTCTTTTCTGGGCGGGGCCATTGACTTACTAACATTTTCCAAAGATTTTCCCGAACGTACAGTGCAAAAGAAATCCAAATTTAGCGTGCACAAAAAGTAAATTGTATTCAAACTGAACATTATCACACAATATTTACCCTTTAGCTTACAATGCCCAGAATAAGGACATTTGGAAGTTCGGCACCTGAAACTTGAAACGGTTTCCATGGTGACGGCAATGTGGTAAGAATTGTGGGCGTGGTTATTGCTTTCCCAGCATGCTGCGGGTGGGTGACCGGCTTCCCTTCTGTCTAAGCTCCGCCCTTTCTCCTGACAGTGACCATGGCGCCGGTGTACAGCAAGTACCTGACTGCCCGCAACTCGTCTGTAGCTGGCGCGGCGCTTTTCCTGCTCTACCTGATTAACAAGCGGAGGGGGGCAAGCGGGTAAGATGTTTGTCTGTGTGTGGGACGCAACGCCGGGCCCTGATTGGGCAGTGTCTTACTTTAACCTTTTTCTCAGGGGGCATCCCAGGCCATAACTGAAGAGATCTGTTCCACACCTGTGCCATACAGGTGTTTCAGGGGGAAAGGGATGGGGTGTTAAAGAAGTCAAACAACCCATTGCTGTTTTTCTCCATTTTTTGCTGAGTTATATCTCATATATGATTATATAATATATGATTCCACTGGGGTTGCTGGAGAGTATAATTACATGCTTCAAATGAATGAAAGTTTTATGAGTGGAAATAAATGCACAGGTTGCTATGCACCTCTGCAGGTGCAATGTAGTGCAGCTCTGACAGATGGCAGTCAGTAAACGAACCATCCCTTATTGCTTGCGGGGTAAAGGTGATCTTTCCTGTCTGTTAGAATGAGTCATGCAAGTGCCATAGAGTAATAAGGCTTTCACAGTGACTCCTGCTCCAGATATCTGATTTGGCAACACCAGTGTATAGTGGCACAATGTTTTTTTCCCAGCTGTGCCAAAAAATATTTTATCTACTGCAACAGAATATTTGTTTGTGTATCACTCATTTTGTGCTCACATCATTTGTTTTGTGATGACAGTTATTTTTTGTCTTTGTGGAAATAGCTTTTTGTACCCTGTATATGAGCTCCCTATACACTGCCATATCTTATCTATGCATAGGCCTTCTTAATAGACTTTAGAACTTGATTATAAAGGGGGATATGCCGAAACGTGCTTAGTGTGAAAGCTATATGTGTGGTAAAGATTAAGTAGCCGAGAGGAAAGGAAAGAAAAAGTGCAAAAATATGGTTATTAGTGTTCATTTTTTGTCCCAAGTAATATTGGAGATCTAGTAAATGCTTATAGATTGTTAGCCCTTGCAGACAGGGCCCCTCACAACCTGATGTTTTGAAGATCAAAGGATGCTAAAAACATAAACTGAAGTTTTGTTAAGCATATACTCTATTTTGTAAGGTTGCAGTACCTGCAAATGTATGTAGCAACTAGACATTCATTTTCCTTTAAAGGGGAAAATCACCAAAATACTGAAAAGTATTTTGCATAATGAGAGAAAATGTAATTCTGTGCAACTATTTCTACATGATATTTGTCCTTTTCTGTTTCTTTACTGCTGGTTTTGACTCTTGAAACAATTTATGAGAGAGTAGTGAACCAGGAGTAATGGCATCTAGATGCAGGGTGACTGTGCAAAGTTAAAGAAAGAAAAAGCAGTAATACTCAGGAGTCTGTTTATTCCCCATGAGTGTTAGTAGGTGCTGGTTAAAATGCTCATTTAACCCATTTAACTTTGCAAATGTGAAGGTCTTAGGTCCTAATGTCATTAAAAAAGTATAGATGCCCTACATAATTTTTGCTGGAATTGGTGAAATTGCTTAAGGCTAATGTCAGACCAGGTGTATATTTTCGGCAAGCTGAAAAATCCCTGCCAAAAATACCGGCATGCACCCGAATGAATGGAATACGCACAGGTGCAGGCACATATAGCCGAAATACGCATAAAAACGTGAGACATTGCATTCTCTTGCGTTTTTATGCGTATATCGGCTACATGTGCCTGCACTCGAGCGTATGCCATTCATTTGGGTGCAGGTACAGGTAGGAGCATATGGCGGTATTTTCGGCAAGCGGTTTTAAGCTTGCCGAAAATATATGCCATACGCCTGGTCTGACATTAGCCTTAGAACCAAATTAAGATTGCCTGGCATTGTGAATTGTGTGGGCCTGTGATTTGTGTCAGCACAGACCTTTAGAATAAATGGCATTTTCTCTTATGTGGGCCAGGCCAGATTTTCCAAAAAGCTCATCATGTTTTTGTTTTTGTGCACAAGTGAAATTCTGACAAAATACAGTATTAGGCAAGTTTATGTAGTAAATCTATTGCAGGGTGTTTCTACAAGGTGTAGAATTGCAGCACAGCCCTTTATCTTGCTGTTTTCCCATGGGTTTAAATGAACAAATGCAACATTAAATTTGTGACTTCTTTTTTTTTTTTGTTTTTCCTGCTTTGATATTTAAAACAAAACAATCCGAATATAGAGGAGAGCACCAAAAGCGGAATTCTGCTAAAATGCTATTATGCTTTAAATGGTTCACCTTGTTCAAGTAATACTTACACTTGATAAAGGGCGTCACATTGCCCGAAACATGTTGTGTTTTTTGGTCTGAAATAAATAGCATTTTAGCAGAATTCTGCTTTATGGTGCTCTCCTCTATATTCGGATTGTATTGAAGGGCTCAGCGGTGTGCCTTGCGAGGATTGATGCATCAAGCCTGATCTAAGGGCTGTGCGGTTGAATACCTATTTGTTGATTTAAAACAAAACAGTCGGCTAGCTTTGTAAAATATAACGCAGTTAAGCTTATTAAAAACAAGCGCCTGATTTGTTATTGGCTGACTAGTTTTACAAAATAAAACCCAACATGTTCTAACACAATCTCATGGCTAAATGTGCAATAGGTTTAGTTAGTTTCAGAATACGAAGGTTTGGTCTTGAGGGTTTTTTTTTTTTTTTTTTACAGTATTTTCATAGGGGGTGTGCTGTGATCCTTGCAGCCCTGCATCAGTTACTTAATAGAATGTTTTATAAAACATGTATGGAATCTGCATCTAGTTAGGTCTAATAACTGGTCAGAGCTCTGCTTTTACATGGTAAACCAATAAATATGGCGTCCTGATTGGTAGCTATTTAGTTCTAGAAGTGGTGCAAATGTATTTGTTGTTTGTTTTCCACTTGTCATAAATTGTCTTAAAGGAGACATATTGGATACATGGGAAAAACCCTGTAGGCAGTTATGAATAATATATGGTGCTGGTTTCACTTTAGGCTAAACCCTGTTTCAAATGAAGGGTGGGTGTTTCCTAACAGTCCCTGCCAGACGCACCGTAGGAGGGGGAGACCCAATCACAGCCCTGCACTCACACAGGCAAAGATAGGCTTCAGTTCCCTATCAGGTCAGCCTAGCTGCTGATTGGTTCCTTTCCTGCATGTACTGAGAACCGCAGGCTCCCCTGCACATCCAGAGAATTTAGCCAGCAGGAAGTGGAACAGATGGGTGGGACTAGTGGGGTTTTGGTGGAATTTCTCAATAAATCAGTCCGAAACACAACTTTTTTTTAAGCACAATCATTCTATATTTAGAGGAGTATAATTTACTGGTACATTCCTAATTTTAATATGAAATGTCTCCTTTAATTGCATCTATATTTAACCCATTAAAACATAAAAATGGCCTTTCTGGGGATTCCATGACTTAGGGACTCAAAATTAGTTCTTCTTACAATACCTAAACCAGTTTTGGCCTACAGAGCTAATAGTCATACATCAGTATAAATAAAAGTCCTGCAGTAGCCACCATTGTTATCTGTAGGTACTCCTCAACAGGTTACAGACCCCGTGCTCATTGTACAACATTTCCAAATTCAGATATAAATGACCCAGAGAGTACACATTTTCTCAGTGGATTACACAAATCCACAGAGAAAATCTGTACTCTCCGGGTCATTTATATCTGAATTTGGAAATCTAATAGTCTACTTGCCACAAAAAGATTGGGGATCCCTGCTCAATAATAACAATCTCTAAAATTCATTTTTTAAAGAAATAACTCTTTGATTAATTCAGAATATTTAGATGGCAGATTAGTGTTGGATAAATCACAATTGTTTAAGCTGCTTTTGTAATTCTTTGGGAACTAACATTCCGCAGGACAAAGAATGTACTATGTGGGCTAATACAGTGACAACTGTGTCTGGTGGCGGATACAGTACCAGAGACCCAACCACTTAACATCTGGGAGAATATCTTTATAAAAGAAGTTCATTTTTTTTTTTTAATATGAAAGTCAAGGCGTCACTTGTGAATTTTTTTTGCATGAGATTGACTGAACAAATATTCAAAATATACACACTTGAATTTTGTGTGTATATGCCACTAATGAGTCACAAGGGTACAGGTATATATTGAATTATCTATGATAGGCATAGTGAAGGTACTGCTTGTTATGTGCATAGGACTTCCCATTCTCTGCATTTATATATAGGATTCTAGTTCTGAGGAGCATTCACCATAGACAGCACTGATAGTCTTATTATAAAGAAAGACAGTGCAGCTATCACTCATAGCTTTTCCTTTTAAAGACATTCTCTTTTAAATCATGAGTAATCTCTTTTTTTTTTATCAGTATATCTTTAAGATGGTACGATGCTTTAATGTTTCACTTGAAAACACGCGTATGTGTAATTCTCCTCACAGGGCTTTGAAGCCAAAGGTTAAATGAACACACTGATATGAGTTCACTAAGCCAGTATTTCTCCACTGGTATTTAACACTATCTCCCCCATCTGCTTTTATAATTATATTACATTTTTTTAAATATTGGAGGAAACTTTAAATTGTAAGAATCAATGTCCTTCCCATCTGCTTTCCCTATGCTTTAGTGTTTTGCCATACAAGCTAATTTGAGAAAAAGGTAATACGGTTATGTAAGGTTGCATAGACTTCATAGTGTTGCACTAGAACTTGGCAGTTGCATGGAACTTGTCCCTTTGCCATGCTTCACTCTTTGACCCCATAAAGCTTATTATTTCCTGTTGCTGTGAGTCCAGCCTCACAATGTCTGAAATCCGCATAAGGGTAGTGAAATGCTGGTGCTCCCATTCAGTTCTTTATTTCATCACTGGATCTTAATCTTATTTTTTCTAAATAAACTCAGCCCTCCCTATCTGTTTGCTTCTACACTTAACACACAGACTCTTCAAAATTAAGTTCCAATTAAAAATTAAAAAAAAAATTAATGTCTTCCTATTCAGTTTATAATTGCTACAAATTGTTGCAAATTACCTGCAAATTGTTGCAGGTAATTTGTATATTTCCAGCCAGTTGCCCTTATTATATCCTTTCCTGGCCACAGTAATAGTTTCCTCTTCCTAGTATGCAACTACTGACATTGAATGATCTTCTTGAATAAGCAGGCTTTCCATAACAAGGTTACACCAGGCAGGTGAGTCCAAAAAGACTCTAAATATTTTCCTTAACTAAGTATTGGTCAATACCAATACCAATGCTGTCTGTATCAGGTTATACCAGGAAAACTGGAAATTTTCATTTTTCCGTTTTGAATTTTTGATATTGCATACATTTTTAAGAGGTTTCACTCATTAGTTAGTTTGATCTTTGTAATGGAGTAGTGCCCTGCAGATTTATATTTTTCATAAAGAACCCAGTGTACTCCACCCACCCACCGACAGATGTATCACCTTGTATTTTTCCATCACCTTGTATTTTTCCTGTCCTAGTCCACTCTGGCACTAACCTTGCACGCCATAGTAGAAATGGCTTCTGTAAAAAAACTGTTCTATTTGGTAAGAAGAGATGAGGGAGACATATCATTATGTATGTTTCCCCACAGCTTCAGTTTTTTCCCTGCTAGTTGCTAAGTGTTTCTGGGAAGAATACTGAAACCACAAGCAACATGAAACACATAAGGAGTAAACTAAATATTTTCAGGTCACTCTTTGATAATTGGCCCTTGACACAAACTTTGCAATACTGTTTCTGTAATATCCCTAAAGTGAATATTATTATATGTCTTTAAACTAGTATGTCTTAAAGGCTTTAGTTGGGTTCCAAAGGCCATTGCAGCATCTCCTTTTACAACATGGATTTGGGCCTAGGTGCCTCAGGCAAGTGACATGAAGTTGTGGAATAGTAGTGGCTAAGCATATATTTATATTTCCAAAAGCTATTGAGTTCTTAAAAAATATTTTTTTTCAATAGGTACCTAATTTCTGTATGTGGGGGAGTCATGTGTGTGCAACGTGTACGTGTTTGCTGAGCTTTGGGAGATGCTGTGAACGACTGTACTTCCAATTTACAAGGCACCCAGAATCCTTCCCAGTTCTCTCATTCTCCTGGGACTCTGCTGCACTGTGCAATGCTTCTTCCCTTGCTCTTACGTTATTTCTAGTCCAGTTCACGTTGCAAGAACTTCTTTGTGTGGTGTAAAAACTTAGAACAAAGAGGAGGGATGGACATCTAGTGGCTTAGCTGAATGGCTGAACAGAAAAGAGGGGCACAGAGCAGGGAGAACTGAAAGAAAAGAAATTTTGGGTTTTTATAAATCTGAGCTGCTACTGATCAGATTACTAGTTTCTGATAGGTCTTTATTTGTGACTGCACTTGTTCACCTATGTTCAATCAGTCCCTTTAAATACTAATTTTGAGACCAAATTTATACACTTTAATTTGTTTGTATGTTCTCAGCAGTGGAATTGTTTTGCTTAAAATGCATGTAATAGTAACAAAGCTGGGCACATAGCAATGCAGTGCAAAGCAGACAAATTTAACAAGGGATCTGTAGTAGCTATTGGGAGTGGAGATCCATTTACTGTTGTTTAGCCTGCAAATGTATTGCATCTTGTTCTGTCACATTTACCATGTGTTCTTTGAGTGCGAAAGGCATGTTCACTACATCAGAACCCTAGGGCAGTGCAAATGGTCATAATCACATCCCTATTCATGTCTGTAGAATCACATGGATGTGATTGATGGATGTGATGCACATTGTTTTCCTTGTTACCAGGTTAAAGGAAAAGTAACACTAAATATTTTTAAGTAAAAAATCTATTCTACCCTCCCCCAATAATTGCCCTATCCTGAAAACCATTTGTTATTTTGAATGCTTTAGAAGAAAATATCTGTTAAACTAGGCTTCCGGTCATTTGAACAAAGGCAATACGGCGATGCCGGGGAAAGTATCAGGGGATGCATCAACTATGCGGCGATCAATTGATCGAGCCTAGCCTGACTCCTTCCTATACAGAAGGAAGGCTAGGCTTGATCAATCGATCGTCGCATAGTGGACGCATCCCCTGAAACTTTTCCTGCATCGCCGTATCGCCTTTGTTCAAATGACCGGAAGCCAAGTTTTTTTACAGGTATTTTCTACTAAAGCATTCAAAATAACAAATGGTTTTCAGGATAGGGCAATTATTGGGGGAGGGTAGAATAGATTTTTTAGTGTTACTTTTCCTTTAATTCTGATATTGTCAACTGTTAGAGCTCTGATAGATGGACTACCTCTGGGTACAAATGATGGCTAGGCCCTGACAAGTGCTGCTTAAACCCACATTCTGTTTATTCCTATGGGATTTTTATAAGCGTATTTAACAAATGGTGAATTCGAACTTTCACCCTTTGATAAATATGCCTCTAAAAATCCTATAGGAATGAATAGAACATGGGTGAATTTTTAAATGTATTAAATGCTAAACTCAAATTTTGACACATCTACATCTAAATGTGATTCCTGTTTATAAAGTAATGGATGCGTGCCACGAAGTGAGATACACTGAGATGCTCGTTGCTCTTTTCCTAATAGTGTAATGTAAGGATTAACATCACAGCCACGCCATGTAACAATGCTCTGCACATTAACACTGCGCTCTTCAAATGCCAGTACCATATGCAAGGATAGCCTCTCCTATTCTACTTCTGTATTTTCATAATCTTACCATGTTGTGGGTACTGATCTGCAATCTTGGTTATCAAACTTTGTTGCCAAGTGAGCTTCACTGGTATAATTTGTGTCACTACTTTATGTTTATGCAAATGCAATGACTCCAAGAATCATGGGTAACAAGAAGACACTGATAATCAGGATAATTCAGATGTTTTCTCATGCCATGTGGGTTGTTAGGTAAACTGCCCTGTCAACTGTGGGAAATTAGCTTCCCAGTCCCTGTTACTATAGCACCCATAGTAATGTTTGTTTTATAGGTTAAAGGTACTGTATTATGCAAGTTAGTGCAAAAACTAGGTGAGAGAACAATGGTGTGATGTGTTAAAAGTCCAAAGTGCTTATTCTGATCTCACCACTGGGCAGCATTGTGCAATACACAGCCAAGAACCTAACAACATGGGAACTTTTATTTATTTATTTGTTTTTTTATACTGTAGTTGTATGTACATAGTATGTTTAATGTATAAATGCTTCTATTGCACAGCATTGCAGAATATCCCCCATATGTAATAAAAGGCACTAAGTTTGCCCAGGAGCCATAATCCATAGCAGCCAATAAGATGCCCAATGTTCAGCTAAGCAATGAAATATAGTTTTCAGGTCTGTGTGGGGTTGGTCTGTATTGCTATTTAGAATTGCTCTGTGGCACTTGGGTGTATGTTTAGTTTTACAATTACTGTACTGTATTAGTACACACAAGTGGAATAAAGTTATGGGTGACTAACCTGTAAATACATTGTGAAATCCGAAATTGCCATGAGTTAACAATTCTCAGTAGTAGTAATGAGCGAATTTTTTTGCCAGGCATGGCATTTTCGGAAAATTTCTGCACTTTGCCATTGGCGGATTTTTTTCATGAAACGGGTGCAAAAGTTTGGCATGCGTCAAAAAATTGTCACGGGCCTCAAAAAAAATTGTTGCACCCCTCATTTTTTTACGCGTGTGACAATTTTCATTTTCAGCATTTCACAAATATTTTCAAAGATTCAGGGGAGCGAAACGGGACAGATTCGCTCATCACTACTCCTTGCTCATCAATGCTCCTCTACCGTCTTTGAAATAAAAATTGTTAATATATATTGGATACAGTTTGAAAATATAATGTGTTTTATTTTATTTTCAGGAAGAAAAATGGCAAGCCATCTGTACAAAACAATGAGGTGATTGGATTTCATTTCTTGTATTTGAGTAATAGCAATGGTGTAAAACAGAAATGGGCAAATAAAATAATCCAATCTTATGCTCTCATCTAACTCTGTATCATTGTGGGATGCAACTCTCACCTGTTAAAGGAGTGGTTAACCTTAATCAAATTTTTGTATGATGTAGCTAATGGTATTCCAAGATGCTCTGCAAACTAACTTCTTTATTGGCTCTAAAATCCAGCCACTTTGTATATCCATATTTAGTGGTTAGTGGCATTTTGGTGCGGTGTTAGCAGTTGGATGAATGGATCATCCTGCCTATACTATTACACGGCTTTGAAAGTGCCCTGCCAATTTGGTTTGAGTCTTGTTGGCAATATGACATGGACCCAATATTTGCACTCACTTTGGGGAACATGTTTGTAGGGTTTTTGTGCCTGTTTTGTGGTTACTGCATTAATTATACCAACCTGGAAGAGGTTTGATGGGAAGTCAAACATTAATAGGAGATGGCCTGTTTAAAACAAAAACAATAAATTAAATAACTAACTTCTAGTTATAAATAATAAAAATAAAACAATATGCTGTCTGGATACCCCAGCAACAAGTAGCATTGTACATTTAAGGAAAGGAAAGAACAGAATAGAAAGACAGTTTGAAAAGAAAAGAAAAGATCAGCTGCAAATCATATCAGAATATCGACTTTTACTTTATACAAAGGGGCAGATTTGCCAATCTTTGTCCATGTTCGGGCAACCTGTTCCTGGAAAAACATGTACATTCCTGGATTCAAGAACCCACTTGTGGATGGAAAAAAATACTCTGCTTTTTAAAATCCCATTTGCAGCAAATGAGTATTAGCGGAAAAAACAAGTTGTTTTTTTTCAGCAATTGGTTGTCGAACACAGGCAGTAAATCTACCTCTAAGGTTTACTGTAGCATGAAGTTCCCCTTTAATAGAGTAGGTGACACCTTTATGTTTATATAGCCATGTGTATATCAAGGTCTGACTTCTGGCTGACTGTATATGGGAAAGTGGGAAGCAGCCCACTTCCACTAGTCAGATATTTGATATTAGCTGCAAATAAAGATTTATCTTTTTTAAAGAAAATCTGCTTTCCCCTGGGATCCCAGGTCATGTGGAGGATACTGGTATCATGATTGAAAAGGTATCAGGATCTGTTTAACCAAGTTGCAAGGAGCCTTATTTACAGCACTTTGCTTGCCACCCTAAAAAAAAAACTCTCTGCAGTGTGGATTATGGATTCTTGGCTAAGCAATAGTAGCCGATATCCACATAAAAACGAGAGAAAATGTAAAGTCTTGCGTCTTTATGCGAATATCGGCTACATGTACCTACACCCAAGCATATTCAATTCTTTCAGGCACAGGTAGGGGGAGTTTTAAGCGCATGGAGCGTATTCTCGGCAAACGTTTTTCGGCTTGCTGAAAATATGCGCCATACACTTCATGTGGCATTAGCCTAAAGTCAGGCTATAAGCAAACTAGAACAGCTGCTCAGTCAGGGTACAGCAAGGAGGAATAATGAGCAGGTGGACCTATGGGAATTATACTTATTATATCTATATCTTAATTACCTTCTTGTATTTCTGTTATCTTCTGTTCTGACTGTCCTTGTTAGATAAGACCATGCCCCATATCCACCCTTTTGGATTATGAAACATGGTTAGGACCAACAGGAGAGCTGTAGGAATGCTTAATGAGTTGGAGGACAAAGCTTTTGTTTCTGAACCATTAAGGTCCATTTACACATCTGCTGTACTGTAATGCAAATCATTTTATTTCAGTGTGGGCCATTTAAGAAGAGTAACACTAAGATACATAGTACTCTTTATGAAAAAATCATTTTAAATGTTCAATTTAGATAACTAATATGAGGGGTAACTTACAAAGACCCCAGATGCAAATGCTAGAGCACTAAAAGCTTTAAAATCACGCCCCTTGGTCAATAAGCTTTTGTGTTTGGTGCTTTGCTCTGCTCTCCACCTAGCTGCAGATTAAATAAGTGGTGGAAGGTGCCGAGCACATTGCTGGTGGGAATAAGGTCTGTGCAGGGTAGGATGGATGCCCCCCCCCACACCCCCTATAAATAAAGTGCAATGACCTGGCCCATTGGGAGTTAAAAATGCAATAAACTTGCTCTTGCTAATAAAAGTGCCAGTCCCAGGGCAATGGGTCCTGGGGGTGGAACTCTGTTTTGCTAGCTCTGACACTTAACTGAATTAGAAATAATTATTCTTTCATTATTTACAGTGCTATTTATTAGAGTGCTAATTGAAGATGCTAACTATAATTTTGGGCAGCACTAGGTTTGAAATTATATCTAATTTGCAAAACAGTGCTATAACCAGGACCTCAGACCTACTACAGCACTTACTTTTTTTCATAGGCTTCTCTCTGTATCACTCTACAGTTTTTAGATCATTTCAAGACTTTATCAATTTTAAATGCTTTTTATTCTTTAATAGTAATGATGATTTTTTTTATTTCAGAAAGATGGAAAAAAGGAAAAAGCAGTGGTTGATAGAGTTTTCTTTGCACGGATTGGGCAGATCTTGAAAATACTAGTGCCTAAAACTATCTCCAAGGAGGTATGGTTCATTTTGTCTATAATACCCCATTATTCTCATTCCCCTAAATCATAGAGGCAGGGTAACTTCTTGTTCTTACATATCTTCTATGTAACTGGACCAATTAACCAGTTTGCATGTGGGAGGAAACCAGAGTACCTTAAAGGAAAAAGAAAGTCAAAGTGCCAAAATGTTAGGCACCCCCAAGTGACTTTGACCACCTACCTTTTACCCCGGGCTGGTGCCCCTGTGAGGAGGGAACAGCACCAGCCCGGGGTAGCTGCTGGCGCTTCCTTCTTCCTGATTCGCTGCGCACGCATGCGCAGTAGAGTGAAAGCCGAACTTAAACATTAAAGTCGGCTTTTCACTCTACTGCACATGCGCCCACCGCTGGCATTTCAGCAACGGAAGCAGGAAGAAGGAAGCGATCCGCTCCAGGTACCCCGGGCTGGTGCTGTTTTCTCCTAACAGGGGCACCAGCCCGGGGTACGAGGTAAGCGGTTAAAGTCACTTGGGGGTGCCTAACATTTTGGCACCCCCAAGTGATTTTGCCTTTCGTTTTCCTTTAAAGGATAAGAAAAGGCAAAGTCACTTGGGGGTACCTGGAGCGATGCGCTACCTCCTTCCTGCTTCATTTAGCTGTGACTATGCGGTAGGTGCATGCGCAGTAGAGTGAAAAGCCGACTTCTCTGTTAAAGTTCGGCTTTCACTCTACTGCGCATGCGCGCACACCCGAACCAGGAAGAAGGAAGTGCAGCAGCTACCCCGAGCTGGTGCTGTTCTCTCCCAACAGGGGCACCAGCCCGGGGTAAAAGGTAGGTGATTTAAGCCACTTGGGGGTGCCTAACATTTTGGCACCCCAAGTGACTTTGCCTTTCCATGTCCTTTAAGGCTAATGCCAGACAAGGTGTAGGGCGGATATTTTCGGCAAGCGGAAAAGCGCTTGCTGAAAATACCATCCTATGCCTCCTACATGTGCCTGCACCCGAATGAACAAGATACGCTCGGGTGCAGGCACATGTAGCCGAAATACACAAAAAAACGCGAGCGCATCTCATTCATTCGGGTGCAGGCACATGTAGGATGCTAAGGGTGGAATTTTCAGCAAGTGATTTTCCGCTTGCCGAAAATATCCGCCCTACGCCTCGTCTGGCATTTGCCTTAAGACACCAACATAGACACAACATAGAAGAATATACTAATTCCCAGTTCCCCCAAAAGACCTGCTCATCTCAGATAGTGCCTAGAAAAACTGTTTTTCTATTTGCCCTATAGGAAAAATGAAAACTTTTACAGGCCTCCTTCACATAGCAGCTAATGATTTCACATTATGGCTTTCCATGGAACCATCTACACTTATCATATCAACAGCAGCTGGTAGTAGGGAGTACAGAAAATATTTAGCACATGGCTGTATAAAGTTCAACAACACCTTAAGAACCTTTTAACTTTTGCTGTTGTTAATGCTGACCTAAGTATTTTTCAAATGGGATTTTCATCTGCATTGTGCCTAAAAATGTGTTTTAGGCAATAAAAACCTAAGGGATATTTGTAAATGCACCTGCATTTTTGTCCTGTGCAGGAAAATGCAAGAAAAATTATTCCTTCCAAACTTTACATAGATGGAGTAAAAATTAAAAACTGAAATGCATACATTCAAATCAAATGCTTATTTCTCTTTGTCCCAGACTGGCTATCTGGTTCTTATAGCTGTGATGCTAATTGCTCGTACATACTGTGATGTTTGGATGATTCAGAATGGCACATTTATTGAAAGGTATTTACCCTTTTCTTTCTCATGTTAAGATCAATAGGTTATAGTTGCTGTTCATTTTAAACAGAAGAAGAAACTGGAACATTACCGTGTAGACTGTATGATTTAGATGATTGTGGCTATTCACTAAAAATTGAAGAATTGTATATCAGGGCTCATTTGCTAATCTGGTATAAAGTACAAAACAATGTAACCACAGTGATTTCCCAGAATTCCAACCAAAAAGGGTTTGCACAATAATCCATTACCATTTGCACAAATGTGTGGTATTCAGTATCCAGCAAGAATCATTGCACTTCTACTGCATTTTAAGTAAAAAAAAAAAAAAAAACTTTTTTTTTTTTTTTTCCACTATTTTGCACTTAATTCATTTTAGTAACCATTGCAAATAATCTTAAGAAGCCATGGATTGGCAAACTTTGAGGCATCAAATGTGGCAGAATCATAACATCATCCCTCTGAGTTGCAGTTTGTACCTTTTGCAATGGCACATGGTGTGTTTTTAAATTGCAGACAATGTGAATCACTGAATGGAAGCCAGTCCAATCATTAAAAAATGTGAATGCATGCATTTTTACCAGATCTTGCAATTGGACTAACTTCTGTGCATCATTTCACATTGTGTGTGATTTAAAAGTTTTACAAAAACACCACACCATTTCCCTGAAGTGTGAAGAGAAGATCTACTTCTCTCCACCTGCCTACAAAACACAGGTCTGAATTTGCCTTATCCATTTGATTACTTTTATTTCCTGATAGAAATGTCTTTGATAGTGGGTGATAACATTTTTCATTCTTTATGAGGCACTACAATATATGTACACTATTACTAATGCCAGCCCCATCCATATGTTTCTGCTGGCTTACAACCTTTTAGATGCATTAAGTCACGTCTTCCAACAGGACAGTTTGCCCTAAGCAATCTTAAAGAGAAATATATACTTAATTTAACATGCAGAGCTTTCTCCACACCAGGGTGGAATGTACAGTGCACTATATTAATATGCAACCTGTAACAAAATAAAATATTAATTTACCATGTTATCATGAGTCTGAGACCAGATCTGAAATCATCTGCATAATCGCATCCTCCCACCTAATAATAATCTGTGTAGCATGAGCAGTATTCTCTAGTTGCTGCTTTCATCCCATGGACTATTGCAGGGTATAAATTAGATATGGTATTGGGTAGCCAAACAAGATTGCATTTTTTTGAGCAAAAGAACAAATGCAGTTTTTAAAAGGGCCTAAAATAGCCCATAATATAGTAACCCTTATGTAGTTTAAAGATAATTTATTGCCAGTTTTATAAGTGAGTTGAGTCAAAGATATTGGTATGGGTTATTCTACACAAAGAGAGCCAGTTTGACGCTTGGGTGCAGGCATATGTAGCCGATATACGCATAAAATGTGAGACTTTGCATTCTCTCGCGTTTTTATGCGTATATCGGCTACATATGCCTGCACCCGAGCATATCTCATTCATTCAGGTGCAGGCACATGTAGGAGGCGTAGGGCGGAATTTTTCCGCTTGCCAAAAATATCCGCCCTACGCCTCGTCTGGCATTAGCCTAAGAATTCACTTACTTTTGCCACACACAGATATGTTATTGGACCATTTTTTTCCAATAAATACATGACCAAATATAATCATTTTTGTTTCATTTGTTTAACTAGGTTTTCTTCATCTACTTTTAGGGCTTGTTTGAAAATCAGATAATGTTTTATTTCACATTTATATAAAAATATTGGAAAATATAAAGAGTTCACAAACTTTCAAGCACCACTGTTTATATACCTTTCCCCCTCTGTAGCAGCTAAAATTCTTTATATTTATTAGCGGTTAACACAGTTACAAATGTTTTTTTCTTACATATGATTCTTAATCATATTATTAAAGTGAGTCCCTGCTTTTTTCCCCCCCACCAGTGGAATCATAAGCAGAAAAAAATCTGTATTCAAGAAACACTTTTTGCAGTATGTCTCTGCGATTCCTCTGGTAATGAATGACAAGAATGCATGCACGTGGCTGGGCACACTACTAATGTTACTACAAGCCTTAACTAAAATTTAAAAAGTCACTAAATTGAAGATACAAGTTGGCCCAATAACATCCATGCATGCATATATAAGCATATTCCCCACATTTCTTTTCCAAGCCAGGCACCAAATCACAAAGGGGGTAATTTTGTAATGAAACAATGTTTGTATCAGGTCTAGTAACCTGTAGCAACTAAACAGATGTTTGCCTTTAAAGACGTGACCAATAAATGCTGCCTGTTGGTTGGTTGCTAAAACTGTGCAAACTTTGCCTGTATCAAGTAGCCATGTAAGTGTAAGATCATTCTATTGGAAGCCTGATATCTGTTCGGAATAATTGCTTCATCCATGGTCAAAGCTTTTTGTCTGATATAAATGACTCTTACAAGCTCTTGTACTCATTTAAATGGATGCCGCTAACAGTATATGCATGTGGTGGTTTGCAGTGCGATCATTGGCCGCAGCAGAAAAGATTTTAAGAGATACCTGTTCAACTTTATCGCTGCCATGCCTGCTGTAAGTGTTCTTTATACTTATTATTTATACAATTATTTTCTTATAATGGAGAGATGGGCTTCCCGTAATTTGGAACTTTCTGGATAACGGGTTTCCGGATAACCAATCCCATACTTGTACTACTTGATATCTCAGTTGTGTGTGTGTCAATGTTAAAATAATGAAAGATAATTTTATTTAGAACGCCCTCTCCCTCATTGGTTAGCAATGCCACATACCTATGCCAGTGTACACTTAGTACATGCTTAACCCAGCAATAAATAAGTTCTCTGCTGTATTAAGTATTCATAGTGGATGCCACTTATGTTAATTATTAAAGGGAAAATATTTTCATATATTTTTTTCATGGCTATGAGATTGTGTAGTTATTATTATATTAGTAGTAGTAATTGCACATGGGGCACCTTATGTATAATTTTAAGCTCAAAAATCGCAATACAAAAATGTCTGTTTGACCTTTATTGACTTACACTGTAATTTTGTGAAAGTACTTCTGCATGCATTTTTGAGGCAGATGGCATGTTTTTAAGCAACTATCTTCTTGCTACTTTTCTAATAGTAATTTGTTATGCTCGCCAGATCTCTTTGGTAAATAATTTCTTGAAGTTTGGCCTGAATGAGTTAAAATTGTGTTTCCGGGAAAGACTTACCAAATACCTCTATGATGAATATCTAAAGTAAGTACTTATTTTTATTAATATATAGCAGTGAGTTAAAATGTGCTGTTCTGAGAACAGTGCTACAGAACTAAATGTTTGAGATTACAATGTGTAAGACAACTTGATTATAGGCTGGCAAGGCCTCTCTTGTTCAGTGGTCCCTTCTGTGGTGTATATGAATATCTTTGTATGTATGCACTTTAAAGAAAAGACCATTGTGTGCAGACTGTATACTATACTGTATATAAACCCTCTTCAGCTTGCAGTGCATTTATTAATTAAAAAGTGCCCTGTGGGACAGTATTCTCCTAGTGGGCCCGCATAATAGGAATTAGAATAATGAGGTCCAAGTGACAACTGCTGACCATTACACAACACTATGGTGCGTGGATCTTACACAAAACCGTCCTGCAATAGCTGTCATAACGTTCTATTATTTAGTCTACTGGGCCACAGCAAGCCTTCCTGCTATAGCAGCCATGAATTTGTTCTAATTATCCTGTATTATATAGCACCCACCTATTCTGCAGAACTTTACAGTGATTATACATCATTTATATCAGTCCCTGCCCCAGTGGAACACACAGTCTAAGGTCCCTAACACATCCACACACACACTAGGACCAGTTTTATCAGGAGCTAAATTACTTGTATGTTTTTAGAATGTGGGAGTAACCAGAGTACCTAGAGTAAACCCATACAAGCACAAAGAGAACATACAGATTCCATGTAGACTTTGCCCTGGCTAGACTTGAACCTTGGGCAACATGGCAGCAGTACTAATCATTGCACCACTTTGCTCTAGGATTTAGTATATTGTCATGTTCCCTGTCTCTCCCTATCAGTATAATAATATGCACTGCAAAGAGTAGTTCCCAGGAAGAGCCAACTAACAATGTCCAGTAAGGCCATAATACACATGTTAGACTATCTAGCAGTGTGTTATCACCATGTACTGTGTACAGCCATGTTAGGATTGCATTTAAAATAAATCCTATCTACTGTGCAGTATAACTGATCATTTGTATCTTTTGAACATTGGTTTTATTTTACCTTAGATCCTTTACCTACTACAAGATGGGAAATTTGGACAACAGAATAGCGAATGCTGACCAACTGCTTACACAAGATGTTGAGAGGTTTTGTAACAGTGTGGTGGATTTATATTCCAATCTGAGCAAGGTGAATTGCAGAAGATTAAATATCTAAAAAGAAAACTAAACCCTAAAAATGAATATGGCTAAAATGCAACCCATATTTTATATACTTTCTGCACCACCCTAAAGTTTCAGCACCTCAGTAGCCAAGGATCCAGGTCTTTACAGCTGTCACGGGGTCACCATCGTGGAAAGTGTCTGCGACACGTACATTCTCAGTGTGTTCTGAGCAGCCGTTGAGAAGCTTAGCTTAGGGGTCGTCATAAATTATCAATCAGAAAATGAGGTTTGCCTGTCATAGAACTTGATGCTACAGGGCAAATTATTATTTTCTGATACTAATTGCACTGGTTACAGTTGCAGTGTAATAATTATCTGTCTTCAGGGCCGGAACTAGGGGTAGGCTGAAGAGGCAGCCTCTCCTGCCTACCCCTAGTCCGCTGTCTTTAGTCATTGCCCCCGGCGCTCGTCATTACGCGGTGGTGACAATAATCCATCTGCAGCCGGGGGGCCACCCCTGTCTGTATTAATTACAAATCAGCATTATATTGTGACAATTATATTGTGTATATGCAGTATATTGTAAGTCAGCCCCCTAAGCTCAGTAACTAAGAACAGCACAGCAAGTGCAAGGAATCGGCAGAAAAGAAGATTGGGGCATATTTGGAGGCACAGATCTTCCCTGCTTAAAGTCTGCGGTTGCCTTGGGCTGGTTCAGAAACCCAAAACATAATGTACATAATTTCTATCTCACTTTTTTAGTTAAGCTTTAGTTCTCCTTTAAAGTTAATTATCTGGGAATTTTGGGAAGGGATATCTGTACGACATCCCACCTTTGTCATTTCTCAATGAAATTTAGGTCACTGTTGCTAAAATAAATTACATATATTTACTGTATTTATTATAATTCATTTCATCTTTTTTCTGTGTTTTAGCCATTTTTGGACATTGTCTTGTACATCTTCAAACTGACAAGTGCTATTGGAGCTCAGGTAACAGTTGATTCTGTATGTGTTAGTAGATATATATATATATATATATATATATATATATATATATATATATATATTTATTATTATTTTTTTTTTTTTTTAATAACCCATTTTTACACTATGCCATGCAGTTGTTTCATGCTCACATTCAGAAGCTTGTTTAACTGAAATATCATCCTTATAAATTGCCTGTGCTGTCTTCCTGCAGGGGCCAGCAAGTATGATGGCATACCTTCTTGTCTCAGGCCTTTTCCTTACACGCCTCAGAAGACCCATCGGCAAGATGACAGTTACTGAACAGAGATATGAAGGCGAATACCGATATGTCAATTCAAGGCTCATTACCAATAGGTATGTTCTTGCTGTGGGAGAACCAAAAACATGGTCCTGCTAAATCAGACTTGAAATAATTAGAGCTTCAAATAATATTTTATGAATTTATTTTTTGTGTTTTTAGTGAGGAAATTGCATTTTATAATGGGAATAAGAGGGAGAAACTTACCATCTACTCTTCTTTCCAAAAACTGGTAAGTTGAACTGTGGAAAAGTACTGATAGTATGGTGGAAAGTTAGGCATAATGCATGCTCTGCTTATAATTGCAGAGGACAAATTTCTAGTACAATAGTGACTAATTGCCTCCCATTTGTTCTTTTAGACATCTGAGGAGTATAAATATTTTTAAAATAACTTTCCTGTGCCAGTTTTCTTTTAAGCAGGTCGTTGAAAAAATAAATAAAATTATGTGGCCATGAACCTTTTTGTACTTTTCTTTTATTTCAACAGGTGGAGCACTTGCATAACTTTATTTTGTTCCGTTTCTCCATGGGATTTGTAGATAGCATTATTGCCAAATGTAAGTCAAACCTTATTACTCTCACTCCTGTTCTGCTAATTACAGAATAATCTCTACACTTATAAAGTAAAGTATATCAATAAATATATTTACTTACAGTGTCATATGTTAGTTACCAGTATTTATCAGCAGCAGAAGTTTCAGCCTCTATTGATGTTGCTTCCTGACTTGACGTCTGGTACAGAGCAGCTCAGTTTGATGCAACAGTTAGGCATCAGAGCTAGGCAGCCTGCATAGCTAGCTGTACAGCTCTTATTGCCATTTAACTCGACCACTCTTGGTTTGGTTCCAGAATTACAGCCCCCCCAACATTTGGGTGGGGCGAAGGCTGCATTGTGCTGTGGAGGTTGTTCCCTTTTTTTTGAGAATGCACAGGTCCTTCATGTGATCTGGACCCTGGAGCACTGTAGCATGGTGCTCACAGAAAAAGTCCTCTGGGCTGATGTGTTTTTCAGTGAAGAGGAGCACAAGCATAGGGTACTTTTCCTATTAGCACCATTCCACCATTGCTGGGCATAGCTCCGTAGGTGTCCAAGGTAAATAATCCGAAATTGATTCACTCCTCATCCCCCTCCCTGACAAGCTGAGCACGGGAGGAAACACAAACTTCTGCTCTCAAAAAATGTTGGTGCTTGCTGCTGGTACCAAAGTTTCCCTTATCCAGGGCCAGAACTAGGGCCCCGTCGGGCTTCCTAGACACACGTCTTTTCTGCCTACCCATAGTTCCAGCCCTAATGCCATGGTCTTCATTCACAGGGTCAGATTGGGCAGACGGGACACTGGGAAAAAACCTGGTGAGCCCTGGCCTTTGTAGGCCCCAGCGAACCAGTCCGGAACCCTGCCTGAAACTTAGCCCTCCACCCTTAGCCCTCCAACACGTTAAAGAATAATGAATGTGAAACGTGCAAAGTGACACAGCATAACTGACACAGGGGTTGGGGGTTGATGGAGGCACATCTGTAAGTTTGCAACTTTGGTGGGGGGCCCCTGAGGTGGCAGCCCCTGATACCCCAGTCCGACACTGTTCATTCACATCCTTTGGCCTCTTGTTGCTGTTGGGAGCACTGTGCATGCACAGTATTGTACCATGTGAAATTCACACATGCACAGAATAATAACTTACAAAATTCTATACTGTAGCTTCATATGATTCTAGACAGCCACAGGGGACTGCTAAAAAGTCAATAAAGAAGGAGACATTGTGCTCACATAGGAAACCATGGTGAATAACAATTTCCTTGTCCTTTAGTTGCTCAGTACCTTAAAGTCGTGTACCGGTAACTTTTAAAGCCAATACATTTTCATTCTGGTGATGCAAATTTTTGATAATGTAAATTTGTGTTTTAAATTATTCTTTTGCAGAGAGTTCTGTATTCAAATGAATATAAAAAAATGAAAACATACATTTCTAATTTTTGTAGAATGTTCTTAACCCAAAATGAATTACATGCTCTTATATTAATTTAAACCAAGAGGAATTATATACAAGATAATACTTACGGGCTTATTTATTTATGGTAAACTCATTTGAATAAAAAACTCAAATACTTCGAATTTTCCAGTTTACAAACTCCAATAAAACTCAAAAAAACTTGAATATCTCAAATTGAAAATATGGCTTTGCCTAGGACAACTCCCATTGACTTCTACATGAACTTGAAAGTTTTTAGATGCCGAATTTTTACATTCAAGTTTTTTTTAATAAATAACAGACAAGTTTTTCAACCATAATTTTAGGGAAACTTGAATCGTGAAAAAAATTCTAATTCGAACATTGATAAATCACCCCCTTAGTATACATGTATTAAGCCAGTAACCCTGAGGCTAGTACCACAAGGGGCTATTTCTCGGCCTGTGTATAAGTATAGGCCACTATACTGTGTCTGCACCTGGAGTCACTGTGTTGGAGTGGACACATGGAGTGGATTTAGGAAGCAGAACATTTGAGTATGAATTTGTGTGAAAATCTGCTGTGTGTGGTTTCACCCAGGCTGACTCCCAAGTGCAGAAACACAACAGAGCGAATGCCAGCAAATCGGCTGATTCTCATCTGCATTGATACACAGGGCGCGAACAAGCCCTGTGTGGCGTTGGCCTAAATGATGCTATTTTAATTTTAGTTTCAGCTGAAAATATATTTTGTATAAAGGTTTAAATTGTAAGTAGATAAGCTTTCCTTTGCCTTTACTCTTTGCTGCACTGTATAAGTTTAAGTTTATTATTCCATTACTAAACACCTTTTTTATTTTGTGATATATTATTATTTCAGATCTTGCAACTGTGGTTGGATACCTTGTTGTTAGCCGTCCATTCTTAACAATAAACCACCCGCGCCATCTAAACAGTTCACATGCAGAGCTTCTAGAAGTGAGTGTAAAGTTTGATGGTATGTCAAGTACAGGTTATGCCTTTTGAGTGGCAGTATCTCATGGCTTTCCTCATTTTATTATTAGGACTACTATCAGAGTGGAAGGATGTTGCTTCGGATGTCCCAGGCTCTTGGAAGGATCGTTCTTGCAGGCCGCGAAATGACTAGATTATCAGGGTTAGTTTACAAATTTAGCCTTGATTGTATATTAACTTTGCTACATATTTTACTGGTATAATTATGATATTAGACACTGAGCTGATGCTCTAAACTCACTCTATACATAATGTTGTGAAATAAAGTAACTAATGGGAGATTTTGGACAAGGTACTCATTGCCCTTTGTATAAAATAAATCTTGTAAATACTGAGCATAAATTAGTTACCTTTGTTCCCTGTTGCAAAACCTGGCATTTCTGCTTCCATTACGATGTGTTTATAAAGCAGGACTGATAGCAGGCAGATTACTACATGGCATGTTTGTGCTAAGAGAGCTTAATTGTAAAGAAAAAACTAATCCCTATGAACCTTGAACATTTGCCAGTTGTTGGCTAAAAGCACAAACATCTCTTAAAAGAAAAACTAAATATGTTTATTTGGCTTGTAGTTTTACCGCAAGAATAACAGAATTAATGCAAGTGCTCAAGGATTTGAACCAAGGGAAGTATGAACGCACTATGGTCTCCCAGCAGGATAAAGGTAATAAACTTTGTTACTTATTACTTATTGCAGTACATAACATGACATGCACACATTTTTATTCCCCCTTTTTTGTTTTTAAATCTTACAGAGGTAGAAGCTGTTCCAAGCATCCCCTTAATACCTGGAAGTGGAAAAGTTATCAATGCTGACAAGATAATTAAGTATGTCTGGGGTTTTATATTTATAGATGCTTTCATTAGCTAGACAGTCTGAGTACTATTGCTTACCTATAAAAGTACCTCTTATAAAACAACATCTTCCATCTGATTTCTCTCCTTTTGCCAGACAGGCACAGAAATTACCATCCACTTTTTAAAGGGTGGAGTATGGCAGACAATGCTACATATTTGCTTTTAGAAATGGGATTATAAATGCAATATGAGAGCTGTAGAAATTGACTTTAATAAAGGGGCATCTTGTGTTGTGATGGCAGATTTTATGAATTCCTTTAAGAGTGTCTTGGATGACTTGGGCAAGAATAATATCACGGCTATTGTGATATTAAAATCTACAGTTAGGTAGTATAGGCATTGGTGAGTGCGTGTGTATATATATATATATATATAGAAACGAGTTGCTGGAAAGCTGCACACCATAAGAGCAAGATAATACCTGGGTGCCAGTGCTGAAAGCGTAGATACACAGGGTTGGAATGACAGCACACGCAGGATGTTTTTCAAGAAGAATCACAGAGGTTTAGATAAATAAATGTGAGGCTTTATTCAGTCCGACGTTTCAGTTCCTATCTGGAACTTTCATCAGGGACAGTAACATCACAGTGCAGTACAAACGTTTTTAAGCACAAAAGGGCGCCAAGCCTGTTGCTAGGCAACCATAAACAAACAAAAAAAAAAAAAAAAACAAAAAAAAAAAAAAAACTTTTTTTATTTTTTTTACAAAACAAAATGAAAACAACAAAAGACAGTGGAAAACCATTGCCAAAATTGCATATAGGTGTAGACATATAAGGATAATAAGTCCAGAGCTATTGGGTACAAGAAAAGAAGACCTCAGGGAGTGACAACATCAGGCCATTTTGTCTCTTTTAAAAGTTGCAAGAGCATGAAAAGCCCCACCCCCTCTTGCCTCCACTAGTGCTGGGAAGGAGCCACCTGTACAAAAAACCAACCCCACGGTACGGAACCTTGAGCACACTCGCAAACTAGTACCGTCGCCGTTGCTAGGCAACCAACCCCTGGTCGTGAGCGGGCATCGAAAGGCACATGCAAAATTGGCCAAACTTATGCACCCAAAAGGGCAGGGCCATATTACATATTAGGGACAAGCAAATAGACAGCAGACACTTAGGTCACCGCATAGGTGAACCTGGTATCGCTGTGATTGTCCACAAACATAAGGGAGCGCGCCGGACTCGGGGTACCGCCAGGGCTGCGCATTGTGCCTATGAATAGTGCCCATGAGACACAGAGTACCTTCTGTATAGCTCACATAAGGGGATAGCAACAGCAGTCACTGGGTGCCAAAAGCCCTCCGCAGGGCATATACTCGTACCTGGGGAAGGGGGGAACCAACGCCTACAGGCCCCCCAATGTACAGCGCACCAACACCAAACACGGGGAGTAGGTGTACCCCACGCGGGGCAATATACATTGGTTCAGGGAAGGGGCATGGGTACGCCTGCTACCCACATATAGCACCATTATAGGGAGAGTCGCCATAACCACAGTTACCACAAGAGGTCATATGCATACCGAACGTAGTACCCTAGCCCAACAGGAGAGGTTGCAACTATGTTGCTAAGGAAGTGGTGCATAGTTACAGAACCATGTACCTGGTGGAAATGTTACCAAAAAACAAATGGTGAAAAACATAGGTAAGAAGAAGTGTATTGCAGAGCTATATTAACGGACACGTTTCAGAGTCCATTCTGAGGAAAGGAACAATACAAAATATTAGATAAAACAACCTAAGGGCAAGATTTCATTGAGACCACGTGGAGCGACACAGTCCAGTTTGTATATCCAGCGAGATTCCCTTCTGAGTAAGGCCAAGTCCCGGTTGCCCCCTCTTGTTAGGGGAGGTTGGTGATCGATGGCCATACATTTAAATGTGGGCAAGGGGTGTCGCATGTTAACAAAGTGTCTAGCGACCGGCTGGATGGACTCACCCTCTTTCAACGCTCTGCTAATAGCAGAGCGGTGGTTCCCAATGCGTTCTCTCAAAGTAGTCACCGTTTTACCCACGTAGTATAAACCACACGGGCAGGTGATAATATATACTACAAAGGTGGAGAGACAGCCAAGTCTATGGAGGATTTTGTACCTTTTGCCCGTATGTGGGTGTGGAAAGTCCGGGCCACATAGTAGGCACCTGCAAGTGACGCAGTCCGGGCACTTATAGCACCCGAGTTTCTTATATGAAGAAAGCCAGTCTTTCTGTTTACCATCATAGTTTTTAAAGTCAGTTGTGACTAGCAGGTCTCTTAGGCTGTTACCTCTTTTGTAGCCAATAACAGGCTTGCTGACATGATAGAGAGATAGTGATTCATCCTGATTGACCATAGGCCAATTTTTGGTGATGCTTTCTGAGAGAGCACGGGAAGTGGATGAGAAGGTGGTTGTGAAAATTAGTGGTGCTGGTTGTGCGTCCCGTGTGCAGTCTTTGTTAAGCAAAGTGTCTTGGGTATGGGTGAGAGCCCTTTGAAGTTGTGTGAGTAGTAGTTGTTCCTTATAGCCACGTTCCAGAAATCTGTCAAACATGTCTTGGAGTTGTATTCTGGCTGTGTCAGGTGAACTGTTGTTCCTGATGACCCTAAGGAATTGGGAATACGGGATGCCCTTGATTGTAGCAGGAGGGTGGTAGCTAGAGGCGTGCAGGATGGAGTTCCGATCTGTTGGTTTGCGGAAGAGTCTGGTCCCCACTCCACCATCTGTTTTAAAAATATTGAGATCTAAGAAGTCAATATTGTCTCTGTGGTGATTAAGAGTCAGTTTGATGGGACAATCGAGATTGTTGAGATATTGGTGGAAGGAGAGCAGAGATTCCTCACCTTCAGTCCAGATTAGGAACAGGTCATCGATGTACCGAAAATATACAGAGATGGACTTATGGAGTAATGGGAGTAGATGTGTTGATTCGAAGTCAGCCATGTAAAGGTTAGCGTAGGATGGTGCCAGGGCACTGCCCATGGCGGTGCCCGACAATTGCAGGAAAAAATCTTTCTCAAAACGAAAAAAATTCCTAGTCAATGTGAGTTCTAATAAATGCAGAAGGAACTCAGTGGGTACATTCTTGCCCTCACTAGTGGCCAATGCCCTCCTTACTGAGGAAATACCCTGGTCGTGTGGGATCACCGTGTACAGACTAGTAACATCCATGGTAACCAAAATATGACTGTCCGAGATGTCGCCCAATTCTTTTAGCTTTCTAATAACATGTGTGGAGTCCTGAGTATACGAAGTCATGGTTTTAACCAGAGGTTGGAGGAATGAGTCAATATATGTTGAGATTGGCTGGTAGAGAGAGCCAACCGCAGAGATGATCGGTCTGCCAGGTGGTGCTGATAAGGATTTATGAATTTTTGGTAATGTATATATGATGGGTGTACGGGGGAATTCAGTAAGTAAAAAGTTGTATGTGTCCTGGGTAATCCAGCCAGCGTTCAGAGCCTGGAAAAGGTAATGGTCCAGCTCATTTTTAAATTTAATAGTAGGATCACCATTTAGTGCCCTGTACGTGTTCAGGTCAGAGAGTTGTCTCCGTATCTCTTCCCTGTAGTATGCATAGTCTAGTAGTACTATGGACCCACCCTTATCAGCTGGCCTGATGACCAGGTTCCGGTCATTCTGGAGAGAACGGATTGCTTGTCGTTCAGCAGGGGATAAGTTGGGGTGCATGCTACTGGTTTTACCCGTCTGTTTGGCTTCAAGAGAGAGTACTTTGCCAAAAGTACGCACTGTGGGTGGTGTGTTTGGGGGTTCAAACTGGCTTTTACCCTTGAATTGGGGTTGCACTGTAGGGGAGGAGTTTCTGAAATGCTCTTTAAGTTTTAATTTTCTCTGAAATTTGTATATATCAACCAGTGTGTTAAAAGTATCTGGTTGAGAGCTGGGTACAAAGGAAAGCCCTCTAGAAAGCAAGGAAATCTCACCCTCAGTCATAATATGTTGACTTAGGTTGAAGATAATATTTTCTTTGGTCTTGGGGGTTTGCTTTTTATGTTTCCACCCCCCTCGTCTGGTGTACCGTCGCTTTCTTTGTCCCTTCTGGACCGGGTAGTCACCCCTAAAAAAGGTTTGGTAGCAGAACAACTGTCAGAGTCAGTGGACTGATCTGAGCTGTCCAGTGTCAGAAGAGGCTTAGGTAACCTTTTCTTTCTCAATGGTCTGAAATTACGGTTATCTGTCTTGATACCAAGTAACCACCCGTAAACCCGTTTATTTTTGTAATCGTCAGATACCTTCCTGAGCTTGTTTTGTTTGAAATTAGTAAGGTCACGTTTGTATTTGTCAATGTTACTTTGTAGTTTGTTAAGCCAGTCAGAGGTACTATCAGTTTTAAGTGAGTCAAGATATTGTGTTTCAAGTAATTTAAGGTCACCCCTGACAGTAGCAAGATCTTTCCCCACCTGTTCCACTACCAGTAAAAGTAAGTCAAACGAGCAGTGATTCAGAATACCACACCACTTACTACAAAAATCTGGGTTGTTGCGACCAATAGTAGGGATATTGCTTATTCTAAAGCCCCTTGGAATCAGTTTTTGTCTATGATAGTTGGAAAGATAAATGCCATGAAGTTGTAGGTCAAGTTCCCGTTTCCTTAGATGCAAAATATCGTGATAAATGTCAATGGAAGATTTACTCACAGAGATGTCCAGTGGAGTTTCTGTAAATAGAATTCTGTCCGCATCCGCTGTGTTAAAGGTGAAATCCTGACAGGTATCAACTGTATAAGTGAATTGTGAACCACCTTCATCCATTCTAAGTTTAGCAAACAAAGGTGCAATCTCTTGCTGGGTTAGAAGTGATGTTGTGAATAGCCTCTGTCCGATCTCACGGCAGGAAATATGGCATCATGGAGTCATCACATCGAAAGGCATACAAAATGGCTGGGTGCTGCTTTAATGTTACATATAGAAACGAGTTGCTGGAAAGCTGCACACCATAAGAGCAAGATAATACCTGGGTGCCAGTGCTGAAAGCGTAGATACACAGGGTTGGAATGACAGCACACGCAGGATGTTTTTCAAGAAGAATCACAGAGGTTTAGATAAATAAATGTGAGGCTTTATTCAGTCCGACGTTTCAGTTCCTATCTGGAACTTTCATCAGGGACAGTAACATCACAGTGCAGTACAAACGTTTTTAAGCACAAAAGGGCGCCAAGCCTGTTGCTAGGCAACCATAAACAAACAAAAAAAAAAACAAAAAAAAAAAAAAAAAAAAAAAAAACTTTTTTTATTTTTTTTACAAAACAAAATGAAAACAACAAAAGACAGTGGAAAACCATTGCCAAAATTGCATATAGGTGTAGACATATAAGGATAATAAGTCCAGAGCTATTGGGTACAAGAAAAGAAGACCTCAGGGAGTGACAACATCAGGCCATTTTGTCTCTTTTAAAAGTTGCAAGAGCATGAAAAGCCCCACCCCCTCTTGCCTCCACTAGTGCTGGGAAGGAGCCACCTGTACAAAAAACCAACCCCACGGTACGGAACCTTGAGCACACTCGCAAACTAGTACCGTCGCCGTTGCTAGGCAACCAACCCCTGGTCGTGAGCGGGCATCGAAAGGCACATGCAAAATTGGCCAAACTTATGCACCCAAAAGGGCAGGGCCATATTACATATTAGGGACAAGCAAATAGACAGCAGACACTTAGGTCACCGCATAGGTGAACCTGGTATCGCTGTGATTGTCCACAAACATAAGGGAGCGCGCCGGACTCGGGGTACCGCCAGGGCTGCGCATTGTGCCTATGAATAGTGCCCATGAGACACAGAGTACCTTCTGTATAGCTCACATAAGGGGATAGCAACAGCAGTCACTGGGTGCCAAAAGCCCTCCGCAGGGCATATACTCGTACCTGGGGAAGGGGGGAACCAACGCCTACAGGCCCCCCATTTATTTATCTAAACCTCTGTGATTCTTCTTGAAAAACATCCTGCGTGTGCTGTCATTCCAACCCTGTGTATATATATATATATATATATATATATATATATATATATATATATATATATATATATATATATATATATATATATATATATATAACCCTGACACTAAACACCAGCGAGAAAGAAGCTTATATTTTAGGTTTATTACAACATGCCAAATTTGCCAGAAGTGTGAGAACAGAGCTCACCACAGAAAAAATTCACCACTTTCTATTCATTCCTAGGGGATTTTTAGAAGCGTTCACCATTTGAAAAATACACTTCTAAAAATCCCATAGGAATGAATAGAAAGTAGGTGAAATATTTTTGTGGTAAGCTGTAATTTCACACTGATAAATCTGCCCTAAAGTTACTGATGTAAATGTATAGTTTTGTACAAGTTTTTTTTTTCTCTCTTACAGATTTGATCATGTTCCCCTAGCAACACCCAATGGAGATATACTGATCAGAGACCTAAACTTTGAGGTAAAAAAAACCCAAAAACTCTTTTTTTGGGATGTGTTATCTGGAATGTTTGGGACCTTAGGTCTTTCTGTAATTTGGATGACCATACTTTATCTACTAAAAAGTTTTTTAAACATATAATAAACTTGGTGGGATTTTTTGCCTGCAATAAGGATCAATTATACCTTAGTTAAGATCAAGTGCAAAGTACTGTTTTATTACAGGTATGGGGATCCCTTATCCGGAAAACCGTTATCCAAAAAGCTCTGAATTACGGAAAGCCTGTCTCCCATAGACTAAGTTTAAAACTGATTTCCTTTTTCTCTGTAGTTGTAAAACAGTTCATAACAATTAGTAAGATTGAGAAAGAAAACCTAAGATGTATCTCACTGAAAGGTCCTGAAATACCATACAATAATTAAACACATTAAAGGACTTCCTCTGATGAAGCACTTAGTGTGCGAAACGCGTTAGGAAGGAGAGGGTGCCATGTAGCATGGGATGTACTTTTCCATTTGGTATAGTATGTTTTGTTTTTTGAATTTTGTATTTAAATTCTGAGCCAATAAATGGTTGTGTTTCTCATTGAATAAAGTTGTAAAACAGTACCTTGTAATTGATACCAAATGAGATATAAACAATCCTTATTGGATTCAAAACAATCCTATTGGTTTTAATGTTTTATTTATTTTTTAGTTGTCTTAAGGTATGGAGATCCAAATTATGGAAAGACCCCTTATCCGGAATACCCTTGGTCCCGAGCATTCTGGGTAATGGGTCCTATACGTGTATTACATAGTAGAAAGGAAATCGAAGATTGAATTATTTGATTAAAATCGAGACTATGGGAGATGGCCTTCCTGTAATTCGGGGCTTGCTGGATAATGGATTTCTGGATAACTAATCCCATACCTGTGCGCTTGTTGGTTATGTTCTCAGAACTGTACATTATGGAGCAGAAATAAATTGCATGCTGATACATTACACATTTGTATTGGTTTTTAAATGATTTGAAAATGTCATTGCTATTAAATGTAGTATCTGTCTGCCACTTCTGGTTTTGACTCTTCAAACAATATAACAGGTCAACTCTCATCATAATGTAAATCATATAGCAAACTAAATTGCATACCAATAAATATGAGCTGACTCTGTATCCTTCAGTATATCCTTATAAAAACATCCTTGTGAAAAATGTAGACTAGTGATTGTACTTACTTTAAGTTAATGGAGATGTAAACCCAAAAATAAAGAACTTTCCTGTATATATTAACTATACAGTTTTATTGGTTTTAAAATGATTTGCAAATTTAATTGCTGTTAATTGCTGCATCTGTCTCTTTTGGCACTTCTGGTTTTGGTTGACTCTTGAAACAATATTACAGGTCAACTCTCATCCAGATAAGACGTCTTTTACCATCAGCCGTCTTCTGCATTGTTCCAACAGTCAGAACCAGTAGTGCAAAGAATAGCAAATTAGACAGACCCTGCTTTCAGCAGCAGTTACATTTACAAATAAATTGGAAACCCTTGGAAATTTGTTATGAATGTATATTTAAAAGCTGCTTAGAATTATGTTTTCTTTTATTAGGCTTTTTAAGTGGCTGTGTTGGAAAGAAGCCAAATCGATGCTGTGTGTAAATGTCTGTGTTGTTAATAAGATACTGATTACTATTTAAATGTGTATATTTTAGGTGAGGTCGGGCACTAATGTTCTAGTCTGTGGACCCAATGGATGTGGAAAGAGCTCACTTTTCCGTGTGTTGGGAGAGGTGAGTGTTACTTTGGACTTTCTGAGACTTTAATTAACTGTACATATTTCGTGCTAACTTGTTGGCTTAATTTTTGTAAAATCTGTATATGGTTACTAAACATTTTAGCTAGCAATCTAGCTTTTGTCAAAAAGTGATATAGATATAGTTTATTTTTAATGAGAGGTAGGTTTCTTCCTACTGGCTACAATAAATAGTCATCTACATCAAACCCAACATGTCAGAATCCAAAAATGCTAAATCTCTGATTATGAAAAAAATGTAAATGTGCCCTAAATGTTGACATTTTAAGATGATAGGATCCCACTTCTACATATAAATATTGTAATAGTGAAGAGCAATGTCAGTGTAAATGTGCTTTATATATGGCATGTAAAGATTGAGGTGTAAATGGAAAAGCTTAGTGAATAACAGTACTGGTCTTCCCAACCTCTTGATTGCTTCACGTATGTATGTATGTATGTATGTTTGTATGTATGTATAACTTTATTTATAAAGCGCCACAAGGGTATGCAGCGCTGTACAATCTTACAGAATGCAAAATTACACACAGGGAGGACAAGTGATATAATAAATACAATAAATATTTATATATAAGTGCCATGTGGTATAAGACACAGTAGGAAGGAGGTCCCTGCCCCTTAGAGCTTACAATCTAAGTGGTTGGGTAACATACAGGCACAAATTGGAAGGTAAGAGTGCACCAGGTATGGGCATTTGCCCTTAAGCGCAGGACTGGGCAAAATAATGTTTTAGTGCTCCAGAAGGTAACAGCTGAGCTTTTTCTTAAAGAGAGTGGGTGAGTGTTCCCTACGGAGGGATTCAGGGATAGAGTTCCAGAGGTAAGCACGTGCAACAAATCATTTATATTCCTTTATATTTTACAGTTGTGGCCTCTGTTTGGAGGCTCTCTTACAAAACCTGAGAGAGGAAAACTATTTTATGTACCTCAGGTATGTATTGATGTATTTGATTGCTCCATAATCTATACTCTGCATGATCCGATTACAACATAAATAATGTGATCACTACCCTTCCAGAGACCGTACATGACCCTTGGGACTTTGCGGGATCAAGTAATCTATCCAGACACCCAAGAAGACCAGAAATGTAAAGGAATAGCTGATAAGGTAAGCTGCTTCATATGCTTTTGTATCTTCATGTGGCAATTTTTTTTGTAATAAAACTTAAAGGAATACTGTCATGGGAAGATGTGGTGTTTTTATTTTGTTGCCCCCCCCCCCCCCCCCCCCCCCCCCCGTCAAAATGCATCAGTTAATAGAGTAATAACACAAACAGATTTTTTTATATTTTATTTTGAAATTTCACATGGGGCTATCCATATTCTTCATTTCCCAGGATGCCACAGCCATGTGACTTGTACTCTAATAAACTTCAGTCACACTTTACTGCTAAGCTGCAAGTTTGAGTGATATCGCCCCCCTTAGCCGATTAGCAGAACAATGGAAAGGTAGCAAGATAGCAGCTCCCAGTAGATATCAGAATAGCACTCAATAGTAAGAAATCCAAGTCTGGCTTGGGACTCCTCCAGTTACATGCGAGTAGGGAAAAAAATACATCTGTTGGTTCAAGAATACAATTTTAAATGGTAGAGTGAATTATTTGCTATGTAAACAGTGTAATTTAAAAACGAAATGTACACCATAAAAATCATGACCGAATCCCTTTAACTGTTACTGGTCGTAGATACAAGTAATGCTTAACTCTTCACAAGAGGCAAGCTGTTATTACAGCAGTAATTTCTGATGATTCAGTGATGCATTGCATTGGCCCCGTTTCATTAACAGGTGCTGAAGGAATACCTTGACAATGTTCAGTTGGGACATATTCTTGACCGTGAAGGAGGCTGGGATAGTGTCCAAGACTGGATGGACGTCCTTAGCGGAGGAGAAAAACAGAGGATGGCGGTATGCGTGTGTTTAAAGATAGTTGTTAAACAGCTGCAATTAGGGATGCACCAAATTTACGGAAGTTTTAAAACCATAAGCCCTTTAACTGTGACTATGGGCCAGTTTATCTTTATTAAATACTACTTACTTACACTGTATTATCAGTTTATACAAAAATGTTTAATTGTTGTTTCACACAATCATGCCCGTGTGTCCATGCAATACATTGTTTTTATATATATTTTTTTCAGATGGCGAGGTTGTTTTACCACAAACCCCAGTTTGCCATATTGGATGAATGCACAAGTGCCGTTAGTGTAGATGTAGAAGGTTACATCTACAGCCATTGTAGGAAGGTAAGTACTACTCGTTAAAAAGAACACAAACAAATCTAGTAAATGGAACAGAATTGTTTTATAAGCCCAAAATCTTATAAATATTGGCAGCAACCTACCAAAATATATGAATACACCACAATGGAATCCGTGTTAGGGTCTGTCTATCTCAACTCCTATATTTCCTGGTTCCTGGTTTTATGATTAGAGCAGGTTCATTCTTGCAACAATTCAAGTGAGTTAGAGTTCAGAATGGGCTTTGCAGCTGCAAGGGCTGGTGGTGTATTGAAGCAATACATTTCGTGCACAGTGTTCAGGTAGATTATCTGTGCCATGGCATGCTACAAGTAGAAATAAATCTGTCTGTTTTGCTTTATAAGGTTAAAGGCGCAGGGGATGATTTCATAAGCTGCAAAACTCCCAAAATCTCTGTTGTTTCCTATTGAGTTAAATTCCATATGCCTTAAAAGGTTTACAGAAGGGCTTTTCATACTCTTGTATGGCTTTTTTGTGCTGTAGATTTCAGGTATATCCTTTTCAACTCAATGGGAAGTGGCAGGGGGTAATTTGAGGTGCTTTTGTGCCAGCTACAATCTGCCTCATGTGCCATTAGTTTAAGGTCTGTTATGCCATAATCATGACCCTTGATACAACAAACACAATCTGAGGGTAATTAAACTGGTGGTGGTAATCATTGCTAATCTCTGTTCTCTAAAACCTTCACTGGTAGATCACAGGCTTTTCTGTGGAAATACTTTTATGAGCAGATGGGACTTTGTCATACAGCCTGATAATTGTTTTGGTGCAGGTTGTAATTTAGCCCCATGTATGTATGTATCATCTAATTTATAAATTGCTACTGGTGCACTCAGCACTGTACAGAAGAATGATAAATTAATGGGAAACTGTGGTCAATACAGTGATAAAATAAAAGATAAAGAATACGGTTACATTATAGTTTAAATGCTAACTTTTAAAGAGGGAGAAGGTCCCGAATTACCATACACGCACTGAAGATTGTACGAAACCTCGATATTATCAGTGCATGTATGGCCAGCTTTACAGTATAAGTGTGTCTTTAGCTTAGGAGGATAATAGGTGCTGCAGGTTACAGTGAATGTTACATGTGCCTGCAGTCAGATGCTATGCAAGTGCTCCTTTGGAGATAATTTCTAAATAGACTAAGGAAAGGTTCTCTCCGGAGGAATTTAGGGATGGCATTCCAAAAAGCAGCAGCAAGACAGAATGTTAAGCTGGCATACAGCAGTAGAAGCTGGTGGTGCGACCAGGCAGTGGCCCTAAGAGCAACAGAGGAATCAGCAATGGAATGTTGTGTGTATTGTGCTGCAGAGGAATGAAGGGCACTGAAAGTCATGAGAAGAAACTTATAAGTTATTCTTAGCTTTATGGGAAGCCATGATAAGGATTTCAGGAGTGGAGGGACCTGTTCTCTGTTGAGAAGAGGAGGAGGACTAGCAGCAGAATTAGATACAGACTAAAACAACGTCTGTAGTGGGGAATGTTTGACCAGCAGATGGTGCAGTAACCAGATCTTCATTCTCATTCCACTGTGATGGAGCTGACATGTACAGTATGTCTCACAAATGTTCAAGTGAAAATGTCTACTGTCTATGAAGAAACAGAAAATCTGAAGAACCCTGTTGCAAATGACAGTACTGTGTATGTAACCACTAACAAGAGATATTGCAGGTCACATTTTAAAGCAGTGACTCCACTGTCCTTGTATTACAATGATTACCACAACTGTTTCTGATTTTGTTTTCTTATTATTCTGTTAATTGTGGATCTCTTTTCTTATTGCTTCCTAGGTTGGAATAACTCTGTTCACAGTGTCACACAGAAAGTCCCTCTGGAAGCACCATGAGGTATGACATTTTCATGTGCAGAATGATTTGAATTTTTTTTTTTTTATTAGCACGTGCCCATCTGTCTGTTTTAAAGGATGTATGCACTGGCATGACACTGATCATTCTGTGCATATATCTCTTCACTGTAATCCAGATACAGTTATTGTGTGTGTAGTTATACAGCCTTGGGTCCTACTCCCTACCCCATGGTGATATCACTGGTATACATGGGGAACAACAAAAGTCACCTGATGTGATAGTTGCAGTGAGGGATGTTTACGTGCAAATGCTGTGGTATGTGAAGGCTTTTTTTATATGTTGCCTAAACAAGACCACATACAAAATGGTAATTTTGACAAATGAAAATATAACTGCTCTAAAAATGATGAGTAACAGTAGGAATAGTGTGCATTACAAGCAAATCCATAGAGAATTTTTTTGTTTTCTTGCACTGGCCCGGCCTTCGGACAGCCACTGACTGACCGTTTCCTCTCTTTTTTTTCCCCACATAGTTTTACCTTCACATGGACGGCAGGGGCAACTATGAGTTCAAGCAGATCACAGAAGAGACGGATGCATTTGGATCTTGAACGTCTTGCTAGTAATTACAGTGACAGCAAATCTTCCATAAACCTGTTAAAAACTATAATTTGTAGGGTTTTTTTACCAATATTGCCTAATCCTAAAGAATCCATGTTTAATATTTAGAATATTGACAATTGTGTTTACGTCTGTTTAATTATTAACCCTGCACTAAGAGAACCAATGAATTCCTCACAGAGGTTAGGGTTTAAATGAATGGATTAATAAGAAATACTGAAGCTTGTATTGCCACGGGGCAATGCGTCTTGTTCCTATGTGAGAAGCGTCTAGGTTGCCACGTTTTCTCTGGGTACTACTGTTGTTGTCCTGTGCCTGAAAGCTGTGCTTCCTTTCCTAAGCATTTCCTGTGGCGTTGGCTTAGGCCTAAGGTGAAACCAAGAAATCATTCAAAACCACGAAAGCATGTCTGTTTTAACTGCTGTAAATGTAAAAATGTTTTCTTTAAATTATTCTCAGGTTCATTTTGTATCTATATTGATACTGAGGCACAAGTCAAACATAACTTGATGCACTTTCCCATTCACCTAATCCATATAATAAGACTCAAATATAATGCGGCATGTTTCACCAAAAAAAAAAAATGGTTTTCGCTGAGCAGTATCAGCCCAGCTGGCCATGCAGGACTTTGGCCTGTTCCAGTTAATGGCAGCCCTTGGTTACCCATAGGGTATGTTTTCTGGCGTGAAGCAGTTTGGCTGCACTTTTGTATACAATACACTGATTCTTTTCAAGTTATACAGCTCATGATGTATTTTTCAGCAACCTCCATCTCCTTTTAATGTAAAGTGGATGTTAATTGGATGGCTTTTTATGCAACTAATTCAGTAGCGAGCCATTTATTGGTTTTGGGAGTTGATTGGATATATTGTAACATAAAAATGTGCTACTTGAAAGCATGCACTGAGTACGCAATAAAACAAAATCCTTTCCAAGACTTTGTAATGGATCCTTTTATTTAAATCAAATGTAAATTTCTTGTTCATGGGCAGTTTTTGTATTATATCAAATGTTGTCCCAATATATGTACAGGTATGGAATCGGTTATCTAGAAACCCATTATCTAGAAAGCATCAAATTATGGGAAGGGCATCTCTATAAGACTCCATTTTAATCAAATAATTCAAATTTTTAAAAACGATTTCCTTTTTCTCTGTAATAATAAAAAAGTACTTGGAACTTGATCCCAGCCAAGACTTAAGGTATGGGGATCAAAATTACGAAAATACATCTTATCCGGACAACCCCAGGTCCTGAACATTCTAAATAGCAGGTCCCATACCTGTCTATTTAGTACCATGAAATTAGCATCTTGAGTGTTTGTAGCTGGGGTGGTCATTTCTTGACCAGTATATTTTATGAAGCCAATTACAACCTTCCAGCATTGAGGTGGCCATACATCGGCCCTTCTGAAACAAGTTGGCAGTGGTCCAAGCATGGTGCCAGCTGACAGGCCTGTCCAACAGATATCTGCCTGAAAATCGGGAATATATATCGATCAGACAGGCTTCACTTTGCTATCAAAAAGAGGGTCACATCTGCACGTAGATGTCACCCTTGTTCCAACAGCCTGCATAGCTCCAGTTATGATCTGATCATTGTCCTTCAGGCCTAACAATCAGATCAATCCAATATTGCTTACCCCAAGGAAAGGTTATGTTAGCAAAAGATCTGCTCGTTTGGCAACCTCACCAAAGAAGTTAAATAGATAAGCTGGGCTGAAAAAAAGACCAAAGGTCATCAAGTTAAACCCTCCCAAGTGAACCCAGTACTGACAAACCTATACTGACCTATCTATACACTCACATACATAAACCATATATAGTAACACCAATACTAACTGTAGATTTCAGTATCACAATAGCCTTGGATACTATGCTTGTTCAAGAACTCATCCAGGCCCCTCTTTAAGGCATTAACGGAATCTGCCATCTCAACATCACTAGGAAGGGCTTTAGTATTAGCAAAAATAGAAACAGTACTGTCTATGCCCACCTCCAGGTCATTAATAAACAAGCTGAAAAGCAAAGGACCAAGGACTGACCCCTGCGGTACTCCACTAACAACACTGTCCCAATTAGAAAATGTTCCATTTAGCACCACAATTTATCCTTCAGCCAGTTTTCTATCCAAATACAAATATTATGTTCCAGGCCAATATTCCTCAATTTTATCATTAACTGTGGGGTACTGTGGCTCTTCTAAAATATGGCCAAAGGAGTGTGAAGCACTACCTATGGACCTATTCTATTTTTTGGTTCACTATGCACCAGGCCCTGGTTAGCTGTACCTCCAAGGAAGCACCATTGAAATCTGAGTTTTGTCTCCTGATCCCACCACAGTGAGGATGCCCATGCTGCTGTCTTACTAGGAAGATCCAGTGTGCATGACCTAAACGTTAGTTGAACATCCTGCTGATCATTACAACTGATGTATCACTGTGCTTTTACTTAGTCAGAGTGTGCCAGCAGCATCAAGAAGATGCAAATGTAAGTTCCCTTTCAAAGTTACAGGTAGTTACTGTTGCATTTAAACTTTTTCTTGATCTGTCTTAGGCATGGGCCTTTTTGACCTTCATGGTAAATGTACCCATGATATAATGCAATTTTTAATTTATTTTATACCATCTATTTTATTTCAGAAGATTCAAACAACACTATAGAGCTGAACTTATGTTGAGGCAAGAGAACAAACACTATTTTCTAAAGATTTGTTCCCATAGACCGAAATGGAAATAACATTATATGGTCTATTTTAGCCAGTCCTGATTTATGTCAGTGTTGAGATATGTGCTGCTATAGTAATATTAGTGTATTAGCTGATTAGTAATTTATTCAGATTCTCATTAAATGACAGCTCTGAAGCCAATGCAATTAGCATCAGAATTTAATAATTAACCCTGCAGCATCGGCTTGTATGACAGACAAACCTCATTTTCTGCTTGATAATTTGCTACGACCCCTAAGCTCAGCTTCTCAACAGCTGCTCAGAGCACACTGAGCATGTGCATGTCACTGACACTCGTAACAAAATCCAAGATAGGGAGCTTCTGTGACAAAGAAAAGTAAAGACCTGGATCATTGCTGCTATAGAGATGCTGAAACTTTAGCCTGCTGCAGTAAGTTCAGTATATAAAATGTGGCGAATCTAGCCATATTAATTTTTGTTTGCCATAATCATTTTTTCATTGACCGTTTTAAATATCAGTCTTAATTTGTACTGAATTAGTTAAATATCTTGTGAATACAATAAAATCCTTGTGTTTTAGACAGGGTAATTAATCTGGCTTGGTGTTTAATGTATCTTAAAGTCTTATGAACATCTTAGCAATCCAAATGTTTATATCTGAATCTAGGGTCACTGGGTGTTTTGCAAACGTGACATTATTATTATTAACATTTATTTATAAAGTGCCAACATATTCCGCAGCGCTGTACAATAACATTCTTTATATCCATCTTTTTAGCTTATATTAAAGGGGATCTAAACCTAAAAAAATAGCGTTCCACTGACATTTTACATTTATTTTCTGTTTTTAGGAGATGCAGATATTTTAGCGGTTGTAGACTGCTAATACCAGGATTTTGGCTCAACAGCACTCTGAAAGTCAGAGTATCCTCGTCTATGTGCTTTCTACGCACTTGCTGTATAGTCAGTTAACACGAGGGTTGCATGCTCTCAGAGAGCTGCTCAGCTAAAAGCCTAGTTTTACTTGTCCAAAACTGCAAATGTCTCAGAAACAGCTAAACATGGTAAATGAATATTGAAAAAATGCAAATGTGCTCAGATCCCTTTAGAAATCTGTGTTATCTAACCACACAGCTGAATAGGGATAAGTTGAGTTGGGGTATTCCTGAAACTAACTTTTATATTGTATTATGTAAAGTATTTTCTGCTGACCAGGCTTAACTGGTGGAGTCACCGCAAGTTATCGGCAGTCTACGGGTGTAGTTTAAGTCTTATGAAACATGATTCATCACTGGGACAAGTCACAAGATTCCTGGGAACACAAGTTCTGCCCAGTTCTGTTTTCCAATGAAATGTGAATGTACAGTATACACTTCTGACAGCATATCTCAGGCAGGGCCAGCACTGTTTATCCCATATTTATTTTTATCCAGTAAAGCAAGCAACAGTCAGTCGTCTCACTGGTGTCATTTTTTATTTGTATATTTAAACAACATTTTACCTAATTTATTATGTCTTAAAACTGTTCTACGGCCATTTAACGAGTCTGCTATGTCCTTGCACAAAATCGTTTGTTTCTGATGCCATCAAGGTGAGTAGAATCGTATAATTCCTTCGGTATGATGTAGATTCTAATCCTATCCTCTTCCTCATTACAGATGATGACATGTCTGCGTGGGGAGATGCTTGGAATTCCTGAATGCAGGGAAGTAGGCCAAAGGGGGGTGCATTCTAATTAGGACAGGCCATTTACAATACTTACTCTTTTAACATTCTGAGCTCTGGTAGTTCAGGGAAAAATAGTCCAGAGTTTTTTTATCCAGTGTATAGTGCCCTTCTAACTTCCAGAGCTATAAGCCAACACAGTTCTCAGTCTCCAGCCTTGTTATTTTATTATTTGCTTTCATCACTCTATTTCATCATTTTGGGAAGTTTAAAACCTCTACTTACAAACCACATTTGATTCCTTATTGCAAAAATTGTCTTATTTTTAGTTTCCTAGCTTTAACATTCTATTTCCCTAATGCTCCCTTCCAAGTTCATTTTCTAACAGGCAATCAGCCCATTCTCTATAGTTACCCCTCTCAAAACAATTCATGCTTTAGAATTCCATATAGTTCTGGTTTTATTAAAGGGATAGTGGGCACTAGCTTGTGCAGCAGTCAAAAAGCAAAACCGTATCCTAGTATTGAAAAAATGTAATCTGAAATATATGTTTAATAAAAGCTAATTCAGTCTTCCCCTGGCTTCCTGTTCCTTTTCTTTTTACCAAGGGAATTATAATTATGTCCGTGTTCCTATTCTCCTGCCCTACTTCATCCTTGCCTCAGATGCATTAAATCTTGCAGTCAAGTGTGAAGCTCCAAGCTTAGAAAAGCCTCCATCTAGAGAACATAGTCCAGCAGCACCTAAAGACCTTTGCTAAGTCCCTTAGTGCAGAGAAACCAGGCACATCTCACAGAAATGCCTGCCATTCACTAGAGCAAGAAGCTAGCTTTACACGTGTCACTTCCATCTTACTGGCCAGTGGCTAGTAAAGAGACATGATCTGGGCATTGCTAGAATAGGCCATTCCAAGATTAATTGATATACACTATATGACACACAGCATTCAAGGGGAAACAGTGTATTCATGCCCATGCTGCCATTAAACATCTGAACTTCTGCTGAAAGTACCACTGTGTCACTGTGCCACTCCATGAAAAATGAATGGAATGCCCCTCTTCATAAGACAGTTGTAAGTTAAGAGTATTATTTCCAAGTTTCCCAGTGAGTATTGATATTTCTTATACAGAAATGTATGCTATTTATGGATTTTCTTTTAAACAGAGTCTGTGACCATTATAAAACATCCAGCCTGTGGTGTCATGCACTTACATGGCCAAATAACTCCTCGGTGACTTCTAATAGCTTTCAGTAAGGGTTGCATTATCTTCTGTCTTATGAAACATGCATCTGCAAAAAGCATTTTCATCCTGGAATAAATGTTCTTATAATGACCATCTATGGGCAGTTTTGCACAGGAAAGAATTTGCTTTCCTATGTTTTGTGTAAAGAAGATTGAGCAAAATACATTTTTTGGAGAGAGGCAACACAGGAAAAGATCGATATTTCTAAAATGATTTTACCAAATGTTAATAAATCCACCCCTAATTGTAAAAAGGATATATCTGTCACCATTCTGACACTTTTATATCAGATATAGGGACTGCAGGCTGCATTTCAAAATGACAGCAGGTAAGGGACTGGTTTTTAGCCCACTGGCTTTTAAACAAGGGCTGACACCTTTCCTAAAGGGGTTATTCACCTTTAGAATTATCTTTTGGCATCAGGGCCGGCCTTAGGCCAATTGGACCTATTGGGCCCAATAGAGCCCCACACCCATGGGGGCCCTGCAACAGCTATAAAAAGCACATAAAGCTGTCCAGCCTGCCACCAACAACGATTGGCTGATAATGCTGCTATGTGTTCTGGGACCGTAAACACAAAGAGGGCACTACATTCATACTGCTGCCCCAGGGTACCCACTGCCTGTCACTGTATAGTGTGCTTGAGGGTCCAATAATCACACTGTGTATAGTGTACTTGGTGTGTCAGTGCCCAGTGCTTGGGGGCCACATTGTGCCATGAAATGTTGGGGGGCAATGGAATGAGAAGTGAAAAGGCAGGGTTACACCATTATTTACATGGAGAGAACGAAAGGCAGGGACTATTTGCCCACCCAGCCCTGGAACCCCGTGCCAGCTGGCAACACCTTGTGTAGGGGACCCCGCCAAAAAGGACCCAATTGGACCTCACAGTGTATAAGACTGGCCGTCTGAATGTTATTATATTTATTTTAGTAAGTGCAAACTGCACAGTTAAAACAATTGTGTCTGTGTAAGAAGAGTTAAATTAATATAATATTTTGAGAATCGTAAAAACTAAATGGCCAATACCAATAAATCCTCAATTTTCCAACTGGCGTTTCTGTAAGTAATCATGTGACCAGTGATGAACTCCAAATAGACTCTCTGATATCTCTGAGTTGTGTCAGTGTGAGTGGGGAAGCTGAAGAGTGAGGATGTGCAGTTAAGAGACCTACAATATTTACAGAGTTGTCAAAAATTAACAATCATCTTAATGTTTTTGAAACTTTTTAGCTTTATTTTAATGTGCTAATTCCCTTAATGCACAAATCATGGTGTTTATTACATTCATGTAATATAATGTAATAAAAGTTGCAAACTTTGCAGCAGGTCTATTAACCCATAGCAATCTATCTACTTTAAAACATGAGAGCACCAAATGCTAATTGGTTTCTATGATTTATTAGATTTTTGTGAACTTTATTTCATTCTACCCAAATAGAACAGTAAAAAGAGGTGTTTATTACATTGAGTTTAATTGTAAATGTTATAGAAAGGTAACTGTAGTTCCAATGTCTTTATGCTGTAATGTAATGCTGTAAACAATATGTAGGCCAGACAAGTAGAAATCTAAAAGAACGTATCAGATAACATATTTTGAATATTACAGATGATAATAGAGAGAGTTGCAATGTGTCGCTCTCCCCCAGCATAGACATCATATGGACTACTCCAGCGTTTGCTGCAATGAGTGGGATCCGGCAAAGAGAGCTGCAATGTGCCATTTATGGCAAAGAGAGTTGCAGTGTGTCGGTCTCCCCCAACATGGACATCACATGGACTACTTTAACGTTTGCTGCAATGAATGGGATCCGGCAAAGAGAGCTGCAATTTGCCATTTATGGCAAAGAGAGTTGCAGTGTGTCGGTCTCCCCCAGCATGGACATCACATGGACTACTCCAGCGTTTGCTGCAATGAATGGGATCCGGCAAAGAGAGCTGCAATTTGCCATTTATGGCAAAGAGAGTTGCAGTGTGTCGGTCTCCCCCAACATGGACATCACATGGACTACTTTAACGTTTGCTGCAATGAGTGGGATCCGGCAAAGAGAGCTGCAGTGTGTCAGGTACAACAGAACTTTCAACAGAAATTTCAATTCTTTTTTCTATTGTTTAATATTAGAATTCCCTTTTTCTCTTGCTGCCTATTTTTACATTTTACAAGGCTGCAATGAGCCTTTTTCTTGTTTTGTTCTTTTTCTTTTTTCTCCTTTTTTAAATTTTTTTTTTTATTCTCAAATAAGCAAATATTAACATCTATTTTGGCCCTTTTTATTTTTTTTTTCCAATCCAATTTTTTTGCAGATTTTTAATTTTTTTACATTATTTTCCCTATTTTCAAGTTGATCCAGGGCAATTTTCCAACTGCCATTAAGGCCTATTGCACATTTGGTGTTTTCACCACCATGGTGCTCTCAATGAAAAGCAGTCACAGACAGGGAAGATTTCTCCCTGAGGGTATTACTGGGGTATAAATGTCCTTGTGCCATAGCCCTTAGGGGTCAGGAAGGAATTTTTTCCCCTGTTGCAGCAAATTGGCAAGTGGGTTTTTTTGCCTTCCTCTGGTTCAACAGATATATTTATTTATTTATTTATTTTTTTAAATATAACAGCTTATAAGTGTTGTTTATGTGCACTACATAAGAAAACTACTTCTACGCTCGAACACATTTTAGTGTCTGGATAATGGGGACCCAAAAAATAGGAAAAAAAGCTTCAGCAGATTTACTGCAAAACATTTATTATGGGTAGTGGTAAGACGACATGTTTCGGGTCAATACCCTTTATCAAGTGTAATAATGGGAACCTGTTTTTTATTAAAACATCCTAACCTGTTACAATCTCAGTAATTATGCAGTACAGTAGAAAGCTGAACCTTAACAAAAAAGCCAACTTATTCACTCTACTGCGCATACATGGGCCCCTGGATTCCAAAGATAGACATAAGAAGGAAGAGGATTGCTCCTTCGCAGTTACCCCGGGCTGGTGCAGTTTGCTTTTTACAGGAACACCAACCCAGGGTATAAGGCAGGGGTCATCAAACTTTTTAAGCAGGGGGCCAGTTCATGGTCCCTCAGAGTGTTGGGGGCCGGACTAAAGTCCTCTGCGGCTTCCTCCTGCTCCCTGCACCCCTGCTGTGTCCTCCCACCCCCATTGCTTCCTCTGGCACCCCCCTGCGTCTTCCGTTCCCCACTGTGTCCTTGCGTCAGATCATAGTGAGGGCCAGGTAAATTACCTTTTCCCCTGTGCTGGTGCCCCTGTTAGGAGAAAACCGCACCAGCCCAGGGTACCTGCAGCGAGCGTCTCCTCTTCCTTCTTTGCGCGCTTGTGCTTGCGCAGTAGAGCCGAACTAAAAAAGTCTGCTTTTTCACTCTAATGCGCATGCGCAGGCCCTGGGATTCAGACAACAGAAGGAAGAGGAAGTGCTCGCTGCAGGTACCCCGGACTGGTGCGGTTTTCTCCTAACATTTTGGCACCCCCAAATGACTTAGCATTTCGTTCTCCTTTAAGCAGTGGGTACTGACAGATCAGGCACATTATAAAGTGCAAAGCAGTGATTACTGGCACCCTGGTTACATTCTATACAAAGAGACACAATATGGCTCATTTATAACTGCAACCACAGTTGCAGACATGTAGAACTGGACACAATTGTTGCTTGAATTGGTGTCATTAATTAAAGGATCCAAAATCATTCTTGTGCTCCCACATAGCTGCGCTCAGCACAAGTGTGTGTATTGGCTCTAAAGCCACAACCATCTTCAAGCTGACAGTGGCTCCAGGCTTCCCACAAGGGCCTAAGTCAATATATGTCCAGTGACACTGTATCTGATTGGTGCAATTGTGCTTTTGTTTTGACGTATTTCACTGTTCATGACACATACGGCAGCAATTATGCAAGAATTTTAGAAAAAAATTCGGCATTCTGTGGGACAAAATGTCAAATTGCATCTGAAATTGCACTTTTTCAACTGACACTTGCAGTCATAAATGACCATAATTGTGTGCCTGAGCCCTAAAGTACAGAGTTAAAAGAGGTGCAGCATGTTGTCCCAGAATTCCAGGCAAATAGTGTGCTCCTGCAAACAGCATGGCTCCCTTGTATTACCAACTTCCCTAAATGTGGCCTAATAACTCAGTGGGGGAATATAATAATAGCAGCAGCACTTACCCCAGGTGTAATAACCAATAGCAGCCTATAAGCAGTTAGATTATTTGTGTTCCAATAGGTGAGCAGCAAATTCTGCTTATATATGTAGAATATTGATAGAAGCTAATAAATAACTAATATAACTAAATAACTAATAAATAATAACGTGTACCAAAATGAAGTCCATATCAATAGATAGATATGGGTAGCTAAAAGATTTGGGATTATTTTGAGCAATTTTATAAGCGATCACTTGTTTAACAGTGCAAGTGATGCGCGCTATACCTACCCTTTCCCTACACTATACACATTAGTTGTTGACGCGTCTCCATGGCGACCGTTCCTTTCCTCAGCAGGCAACCGCGCACTTCGGGCGCGCGCTGCACTCGTCACCTTGGTTACCCGACATAGGTTTTTAGCGCGTCATCAATGCATTTCCGGTTTCTCTCCGGTGGTTTCATTTTACAGCTTGATTACAACGTTACAAATATTGATTATTGCGATGCGACTTGTACACTTTATTTTATTTGCTCCTGAGGAAGCGTGTAGCAAGCATGCGAAACGCGTTGAGCTTCTGTGGACACTTTGAATGTTCATTGCTTTTATACTACTACTATACTGTAAGTAGCCTGCAGAGCGCAGGGCCTTTTATATTTATTAAACAGTTTTACACTATATCTGCCTCATCTTCTATCCTATATACATTGCTGAACTGGATCCCACTTCAATCAATGCCCAGCTGGGTTTGGTCTATATGCTCCTCGATACGTTGTTCTGGTGAGCAGTTTGAAGATACATAGAGTTGGGGTCACATGTATTAGTGGTGTTCAACTAAAGCACTCACTTTATTTACTGGTTTCTTATCTTACTGATTTGCAGTATATATATTTTATTTTTCATTTTTATGCGCTTCTATCGATATTCTACATATATATTCCGAGGCTCATCTGAAGGGGAGCTAACATCAAGAGGAAGCAGCACATGTTTACAGTGATTTCCATTATATTGAAGACTTTATCTATACGGATTATCACCAAGAAGCGCTGAGTATATGAGTGTTTTTCACTCCTCAAGCAAATTCTGCTTGTTTGCTATGAGTTAGTAGACTGGGTGCAAACTTTCTGAATGCAGGGCTGGCCTTAGGTCAATTGGGCCCAATTGGGACAATTTGGCGGGGCCCCCTACAAAGGTGTTGCCAGCTGGCACAGGACAGCTTTTATGTGCTTATTCCCGCTGGTGCGTGGCCCCACCAAATTGTCCCAATTGGGCCTCACTGTTTATAAGACTGGCCCTGTTTGGCATGATGTAGAGACTAATATTCTAAGACAATTTTCAATTGGTTTTAATTTTTTATTACATGTGGTTTTCAAGTTATTTAGCTTTTTATTCAGAACTCTCCAGTTTGGAATTTTAGCAGCCTTTCTGGTTGCTAGTGTATAAATGACCCTAGCAACCGGGCATTGATTTGAATGAGAGGCTGTAATATGAATAGAAAGAGGAGTAATAAAGAGTAGCAATAACAATTAAAAATTGTTGCCTCACCATCCTCAGAGCATTTGTTTTTTAGATGTTGGGGTTAATGACCCCTATTTGAAAGCTGGAATTTCAGAACCGGCGAACATGTAAGTCAAGGATGGCACACGCGGCGGCGCGATTTTGGCAAATCGCCGAAAATGCCTCGCGAGCCAACTTCAGCGATTTGCTGAAATCGCCTGTGCAGCGTGTACCATCCCACCGGCGACTTACATGTTCGCTGGTGGGATGGTAGTTCGGGGAGATTAGTCGCCCGTGACAAGGGAGATTTGTCGCGGGCAACTAATCACCCCGTGTGCCAGAGCCCTTAAAGTTAAACTACACCTTTAAGCAGTATCCTTCCATTCAACACAATGCAGTTCTAATAGAAGGGAATGAAAAGGAAAGTGACAGATTCAGTGCTATTTTGGTTACAAATTAACCCACCCTTGTGTTTTCAGGTCCAGTACTTTTCTCGGATTGTATTAAATAGGGTTCAACAATGACAGCTAATCTGGCGACAGCACCCAGTACGAGATGTAATCAAGGGGAACACATCTCTTATATTTCAAACATACAGGATCTTCTCTCTTTGTAATTAGAGCAAGAGGTTCTTTGTGAGTAACGATTCCCATAGATCCATTAATCACATTATTAACAATGCATTCCAATGGCACCAGTGCACTGACCAGAATAGCTGAGTGGGTTTGTGTGGTCAAACCCTGGTATGAAGCCAATTAAGGCTGGAATGTTTCTTTCCCACACTTCCAGGCTTGATCAGTGGGTTGATTGCAGAATTATGGAAAGTAATATCCTGTATATCTGTCATCTGATGTTTGTATTTATAGATTTTCTCTGCTGTTTAATTTAAATAGTTACTAAATTCGGCATTGCATTATGAAAGCAAAACATTCCACTTCAGCATAATTAGATTGTACCTATTCATTAATGGGAAGATAGGGACTGACAGGACCTGGGGTTGAAATTGAATCAGTTCTCTCAGTTGATGGCAAATGTGCACAAAGCTTGTAATTACTCTGTTACTGACTCTCTTAAAACGTAAGAGCCTTCTCAGAGCTGTGCCACAAACTCATTTATTGCTGTTAGCAGTCCTTGCTCCATTGCCCCCGCACTTGTCATTGTATGGCGTCCCCCATGCTTCTTTGCACACACATGTGGGGGGCAGGGTGCAGGGGCGAGGTGGCCGGCTGGGTTGCCTAGAGCACCTGTTAGGCTTGGCTCGCCCCTGATTTTTAGTGTTTTCACTTCTTTTCCTCCCCCACTTGTATCTTTTCTGTTGGTTTCTCCTTGCTGAGCAGCACATTCTTTGAATTTTTTTTCCAAAATGCCTAAAAACAAACTGGCGTGACTGCACTCTAGATGATATCACCTACACATGTATCCCCTATATACAAGGCACCTATGCAGTGTTAGCACCACCTGTGCTCTGTGGTAGACATTTGAAATGACAAAACAGGGTAATGAGAGGACATACAGGTAAGTGCTAAATTATGAGGACACTCTTTTAATACATTCAGAAAAGTGTTAATCTAAGTAATCTCCTGAGAACCCTGAGTGACTGCAGGAGAGAGAAACCCTTTTGTGTAACAGGAGAGACCCCTGTCAACCCCGGTCTTCACCAATGCCCTTTTTGGGCCCCAGAACTTTCTGTGGCGGATCAGACAGAGAACTTGCACACTTCAAACGCTGGGCAGACAAGGAGGAGGCTCAAAACGTAAACTAGAATAGGCCAAGTGTCAGGACAGGTAGCAAGGATCAAAGTCAGTAACCAGGCAGGAGTCAAAAACCAAATAGTAACAAACATGGGCTTAAAGGAGAAGGAAAGGCTAGTAAAGAGTTAATCTCAAGCTGCAGGCATACCTTCAGTTCTCTCAATAGTGCCCTTAAGTCTCCCCATATTTCTCCTGTTCAGAAGATCAGAAGCCAAACAGGGAGAAAAAACGCTGAGCTGGGTAAAGAGGATTCCCATAATGCATCGCTCCAGCTCAGACTATGCGACCTGGACACTGTAGGTGGCGCATGTGCTTTGCTCATTTTCACAGACAGAAGCAGGTGCGCTCCCCTCTGTTCCCCTTCACTGATACACATAGACGATGAACTGAACAGCCAAGCAGAACAGCGGGTGTTTGCTGAAATCCAAGATGGCAGCCCTGATAGACTACACATACTGTGAAGTTAAAAGGCAATTTTGGGGAGAAGTTAGTATTATTTAAAAAATAAAGTTGGCGATTTGCTACAGGAAAGGGGACTCTACAATATATTAGGTGCTACAGTAGAAGCCTTTCCTTGCTCTTTAAGCAGGATCCAAATTACCAGAAGCCATCTTGGGCAAAGTACAAGGAGAGAGTGTGATATTTATAGGGCAGGAGCCTTTACAATCTACCTCAGTGGCGAATCTTGAGTGTTGGTTTGGGTTGTAGCTTTTATGTCTGTGTTACTGGGGTCAGTTTCACCCTTTAAGTGCCAGCAGAATTTCACATTTCGGTTCCCCTCAGTGCTAGACGTTTTCTTAATATTTTGTGCTCACTCATTTTAGGGGCATTTACTGGGGGCAGGGTTAAGTTTAGGTAGGCAAATTATATATTGTTTTTTTTCAGGAGAACCTGAGCTTTCCAAATCTGGGTTTTTGTGTATTTCCACTTCTGGAACAAGAGCTTGAAATACAAAAAAAAAAAAAAAAAAAAAAAAAAGAAACGCTATTTTTCATGATATAGGGATTTATACCAGAAACATTTTATTTTATAGACAACTGATTTGGAAAGCCTCATGTCTTTGTATAGTTTTATGAAGATTTCTGACTTCTTTGGATCAAAAACTCCAAGCAGTAAATTTTGGGGTTTTTGAGTTGTAAGTGGTTGAGATATTCTGTATGTATTGCTGGACATTTTAGAGTTAGTGCAAAAGCACCACCCATTCCCACTAAATTAGCAATACAGTTAATTAGCAGAACACTGGGGATGGAAACATTTTTTGCTATTGGAATTAACCAGGACAGAACAGAATGTCACCAAAGTATAGGTGTAGTTTACTTATTATAATAATGATGATACAAATATTCAGTACTTTTTCCCCATTCACCTTTATTTAAAGACCTTCACATTAAAATAAGTTACTCCAAAATATACAAATACACAATCAATATTAATAATAACCCATAAAACCAACCATATAAAATCACATACATAAATAATTCCCTTGATTCGTAGTCTAAAAAACTCTATCCCAAAACAACATATATATATATGCAAAATACTATAAAGTTATAAAAATAGACTATTCATTTTATAAGTGCTTTGATAAAACTATGTAATAGTTCCATGGAAAGGAATGTTGTCATGTTTTAAGGAGCAGCACTGAGTGTTCATGATACTATAAAGAGACCACCTGCATCTACAATATAATGCATGGCATATCTGCCCATATACAGTCATTCTGAAGGACATGGGGCAAAGCCACAAAATAAAAGTGATGCACAAATCACATAAATCAAGCTCCATCACGTTGGTGTACCAGTAACACAGGATATGCCTATGGCATGGGATATTATACTATGACATTATATTATGAAAATGTACACTTTTGATTTGGTCCCCACAAAAGTGGCCAGACTTGTGTTCATCCAGCTGTTGGCAGCCAATGTCACATGGAAACTGGGGACCTCTTAGTAGCCATAAATAAGATTCTGAACCCTAACATTGTCTAATGAACAAGCATAAGATAACAGCATTACAATTTATATAAGTGCAAAAATTGATATTTTTCTCCAAGAGAAATCCTCCTTTTTACCTGAGACTCAGTATCCAGCTACTGTTTAAACAAGTACCTATTTTCTGTACCTTATTAGTTAGTGACCTCTGGCTATGCCAGTTTCTTTAGCACAGAATTTAAGCCCAACCTGAGCCATACTAAAATAGTGTTGAAATTCAAAATGTAGCGTTTCCCATACATACACAATTCCATACAATAGTTTGCAAAATTACATTCTAAACTAGTCAGAATCTGACTGTAACAGTTATAAAGGTTTTCCAGAACCAGTGTGTTTCACAGAAACAGGAGAGTAATTCACTGCCAGGAGCAGCAAGCAGTGTGCTGGGCAGCTGCAGGGTTCTAGTAGTGTAGACAGGCTGGGAATGCTGCTTATAAGACGTCGTTGGACTCTTTTCCCTGCTTTGCCCTTTTACGTTTGCACAGCATAACAGACAGAGCGATAACAATCACAATGATCAGTACCACTGATATAATCACAGCAACCAATACAGTAATATCCAACTCTGAAAAACACAAAAAAGAAAAAGCTTAGACACAGTCAAAACATCCAAGTTCACCGGCATGCTGAAACCAACATAAAGAAGTATATGCATTTTATGAATGCATATAATAACGCAAGGCTTCTCCCTGTTAGTGTAAGCAATGTCTCCTCTAGCTGTTACATACTGTCACATGGCCTAATATTTGGTAATTGATGCCACTGAGCATTACATTTGCAAGATTCTTTAAAAGTTCCTTTTATTAATTATGGGTGTTAGAGTGCCGAAGGTTGTATAAAGATAAGTGATCATAGGTCAGAGAACTCCAAACATTATTGCTAGCAGCTCACAGGGTGTCCAGGACAGGTGGGCAGTGGAGTTTTGATCACCACCATTTTCAGCTGTCAAATTGCCCTTTGTGCTAATTATTTTGCCCTGCACTCACATATGTATAATATTTCTGCTACTGTAAATAAGACAAAACATTAGGTATTGGAGTCTGTATAAAGTTGGATTAGTATAAAGGTAACTAGCCTACAGCCTCCTACCTTTATATGGTCACGATTCTTATACTACAGCTTGCATTATTGCCTTTACGTATTATGTCATATGTGATCTCGTTATTATTACAAAAGGATTGTATTTGAGCCTATAAAGCTTTTTTTTTTAACTGTAATAAATCCAACCACCTTTGCAAACAACAGGGCAACAAATCTATACAGAATGCAGCTGGTTTGTTAATAAAGATGGAAAACACCATTTAAAAGAAGAAAGTGGCAACCCATCACTTTGCAATGTGTTGCTATTCCAGCAAACCCAGACAGGAGGAAAGCATTTACAGCAATAGGTTAGATGTGGTATTGCTGTTGTCTTATCGACCCATAGGAGCTGCTTGCAAAGAATGAATAAAAGCCTAATACGCAGCAGGTCCCTTCTCCCATATGTGCACTGCAGTCATGCCAGAGTCAACTTACACATAGGAATATAAATTCACTTGGGGAACCAATAGTACTGGCTGCTGAAAGGCAAAGGCATATTCAAATAGACAGATATTCAGATCTCCGAGATGCAAACTGATACCATCAATACATCAGACTGTCTGTTTGCGAGTGTGTAAAATAAAGCATACAGTATATATACATTAGTGTTTCTCAAATTGTAAGTGCACCAGAAGTCTACAGAACAATAGTGTCTACAGACAATGTTTACCCTTACTGCAGTTTCCATAGTACACAGGTGAGTAATGGAGGGGTACTAAGAAAGAATTGGTGCACATCTTCTCAACTTCACCTTTTGTATATAGTTACATAGTTAACTATATGGCTTTATATGTGTACATACACATAAAGCCGAATTATCTATACACTGGCAAATCTATCCTTCTAATAACAGTGCACACTGCTTACATTGTAGGGAGAGATGCATGGATTAGTGATTAGACACCTACCGTTCTCACTGGCAGTAGTGCACTTCTCGTCAGATACTTGACTGACGCGGTTCTGACTGCGAGATGGTATAGTTGCTTGTACATAAAAGCAATAGCTCTCACCCCGATCCACTTTAATGACAATCTCATTGCTATTACTTGTCTCCTGTTTCTGCAAAAGGAATAATATTTATTTAATAATTATTTTTTGCAGATCAAATAATCCATCTCCTAAAAATGTAGCTATGCAAAGATAAATACTACCTATGTGTGTTAGACCTTAAATGTTTGCTCAGCCTCAGACTACAATTAAGCTCAGTTTAGTGTTTTTACCCTATTTACTTCCTGTAATTTATATAGCGTTGGCATATTTCCACAGTGCTTTACAGACATATATACATCATTCATATCAGTCCCTGCTCCAGAGGAACTTACAATCTTTGACGCCTATCACATTCAACATTGAAAACATCCAATTGCTTGACATGGGTCACAGCCCAGTGTTTATATATAAACCCCACAGTGGCATAACTTATATAATATAGCTACCCCGTCATATATATGACTTTATTAATTATTAGTTTAATCTCTTCATTCATTTCCAATACATGCGTGACATTCTGACTGCTTTGAAAAGTGATGATAATCACTTATCACTAAATCCCCAAATAAACTGCTTTTTCTTATAATATTAATGTTGGATGATTTTAGAAGATAAAGCCATGTAGCATTTGCGTACCCAGAATTAAGCTTCACTGGCCTAAAATGCCCATTATTCCATGTCAGAAAAAATGCTCATTTAGAAATCCCTAAACCTATAAGAAAACAATGAGCAGACATTATATTTAAAAAAGCAACAGAGCTAAAATATAGCTTTACGGTGGAATTGGGCCTAATATAATATTCACATATACATGAGTAAGTGACAACTCATATACTTAAATAATCATAACGAAATACCTAAGTATCTTTCTTTCTATTACAGATCTGGAGCTTAGCTTAGTGTACCTATATTAAGGGTTAAAATCACTGAGGTACAAAACCTGATAGAGGCAACTAATGTTTCTCAATACTAGCATGCTCACTTACCTTCCCTGTACTAGAAGATCTCCTGTATAAAACTGTGTAGGTAAGGTCGTTGTTGAAAATATCCCGAATACTCTTAAAATTGCCATTTGAGAATCTGTAGGGTGTTAATGGATCCTTTATTATGACCGTGAGCTTCGTATGGTCCTTACTGAAATTATAACCGTCAATGACTGGCTTTCCGATAATTGCTAGAGGTAGAATAAGAAGAGAAAGGGCAACTTAATGAAGTGCAAAACACCTCCTTACTACATTTATACACAAAAACCAAATAGGAGTGGTATAAAAACATATTCTGTGCAGATACTGGCCCTTTCCATACACGAGTGCTACAGGTACTTGAATTCCCACGCCGCAGTAGGGAAATCTATTACGCACATTTTGGATTATGCGTAATTGGATTATGTTACTACATGGCCTTGTTGATTTGTTAGGGCTCTGGCACACGGGGAGATTAGTCACCCACGACAAATCTCCCTGTTCGCGGGCGACTAATCTCCCCGAATTGCCATCCCACCGGTGACAATGTAAGTTGCCGGTGGTATGGCACACGCTGCGCAGGTGATTTCAGCAAATCGGCGAAGTTGCCTCGCGAGGCATTTTTGGCGATTTGCCGAAATTGCGCCGCCGCGTGTCCCATCCCACCGGCGACTTACATTGTCGCCGGTGGGATGGCAATTCAGGGAGATTAGTCGCTCGTGAACAGGGAAATTTGTCGCAGGGGCGACTAATCTCCCCGTGTGCCAAAGCCCTTAAACTACAAGAATGTATGTAAACTCCATGATTATTTAAGATAAGTGATACAAAACCCTCTGGAAACAATCATGATGGTTCCTTGGCCACAAAGCAATCTCTAAATTAACCAACATGGTCTTTTGTCACTCAGAGCGTGCTACAAAATAATAATCACACCTATCAGGCATATCATTTATGGTGAATGTGAAGTATTAGTGTTATGTGATGCTCCAGTCCACAGACAAAGCACCCCAGTTCTCTACATATAAGCAACAAAAAAAACTCATAGCACTAAAATGGAAAGCTATGATGTGGCTCATTGGGAAGAACCCAGCTATTGCATTTGCCCCTTTGGGCTGCATAAACGTGTATGATAAATGTCACCTACTCTGCTGGTATGGAGAAAATGGAGGGCTATCAGTGTAAGGGGCCTCCTCTGTGAAGTCCTCAGCATCTTGTACTTCAGAAATAATGCGAGCAGTGTATTTATCCTTTACATTCTCTAACAGGTCGGTCACATCACATTCTGTGGCAGTTGTATAGATACATTTCCTCTTCCAGTCGGAACCTTCACTAAAATAAGACAGAGATTTTGTTAGTATATTTTTACTTTTAATCTGCACAGAATGATAGAATAGATATTGCTTAGCAATACGAGCTGAACAGGTATGAACAAGATGCCATACACCTCTGGCAAATATCCCAGTAACAGTGTATTTGTCTGTGTGCAGTTTGTTCTGAACAGGTGCGGAATGTTTAACCTCCATACAGGATCACACAGATAACAGAGAACAAGGCAAAAAAATCTAGTTCCACTGCTTTTATCTAACAAAATGATATGGCTGCTTTCCAGACCTAGGAGTGATGCATAAAGTAGCCATTAAATCTGTCATTAAAAAAAATTTAGTAGACCCTGAGGCACAATATGGATTTGGTTAGTCAGGAAAGCTGACGTGGGTAGAATTACCCTGACATGAGTATGTGCATGTTTAACATTTCAGTGCCAAAACCCCTTTCAGCCAGGGAGAGGATTCAAGTGTGTGTGTGTGAAACTACAGAGATGATTGGCCAGCATGCTGGGAATAGTAGTTCAAAGGCAGCTGATTTATAATGGGTGCCTATTTCTGCCTTCGTATCTGCATTCCCAAGTACCAACTTTTCAGTTTCTTTACTGAAACGATACAACTAGTTACAGACAGACGGAAAGGAGCCTGAGTTTGTCATGAAACTGATACCACATATGGCTGAGTCATTAGGTTTGCTTAAGGGATTTAAGGTTTAGTTGTGAAATGAGAAACTAGTAATCTGTAAATTTACCTTCTTTTTCTAAATACCCTTACCCGGGATAGTTTAGTAAAGCAAGTGTTTGGTATATTACACGAACAGGATCACACTGCATTGAATTTTGGCAGAATGGAAAGTATTCTACCCCCCACCCAGACACAAAATCCAAGCCGAGCCAGTTTCCCTTTGTACTGCTTGCTACTAAGGAACTGCATGACTTGTCACAGCTTGCTAAAACCACAATGTGCAATTCACTTAAATATCTGGCATGCTATATACCAGTGTGATCCCCAACCAGTGGCTCGGGGGCAACATGTTGCTCTCCAACCCCTTGGATTTTGCTCCCAGTGGCCTCAAAGCAGGTGCTTATTTTTGAATTGCTGGCTTGGAGGCAAGTCTTGGAAGCATAAGACCATGCTGACCATACAGAGCCTCCTGTAAACTGCCAGTCCCCACTGGGCTACCAAATAACCACAATAATCACAGCCTTCATTAGTCTCCCCTAGGAACATTTTTCATGTTGCTCCCCATGTTTTTTGTATATTTAAATGTTGCTCACAGTAAAAAAAAAGCTGGGGATCCCTGTTCTACATATTTCAGAATACAAACTTCCAAAGTCATTCTCATTTCACTGGTCAGGAATCTGAACATTTTGGAGAGTGTGCACACAAATCTTTAGTGTTTTATCCTAATTTTAGGCTGTATCGGTCTGGGACTGTGACTGAATTAGATGTTCAACTAGAAGTTACACATGCTTGCACAATATCCGCTCACCGCATTGTATCATGCACTCTATCATTTAAGATAAGTCCGACATCCTTTGGCATCTGCTGTTTAGTGAATCGCATGTACTGACTGCTTAATAGGATCATAGAGTTTGTGCAGTTTAGAATAACACCCCCAAGTGGTATGGCTGCTGATAATTTCAATCCATGCACTTTCAAATCAAAGCAGAGTCAGTCTGTCTCTGGTATTTATCCTTTGCACATAGATAGGTGATTCACCCTCCCTAAGTGCCAGAATTGCAGGGGCTGAAACCCAACAAAGGGACTCACACTCCCAGAGGGTACTAATATTATACATTAGTATGAGGAACATGTAGGTAGGCTGTAGAATAGAAACACCATATTTAGTTACTAAGCTAACCCCTTGAAAATATACAGTATTAAAGCTAAAATATAACAGCTATAGATATAGAGTATAGAAGACGTTCTGCATCACCCCATACTCACCCAGCCACTTCCACTGTGTATGTGTAATTTGTTGGTTTGGGCTCCCAGTCAATAATAGTCTTAAAATTGATAGACGACCATTTCACGTTTGAAGCTTTGCCAATACTTGTCGTATCTGCACACAAAATATATATGACATAATATTTCCATATGTCCAGTATTTTCAGTCTCTGATTGTAAACAGACTACAAATCCACTAAAAATATAGAGTGTAATGATCATCAATTTCTGGCTGAACTGCAGCTGGGAATAAAATTGCAGGGCCCTAGGTGCAATACAGGCATGGGATCCTTTATCCAGAAACCTTTAAATGATTTCCTTTTTCTCTGTAATAATAAAAGAGTACCTTGTACTTTATCCCAACTAAGATATAATTAATCTTTACTGGAGCCAAAACAATTCTATTGGGTTTAATGTTTAAATGAATTTCTAGTGACCTAAAGGGCACCTATCAACCGAAAAATGCTTTGGGTGATAGGTGCATCCTTAGTAAGGCGGTGGGTGTGGCAATTTTTACAGATTCAATCTCTGTATTCAACGTGTTATTTATTTAACTAGAAAGTGCCTATATTAAATATAATTTATTCACCACATTAATATATTAATTCATATATAAGTACACAGAGACTCTGTGCCAAACCTTAGCTGCATGTCTAAATCCACCATAAGTCTTAAAACCCCTTAAACCCTCAGGTGCTAGTGCTGTGTAGTCATAGGGAGTAAGTCATATTGTAGCACCTTAGAGAGGAATTTGCAGGAGTGCAATGAAGAATCAATATGAAGCTTATATCACAAGCACAGTCATGAATGAATACTGCCATCAGCAAGCACCAAGAATACTAGTCTATAGGTCATGGAGGAAGTGGTTCAGTATGATCTTATTAGTCCATGTTGTTATAATGCTGTCTTTAACTTTATGACTTTATTCACAATCATGTGCTGTATTTGTGATTTTTTTAAAAGCATAGCACATTAAAGGTTAATTTTCCCTACATGTATAGCCCACCATTCAAAGATAGGTAATAATAGGTCTAGTACACATAAAAAAACAACGAAAAAACTGAACACTGATAAATGAGGCATAAAATCGCAAATACAAGGACAACCTTATGGCACAAAATCACTTTACAATAAGCAGCAAGATAGAAGCTAGCAGGACACATTAGAAATGCATTACATTTAGAAAGAGCACACAATGTAGGTGTTAGGATGTCCCACCTATAGATATACATGGTATAGGACCCTTTATCTAGAATGCTCGGGACCAAGAGTATTCAGGTCTTTCCGTAATTTGGATCTTTATACCTTAAGTCTACCAAAAAATCAATAAAACATTAATTAAACCCAATAGGATTGTTTTGCACCCGATAAGCATTAATTATATATTAGTAATATATATATATATATATATATATATATATATATATATAATATATATTAGTTGGGATCAATTACAAGATACTGTTTTATTACTACAGAGAAAAAGAAAAAAAGTTTTAAAATTCTGAAGTATTTGATTAAAATGGAGTCTATGGGAGACAGGCTTTCTGTAATTCGGAGCTTTTTGGATAATGGGTTTCCGGATAAGGGATACCATACCTGTACTACAGTTGGAAATGTATTAAAAGGCAACTAAAGCCCCACAGCAAACTGTGCATACTGTAGTAACTGAGCAAATAACCTATAAACTCATGTATATCCATGTATGGAAAGTCTCAGGAGGAAGATTAACCCTACACAGTGGGGAAAGGTACATTACAGTTAAAGTTGCACTGTAATCATATGTTATGGGTGGGTATAAACTGTACACAACCTGCGTACAATGCACAATAAGTAGTAGTATAATCTAGATAGCTACTAACAGGATCTCTAAGAGCACACATCCATTCAAATGCACGGAAAATACTAAATAAGATTTGATCTCATGTTCAAGCCCCAAACAGAAAAGCCATGAAAGCCGACACTGGTGGGAAACATATACACACAGATACATATGCTTATGATTAGGGAAACTGCCCATAGCGACATGTGTTATAAGCACTACTTAATAATAATTCCCCTGCTTCAGACCAAATTCCCTCTACAAGCTAATGTTCTAGGTATGATTTAACACTTCCTGTCATATTCAGCAGCTGTAGATAGGGAAGCCCTGTGGGTAAATAAGGGTAATCTATTAGCTATTACTGTATTTCTGACAGTACAGGTATGGGATCCCTTATCTGGAAACCCGTTATCCAGAAAGTTCTGAATTACAGAAAGGCCATCTCTCATAGACTCCATTATAAGCAAATAATTCTAATTTTCAAAAATGATTTCCTTTTTCTCTGTAATTATAAAACAGTAAGATATAATTAATCCTTATTGGAGGCAAAACAAGCCTATTGGGTTTATTCAATATTTAAATGATTTTTAGCAGACTTACGGTATGGAGATTTAAATTACGGAAAGATCCCTTATCCGGAAAACCCCAGGTCCCGAGCATTCTGGATAATAGGTCCCATACCTGTACTGTAAAATAAAACAGTATATATAAGTAGCAAACAGTGGACCTCCTGGTGTAAAATATAAGGAAATGAAAGGCTGAGTGCTTTGCTACAAGGGAACTCCAAGGACACTTCTAAAACTCCTTATATTTTACAATTTCTTAAAACACAGGCATGGGAATGTTAATCTCTAGAAAGCTTGAGGCCTTGGTATTCAGGATAATGGGTTCCAGATAATAGATCTCACACCTGTACACAAGTTTCAGTGGCACAAGCAGCATTACTAAACAATAACTGTAACTGGGCACACCATAAAACAACGTTTATAAGGATATATTTTACAGGATATAAATACTGTCAATTATACAGAGATCACATTATATATATTGCTTATGGCTTACCTGAGGCTAAAGCCCTGTGCCAGGAGAGCACCCAGCAGACAGCCACCACTGTAAAGGGTAAAGAAATTCTGCCCATGGTTCTGTAAAATCCTACAATATCCGTATAAATCTCCTGTAAGTGAATCAGAGGTAATAATCCGCGCTGATGTGAGTGCCGGGGGAGCTCTCCTTCCTCCGTCAGGTCCTTTACTTCTGTTTGTACCGGCGCTACTTCCAAGAAGGATCTGGGGATTATGCGCAGTGGCTGAAAATTTATACGGAGCCCAGGCCAGAGGAAAGTCCGATAGAAGCTAGCCTATACTGTAGGTGAGAGAGGGGAGGAGACATAGCCTGGCGGGGGTTTTTGGGGCGGTGATGAATAGCTGACTGGGCTCTGACTGCATTTTATTACCATTATTCTCCCATAGAGGTTGCTCACGGAGCACTGACGTGCCGGTTTGTTTGTTGCAAAGCTATAGAATGCCGGCATTAATTCCAGTCTTTTCGCACACTACTCTGTGTCCCCCCATCGCTTTCGTCAATGGTACAGCCTGCCTTTTTATAAGGAATCCGCATATTCCTATAGCGTTTCCAATGTATAGGCACACTCCTTGTGGTATGGGTTTTGTCACAAAGCGTAAACATTTTTATTCTGAGTTTAAGTTGGATATTTTAGATAAATATCAGGTCAGAGCAATGGACAGTCAGTTCTGAGTTGAGGGCAATGCTCTAGTATGCATACAATGAACGAATCTATTAATATTATATCCAAAGATTAACTTTACTGATTTTCTTACATTACAGTAGAACCCCCATTTCAAGTTTTTAAGAGGACCAGAAAAAATCCAGAAAAATGTAAATATCAGGGAAATGAAGTCAGGGAATAAAATGGGGGAGAGTAACATTAGGGGATGTTTCACTTCACAAGCAGGGGTGTAAATACAGAGGAACCAGCCAAGGAGTGTAGAGGGTCCTAGTTAATTTGTATTTTTGTAATATCTTGGTAGAATAAATCAATTTACTGGTGTGTGGGGGCCCTGGGGGAATTTGCTGTGGGGCCCAGTAACATCTTGAACAATCAGAATATCCAAGGCTATTGTGATACTAATATCTACAGTTAGTACTAGTGGTTGTATATATAGTTTATGTATGTGAGTGTATAGATTGGTAGGTGTGGGTTAGGTGTGCTGGGTTTACTTGGATGGGTTGAACTTGATGGACACTGGTCTTTTTTCAACCCTATGTAACTATGTAACTATCTAGTTATGCCACTGTGTATAAGTCAGTAAATGGGTTCTGTGAGTATACAGGTAACGTAATATTCTCATTTTATATAACAGGAGTAATATTTTTTATAATACACAATTTTTATTGAATCATGTGACATATTACATCACTAAGCAAAGTTTATAAGGATACATATTTCAGGATATTATATAACAGGTATGCTTTGCTGCTCTCAGCTGGCATTTTTTCTGCAGGCTGTGAAAAGCGGATCTACTCCCTTCTGCCTCTCTGTAAAGCTGTATGGACTATCCAGCTGCTGCCTGGGAGCGGATCCGCTTCTCTCAGCCTGCATAAAAACGCCAGCTAAAAGCAGCGGAGCCAACAGTCTGTGTGCCGTAGCCCTAACTAACCATGTAGTTTTATCTTGTTATCCAGAATGGCAGGTCACACTTCCATGTGGCTAAAGCACCCTTAAACCAAACTCTTTAATAATGGCCCTATGTTCAGTGGTTAACATTACTGCCTTGTAGCTTAGATGCCCTAACTTTGATTTTCATGTGAGAAATTGAACATGAAGCTGGTGAAAATCCGCATTGGCTACCGACATCACTACTCCAGCCAGTTAGCCCATGGGACCAAAATAACACCTTGCCTTGCAATGCCTGTTATATATCATGCAAATTGAAAAGCCTCATCAGATTAGGAATGCAATGGGCTAATGATGGGATCCCTTTCCTTTGAAACTGTATAACTCCCTATTGGAGGCCAAATTGCCAATGATCCACTCATTTGTCAACTTTCTCAAATAAGTGTTTTTTTTATGTATTAACAGCTTGATGTGAAATTGACCTTCCTTTGGTCACCAAAAATTCACAGTTCAATTGTGTTTTCTATAACACGTTACAGGGTGCATAACAAAAAATCTACTGAGCTGACATGAAAGTTCCAGGCAAGGCAGGGTCCAATAAAATCAAAAGGTCATAAAAGGAGGGAAAATTGGTATATATATTTTTTTTCTGATAAATGGCAAGTTTTACATTTTTTTTCGAGAGTACTAGCTTCATATACATAGCTTGTGCATGTAGTCAGTGAATACTTTCCACTGTATTCTGATCTCACGTCTCTAAACTGTGACTAAGAAGGTAATGATATCTGATTTGCTTTAATAAAACTATGCATTATGTATACATGGCAGGTCCTGTCTTTTGCTGCCAAAGAGCTGAATGTGTGTATCAGTATTTCTGTGAAGTACCTGACTCTTTAGAATGAAATGCCATAAATAAAAGTTTCCACCTGTGGGAGATTTATACCAAACTTAGTCATCTTTTTTGTTGATTTTAGACTGGTAGTGTTTTTTTAACATATGTTTATGGTGCAAAAAAATCCTTTTTTATTTAACATGATGCAGTCTATTCATTAAATGTGAAATGTGATATAAACTACTAGCATTGCATATTTTAGTTAAAATATAAATCTACAGTATTATCTTACATAATAGAAAAATAAAAGTAACATTTACAAGAAGATTTTTCAACTTTTGGATTTTCATGGTTTTTGAATCCACAAATAAACACATTTCTACTAAAACCACAAGTGTCTAGTTACTTATTATAAGTTCTGAATATAAAAAGCATGAACGAATTAAAATGTGTAACAAAAACACCCAGTCCTATGCATGATTTGGAGTTGTAGCAGTTTCCTTCTGGGGTAAAAATGCAGGTATAGACAACATGCTGTGTGAAACTAGCCTAGGGGGTTGCAGTTTCTTGCAAATCTTCACTTTAGCTTTCAGTTGTAGCATATTTGCCTTATTAGCAAATAAATGGATATTAACATTGTATTATTTGTGTAGAAGCCCAGTTTCTGTTTAAGACCAATGTCATTTAATACATTTTATCTGCTGGTCGAGAAAGCACCAACCTGCTCCAGCCCTTGTCCCAAGGTCAATGGTTGCTTGAAAATATGGCTCCCCACTCAAAGCAATTAAAGAGGAAATATGGCTTCCAAACCAAAATTTGTTAAAGAGCACCACACAACACGGAAACTACTAATATACCTATCACTGTAATCTTCTTCTTCAAAAAGAATGAATAAATAAAAGTTTTATATGCTGAAATCTAGCTGCAAAGCAGTTCTCTTTTTGCTTCATTTGAAAGCCTGGCAGGGGAGGAACGACTAAAACATTGATGTTACACATTGTAACAACTTCACCACAGCCTATGGACATCATGCAGGAGCTACATAAGCCACAAAGTACTGTGACAATCCTTTCCTTATTTTCATCACATTGTTGGGAATTGTAGGATTTGGAAGATGCAGGCTGAAGGCAGACTGAGAACAGTTGACTACTGTTACATTTTATTTGAGTCTCAAAGTAGTCAGCCAGGTCAGCAGAAGAACAGTGGGCCAGCCTTATTACATTAAAAATCATGAAAAGGCTGCATATTTTTAAATTCATTTATATTGCAAAGTTGCTTAAAATTAGTATGTTTACTTTTCAAAAAGATCAAGTTCTGTTTAGATGCAGTTCCCCTTTAAATATTAGAATGAAAGTACCAATATTGGTAACAAAATATTACACAGAGTGATGTGGTGGTAAAGTTGCTCATGCCCCAGACCTTTCATCATAATGGAGAGGTAAATCGACCATAATGCAAATAGAAAGCTGGCACTCAATAGATTTCACTTTTTCCCAATATATAAGCATAAAGTCTACTCCAAGCACCTAAAAATTGCCCTATGTAACATTACCCAGAGTCTAATGCCAGTGACAACTGCTACTAAGAGGTGGAATATACACTGTAATTACCAAGGAAATAGCTGTGCCTGACGCACACATAGCAGTAACAGGAGGGCATGGCCATTTATTACAGGGGCAATGCATACTTGAGTTCTATATTGAATTTTAATTATAATAAAGCTTATTATTCTTATAATAATTTATATAGCGCCAGCAATTTACGCAGTGCTTTACAGAATAGAGGGGTACAAAAGACAGAATAATAAAGCTTTGAGTAGATGACCTGCCTTTGGGAGGCACTGCACAGGTCTCCACATATAATGGTGCTCAGCAGAGAAACAGTAGTTGGTTGAAAGGGTGGGTATATTACATAAAAATGCAAGATGGCACTTGTGTTAGTATGGTGAACCTACGGGGACCATTCCTTTTCCTTACTATACAAGTCTTTACTGAGGTTCACAACATTGTACATTTATTAGTAGACACCTTTATCTGTATTGGGCAATGAATAATTTTACTTCTGACACATTAATATTCTGAATTCTGCCATGTATCAAAACACAGCTAAATGTAGATGTGTGTGCACTTTCCTTGGATATATATACAAAGCTCAAGGGTCAAAACTGCGTTTTGTGTGATTGTTTGGGTGTGTACAGAGTTCAGATTATTCATTTTTTTATACCAGCAACACTTGAGACATGAAAATGAATAGTTAAATATAATTAGCTTCAAATATATTTCATTACAGCTGACAAAATAAAATAGAATCTAATAAAACCCAGTTAAGTCACCTTTTATTGCCTTAGTTCCCATTAATGCACACTAATTAATGGGTTTGTTTAATTTTTATTAGCTAGCAAGTGAAACATAATGATTCTAAATTTCCCTTATTCAATGTTAAATGAAGAATAAATGTATGATTACAAAAAAAACATAATCAGGATGTATTCACCAACCAGAATTCCAGTCAAAGAAAGACTGTGGCTGTGTTTTAGCAGGTGTGGTCGGGCAAGTGGAAATAATAGCTTCTGGGAAGGGGTTGTGGCTATAGCATTAGTACAGAAGGTATTGTGACTGTTAGGCAGCATAGTGCTTATAGTAACAGTGGGGATCATAACCAGTAGAGAAGTGGGTATAACTCAATCAGATTGTGCCAGTAGCAGTAAATGCACTAGCCTGTGGCAATGCACTGTGACTGTGGGATAGTCCACATACAGTAGCAGACAAAGAGGACTGCAATACCCAAGATGAAAATGATAATACTTTGTTTATATTGGTTTTGTCCAAAATGTGTCCCCTGAGTTTTAGTTGGAATACAAGCCACAGTACCCACATGCTGAACAACTGGAAGTGCTGCTTAGTCCTTTATCCTTCCCTGCAATAACAGGAATCCTTTGCATTAAAGCAACAGTAACATATTAAATGAAAGTGTGTACTACTGCCCTGCACTGGTAAAAGTGAGAAAAGGCACAGGTTACATAGCATATAACAAATAAACTGCGTAGATTCCCATTGTATTCTACAAAGTTTATCTGCTATGTAACCTGTGCCATTTCTCCTTTTTTGAATGGCTGCCCCCATTGCTACACAGCAGATTATTTATATATATAGTAGTGTTTTTGATGCAAACACACACCTTTTACCAGTGCAGGGAAACAATACATCATATTTTAACTACTTTAAAACATTTTACATTCATGGTGTTACTGTTCCTTTAAGACTCACTATGTATATATGATACAGACAGACAGGAAAAACTGCAATTTTACAGAATGTAATATCTTAGTATTAATCTAAAACCAAACTACAATGATTATAAAACTAGATCAATTTAAATGTTCTTATTGCAGTTTATTGGCATGTGTTTATTACCCAGAATTATTGCAGGATTTCTGCTTACTGTAGTGGAGGATATTACAATGAATTTTGAGGGAAGAAAAGGTAATATATAGGACTATTTTATGATTATAGCAGAAAGCAATGCTAAGACATATCTGTATGAAATGGAATGCCTATCCACTGAGGTGTAAAGGCTGGTGCACTAGTGGTTTCTAATGTTGATTGCCAAGCTGTATGTCATAGGATCTGACATAAACCAGACGCTTGGGAAATCTTGACGATCTCATAAAGAATGATGGGGAACCAACGCAGAGGGAGAGACACACTATGCAGGTACCAGCCAGGGATTGATACCAGAGAAGCTAGAGGAATCTTTTTTAGAGGAGGTTTTTGTAAATCAAATTAGATTGTGTTTTCACACTCCCCTTCATTCTCTGCTCAGCGGTCTTTAAGGTATGCAAAACAAAGCATTAAGCATGTCAGCACATCATTTCCCGTAGAAACATTCCCAGCATACTTAGTGATAACACTGCTTACTATATATAGTTATATATAATATAACTCTAACATAATATATATATACAGTATATAGTTAGAGTTTTATTATACATAACTAGCAAAAGCCATAAAAGCAAATGGCTTGTGTTACTGTTCTGGCACTTTTATATATAAATATGTGTGTTTGTATTGATTGTAAGATCAGCGGGACATATAAGCATCAAAAATTTCCCTTCTATTAACTGTACTCTCCACTCTCTTATTCCCAGGGCAACTATCAGAGTATGGTACGCTAATGTCTGGGCCATTCATTTTTGGGGCTATTAAATAGAAAATGTAGTATTATTCATTGTGATGTAAGGGCTCCATATGTTACATTTGGGCCTCCTAGTATTTTCTCATGCTCTGGCTTTACAATCTACCTGTAACTGAAGTGCCCACTGTCCATCCCTACTGTTTCTTTTCTAGGAGGTTCTAAAGCTCCACCTCAAACCCAGGTCCTAAAACTGCTGCTTCTCACTGCTGTTAGCCATTACTAACATGACTCCCAGAAGCCACACACGAGTTATATGCAGTCGGGGAGCTTACTTCACTATTGTCACCACCTGTGCATCAACGGTTCGGGGGCCAAAACCCTCCCCTTGTCAGGATCAGAGAAAATGTTCTGTGAAGTGAACACACCCATCTATGCACAGTCTGTTTCATGTTGTCTCTTACAGAAAGGTCTTTGAAACATCAAGCAGGTTTGGAAACACTTAAGCATGCTTGGAATGCCAAGGTCACATAACTGGCATTCAAGCATGTTTCTGGGAAGATGGTTTCCTGGGTGATACAGTGCTCATAATCTGATATTAGAAATATGGACAATAGCATAGGACACTTAACACTTTCATGGTTAGATAAGTACACCCTGTCTGCCAATAAGTAATGCTAGTATGATAAAACAAACAACTTATAGACTTGCCCATAAATAAAATTCACTTTATGATACTTAAGGACAGGATTTGGAGCTGAAAACTAATTAAAAGAAATTAGACTTTTTAATACTAACCTTTATTCAGCCTTCCCATACTTACACCTTGTGCAGCTGTCAGCAGGCTCAAATCTAGGTTAGATGGTACCCTGAGCTTTTAGTTGGACCTCTCACTGCACTACTGCTGTACAAATATGGCAGAGAGGGACATGGCGATCAGATAGGTAATGTAAAAAAGCATATGGCAAATACTTTTAAGACAAAATATCAATATCAAGCAAAGTCAATGTTATGATAAATGTAAAATAAGGTTTAATTTCTGATATCAGTATCTCTTTAATAGATTATCCTCTGATTGCTACATTAGAACGAAAAGGAGTTTTTCCTTCAGCAATGCTTATTTCTGATGTACTTTAGAATTAATTCTTATCTTAAAAAGGGAAGGGCATTTGATACATAGGGATTTGGTTCCTTTGAGACACACAAATGAGAAACCGTCTGTTTAAGAAGAAGCTGCCAGATTGTTGGGCTAGTCCACCTAGGAGGACAGAATACCAAATAGGTCCAGGATTAATACCAGTTAGGGTGAGAATTAGAAGTTAGTTGTAACTAACTAACTGTCTGGTTGCTTACCTTTTTGTAAACTTTAAATGGTAATGCGATTAACTGGCCCCTGCATTGTTCACACCTCAGATTCAGGCTGTAAGCTACTGCATTGTCCCCACTTGTCGGACAGCTTTACTCACACCTGTAAGTCCCTGAATTATTAACACCTGTAGGTCCTGTATTGTTCACAACTACAAGGCCCTGCATTGTTAACAACTTAGACTCAGGCTGTTAGCGGTCAAGCCATGTGTATCCAATAAATGCTTTTTTATGACATTAAAGGACATGTCAACCCCAAAAATAATCTTTGCTTAATAAAAGAAAACATAAATTCTAAGCAACTTTCCAATATTGATTTATTGAACATTTCTAGTGCTTTAAAAGTTATTTGTAAATGTAATTGCTATAGAAAGCAGCATTTGCTGAACTCCTGGTTGTTACTTTTTAAACAATGTTGTAAGTGCCAGTCTCCTCCAGCAAGGCAGGTCTGTCAGTCTGCTGCCTTGTGTTACATTGTTTCAAACGCCATGTGTGTGCCTACTCTGTCTGTCCTACCCTGCCTGTGTGTGCCATACTCTGTCTGCCCTATGCTGCATGTGTGTGCCATACTCTGCCTGCCCTATGCTGCCTGTGTGTGGCATTTTCTGTCTGCCCTATGCTGCCTGTGTGTTCCATACTCTGCCTGCCCTATGCTGCCTGTATGTGTCATACTCTGTCTGCGCTATTCTACCTGTGTGTGTCATACTCTGTCTGTCCTACCCTGCCTGTGTGTGCCATACTCTGTCTGTCCTACCCTGCCTGTGTGTGCTGTACTCTGTCTACCCTAATCTGCCTGCGAGTGCCATACTCTGTCTGGCCTACCCTACCTGTGAGTGCCATACTCTGCCTGCCCTATTCTGGCTGTGTGTGCCATACACTGTCTGTCCTACCCTGCCTGTGAGTGCCATACTCTGCCTGCCCAATTCTGCCTGTGTGTGCTATACTCTGTCTGCCCTACCCTGCCTGTGAGTGCCATACTCTGCCTGCTCTATTTTGCCTGTGTGTGCCATACTCTGTCTGCCCTACTCTGCCTGCGAGTGCCATACTCTGTCTACCCTAGTCTGCCTGTGTGTGGCATTCTCTGTCTGCCCTATGCTGCCTGTGTGTGCCATACTCTGTCTGCCCTACTCTGCCTGTGAGTGCCATACTCTGTCTGCCCTACCCTGCCTGTGAGTGCCGTACTCTGCCTGCCCTATTCTGCCTGTGTGTGTCATACTCTGCTTGTCCTACCCTGTCTGACAACATGGGTGTGGTTTGAAGTGGGTGCAGCTTAAAAAGGGGGAGTTGCCAAATCTGGCTTTTATTATTGGCCATCCACTGCATAGGCCAGAAAATTCCGGCCTTCAGTACCACAGAAGTTGGACAGCATTGTACTAACTAATAATGAGATGGTCAGCCCATGAATACATACAGGCCAGTGACGCCTTGTTGATAACATTACATTTATGGCCCACAGGCACTGATATTGGATCTTGCCTTGTAAGAACAGTATCAATAGTTTATAATTATTTATCACTATAAATGGAATAAGTTATTTGTCTACTTATGAAACCTTTGGTATACAAGGATGGCACACTACCTGCCATTTAGCACGTTAAGCATATTATGTATCAGGGATTGCTGACACCCTAATACCTTGAAAATTAATTTTTGACAGAACATTTTTGTGAGGGAATATAATGAAAATATAATGGTAATAGAAATTCATAAATCAAGAAAAAAGAGTGCACCCCTTAGTGCTCATCTAACAAGCACTTGGGCCCTGGGCAAATCTGCACTCATGCTAGACTGTATTAAATTAAAAGATCATGCCATATAGTAAAGTCTATGGAGCCTTTAGGCAGACTTTGGACCATAAAAATCCTTTGGATGGCCACACCCGACCCACAGGGCTTCAGTTGGACAGCCCTGGCTTATATGGTGTATTTGTGCTTAGCAAACAAATTAATGTTTTTTTTAGAGCCATACTTGGTTTTCTGTGATGTGCATGACTAGGCAGGTGTCAGGTTATTGTGCATTCCTTGGCAAATTATTACACTGCACAATGTTCCCTTTGCAGCACATTGTTGTGTTATTTGGCACTGCCTGAAAAGAAACTTTCTCATGGAATTGGTTTAAAGCTCCTATTAATAACTGCCCCTTCGAAACAGTAAATGGAAACATAAATTAGCAAAAATATAATGGATTTATAATGGTTAAGACTATCCCCTTAAGGTTTTTAAGTACATTAATAGTAGCTATTTTTACTATATTAATAGTACAAAGATGTGGGTTGAGAGTGTGGCACCATTAAATAATGGTAATAGTGTGATTATAATGAATACTAAAAAGGCAAACTGACCAGAACAGTTCTCAGTGTATACAACAGAGAAGCCAGAATTCCAAACCCGACCCAATAGCTGCACTGTTTGCTCAGCTCAGTCTAGTGAGTGATTGACACAGGATATGGTGCATAAAGGTTTACTCAGAATTAACATGAACAAGGCTGGAATTCAACCTTGGGTACTGAGAGAGCTTAGTTCAGTTTTAGTTAGGCCTCTAATTCTTATACAGGTAATGGATCTGGTAAGAGATTATGGGAAGGCCACCTCCCATAGACTCCATTTTAATCAAATAAGTCAAATTTTTAAAAATGATTTTCTTTTTCTCTGTAATAATAAAACAGTAGCTTGTACATGATTCAAACTAAGATATACAGTGGTGTGAAAAACTATTTGCCCCCTTCCTGATTTCTTATTCTTTTGCATGTTTGTCACACAAAATGTTTCTGATCATCAAACACATTTAACTATTAGTCAAAGATAACACAAGTAAACACAAAATGCAGTTTTTAAATGAGGGTTTTTATTATTTAGGGAGAAAAAAAATCCAAACCTACATGGCCCTGTGTGAAAAAGTAATTGCCCCCTGAACCTAATAACTGGTTGGGCCACCCTTAGCAGCAATAACTGCAATCAAGCGTTTGCGATAACTTGCAACGAGTCTTTTACAGCGCTCTGGAGGAATTTTGGCCCACTCATCTTTGCAGAATTGTTGTAATTCAGCTTTATTTGAGGGTTTTCTAGCATGAACCGCCTTTTTAAGGTCATGCCACAACATCTCAATAGGATTCAGGTCAGGACTTTGACTAGGCCACTCCAAAGTCTTCATTTTGTTTTTCTTCAGCCATTCAGAGGTGGATTTGCTAGTGTGTTTTGGGTCATTGTCCTGCTGCAGCACCCAAGATCGCTTCAGCTTGAGTTGACAAACAGATGGCCGGACATTCTCCTTCAGAATTTTTTGGTAGACAGTAGAATTCATGGTTCCATCTATCACAGCAAGCCTTCCAGGTCCTGAAGCAGCAAAACAACCCCAGACCATCACACTACCACCACCATATTTTACTGTTGGTATGATGTTCTTTTTCTGAAATGCTGTGTTACTTTTACGCCAGATGTAACGGGACACGCACCTTCCAAAAAGTTCAACTTTTGTCTCGTCGGTCCACAAGGTATTTTCCCAAAAGTCTTGGCAATCATTGAGATGTTTTTTAGCAAAATTGAGACGAGCCATAATGTTCTTTTTGCTTAAATGGAAATCTGCCATGCAGGCCGTTTTTGCCCAGTCTCTTTCTTATGGTGGAGTCGTGAACACTGACCTTAATTGAGGCAAGTGAGGCCTGCAGTTCTTTAGATGTTGTCCTGGGGTCTTTTGTGGTCTCTCGGATGAGTTGTCTCTGCGCTCTTGGGGTAATTTTGGTCGGCCGGCCACTCCTGGGAAGGTTCACCACTGTTCCATGTTTTTGCCATTTGTGGATAATGGCTCTCACTGTGGTTCGCCGGAGTCCCAAAGCTTTAGAAATGGCTTTATAACCTTTCCCAAACTGATAGATCTCAATTTCTTTTGTTCTCATTTGTTCCTGAATTTCTTTGGATCTTGGCATGATGTCTAGCTTTTGAGGTGCTTTTGGTCTACTTCTCTGTGTCAGGTAGCTCCTATTTAAGTGATTTCTTGATTGAAACAGGTGTGGCAGTAATCAAGCCTGGGGGTGACTACAGAAATTGAACATTGAATTGATAAACCACAGTTAAGTTATTTTTTAACAAGGGGGGCAATCACTTTTTCACACAGGGCCATGTAGATTTGGAGTTTTTTTTCTCCCTTAATAACGTAAACCTTCATTTAAAAACTGCATTTTGTGTTCAATTATGTTATCTTTGACTAATAGTTAACGGTTTTTGATGAGCAGAAACATTTAAGTGTGACAAACATGCAAAAGAATAAGAAATCAGGAAGGGGGCAAATAGTTTTTCACACCACTGTACTTAATCCTTATTAGAGGCAAAACAATCATATTGGGTTAAACTAATCTTTAAATCATTTTTTTACTAGACCTAAGGTATGGAGATACAAATTATGGAAAGACCCCTAATTCGGAAACCTCCCGGTCCCAAGCATTATAGATAACAGGTGCAATACTCGTATTAAAAAAGGGTTTATGATCTCAGCCTGACAATTATAGGCCAGTAAGTTTTCAGATGGGATTTTTAGCCTTCACAGTGTGGACCTACATGCACTAACATTTCAGAGCATGACGTCTGTTTTTCCATAATCAACAGTTTCAGGCACCACTATAGCACCTTTGTTGCAACAACAAAATGAGGCTCCAGAAGGAGATTAAGATACATATTTGTGCACCTATAATGCTCATGAAATAGTATTGTGCTTGCACAGCTGAACTTGTGTTGGCATGTATTGTTAGTACAGTCATTTTAATAAGCCTAAAATGCTTAACGAATACGTGCTGTAATTGGGGGGAACAATTTAAACGACCGCCTTCATTAAAGAAATATTTCTCATAGAATAAATGGTGCTGTACCTTGTAATTTCCATTGCTGCTGATCAAGGTCGTGGAACATTTATACACAAAAGATTTAGGGGCTGATTTACTAAGACACGAATTCCAACCCGAATTGGAAAAATTCCGATTGGAAAACGAACATTTTGCGACTTTTTCGTAGTTTTTGCGATTTTTTCGGCGACTTTTCGGAAATTATCGCAACTTTTTAGTTACCAATACGATTTGCGCGAAAAAACGCGAGTTTTTCGTAGCCATTCCGAAAGTTGCGCAAAATCTGGCGATTTTTTCGTAGCGGTAAAACTTGCGCGAAAAGTCGCGCCTTTTCCGTAGCGTTAAAACTTAAAAGGCGTGATGTTTCGCGCAAGTTTTAACGCTACGAAAAAATCGCGACTTTTCGCACAAGTTTTAACGCTACGAAAAAATTGCCAGATTTTGCGCAACTTTCGGAATGGCTACGAAAAACTTGCGTTTTTTCACGCAAATCGTATTGGTAACGAAAAAGTCGTGATAATTTTCCAAAAAAATCGCAAAATACACAAAATTACGAAAAAAACGCAATCGGACGCATTCGGCCCGTTCATGGGTTAGTAAATGTGCCCCTTAGTGTTGAGCACCCACATAATACCAATAATAACCCTTTCTGGCACCCTATAACCCTAATGTTAGAGAAAAACATTGCAATACATTGTATCCTCTTCTTTTTAAGAGGGCTCTGGCACACGGGGAGATTAGTCGCCCGCGACAAATCTCCCTGTTCATGGGCGACTAATCTCCCCGAAATGCCATCCCACCGGCAAAAATGTAAATCGCCGGTGGGATGGCAAACGTGGCGGCAGGATTTCAGTGAAATCGCGGAAGTTGCCTCGAGAGGAATTTGGGATGGCATTTTGGGGAGATTAGTCGCCCGCGAACAGGGAGATTTGTTGCGGGCGACTAATCTCCCCGAGTGCCAGAGCCCTTATGTAGAAAGGGCATTTGTAAGTAAATGCAGAGTGTAAAGTGCTGATTGTGAAACAAAAGCCTTTGGGAAAGTATTTCTTTGTTTACTTTAAATGAGCTGCAGTCTCAAGGATTTTACCAGGAAATGCTTCTGCTTAGTTAAATAAAGGTGTGCAGTCAAGTATGATGTGTCAGCTCTTACTGACCCAATACACTAGTCTGTTAACTGAAAAGAACAAATGCTTCCAAAATACCAATGAGGGTACAAAAGCACAGTATAGATTTTAGTTTCTAGTACAGGTATAGGATATTTTATCTGAAAATCTGATATATAGAATGATGATGAAAGAGTTCATTTTAAGCAAATAATTCTAATTTGCCCTTTGTGCCCTTTTAATATCTGACCTATACTCAATCAGATATTCATCATGGAGGCCAGATCAATAAGCTGCTGCTTGGTCAAGAGCAGTGATCCCCAACCAGTGGCTCGGGGGCAACATGTTGCTCACCAACCTCTTGGGTGTTGCTCTCAGTGCCCCAAAACCAGGGAGTTATTTTTGAATTCCTAACTTGGGGGCAAGTTTTGGTTGAATAAAAACAAGATTTACTACCAAATAAAGCTGATAGTGTGCATAGAGGCTGCCTAATAGCCAATCTTATCCCTTATTTGGCACCTCCATGAACTTTTATGATGCTTGTGTTGCTCTCCAAGTCTTTTTACATTTGACTGTGGCTCACGAGTAAGAAAGGTTGGGGACCCCTGGTCAAGAGTAACTAAGCCAACTGCCAGTTAGAGGAAAAATATCTCATTTATTGCTATTGGTATGGGGACCCGGCACTATTCACTCTCAGAACATTGTTTATTGCATTTATATAAAGTTCTTGCAGCAGCCAGTTTGTTGAGCGGTGTCATGATTTACATGTTAATATCCGTAGAAGCCTGATCTTTTGACTGAAACATTGCATTAATTAAAATGCTCTATGTCCTGGTCAGGATCTGTCAGGATATAAACCTTGCTTATATTAAGGCCCATTTATCAACACTCTCATTTTCGTGGTTTTAGAAGTTTTTGAAAGCATAAAAAAATTCATAAAGTGATTTATTAAAACAGCCTTTTAAAAAAAGCACAAAGATGTGGGGAAAAAGGTGGAAAACAGAAATTGTTTGTATTGTCTCACAAATGAAACCATTAAAAAACCCAAAAGCCTCTAAAACCATGAAGCAACAAAAGATCTTCCAGTTGTAAAAAGGGCACATGCTATTGCTTTCTACATGAACTAGAAGTTGTTTTGGATTTGTCACAGTTTTGTTGTTTGAATGTTAGTAAATGCCCCCCTTCAGGTCCGTGCCCCCTGCATATACAGTATAATGTATTGTGTCTATTACACTGCTATTTTCTTCTCATGGGAAAGATCCAATTCACTGTGCCATGGGCCAGCTGGTAGTTATAGTACTGCGTTCTGGCCACAAATCAGGACCAAAATAGGATATAAAAAAACATATTCCAGAGAACAGGTGGTCTAGGTGTATCAGCCCCAGACCCTCAGCTATTAAAGTGGATAAGCCACCAAAAAGTGATGGGCACTTAAAGAAGGCCAAAACAAAAACAGTTAAAAAAAAAAAGTTTATATGTTTATGTAAGCCATCATCTATGTAGCCTTTTCATTTCGTGCTCCAAAAATACTTAATCAAAGACTGTGCAACAGGGCGGATTTTGTCCAAAAGGTTCAGAGCGCATTGGCAGTTTCTCCACTTTTGCCCTTTCACTACTCTGTGGGCATTTAGTTGTGTTCTTGCCACTGACTAGCATAAGGATATGTGACATGCAGAGATTTCATTTTGCCTGCCCCTGGTATGGACAAAATGGCATGTGCCAGGGACCTATAGAGAAAAATATACAGAAGTAATGGGATCTTTTCATATGCACACAACTGATTTTGTTTAAAAGACCTCAAATAAACCAAAAATGTTTGTACATGTAATTTCACCAAACATGACTTTGCTTGTTTGTGTTCTTTTTCAGAGAAATTCAAATGTTTAAGTGCCCCAGAGTTATGTCATTGCTGAGCACCCACATGCCCTTTTAATATTTTCCAGTTTTGCACAATACAGATTGGTAGAATCGCACCCAATGATCTTGCCGAACTGCAAAAGAAGAGTGATGTAAGTGCTTTATAGATCTTCAGGGCATTGTAATAGCTTAGCATGCTTAGTGCCTTAGTCACATCCCTACACGCCTTACAAAAGAGTAAATAAAAAAACATGGTAGTGAGTACATTCCAGACAGTGACAGCTTAAACCAAAGCTGCTTCCTTGTAAAGCAGTCCTTAAAAGGAAAGCTTAATAATTAAGCTGAAACCAGTGACACTCCTATTAACACATTGTACAAGTGTCCACATGTACTTACCGGAAAATACACCTATTTGTATAAACAAATTCATAGACCAACTCAATATAGGTGATGGTTGTTACTCCTGCAAGGCAGGGCCTAAAACTTCCAGCAGAGAACATCAGTCTCTAGAGGTAAAGCATATATTGCAGTGATTAACAATGAATGCTAAGAATAATGCTGTTGTGGCATGAAACATACCAGCTTTCACTCTAATATTTCAACTCAACTGTAAAGAATGTTATCGACTGCATTTAGGATACATATAAATAAATAGACATTGACTTAGATTTAAAAACATTTCCATTTAAAAACAATACTTACACTCCACGCTGTGGAAACCCAGCTCACAGACCCCAGCTCTGAGGGTAAGGCCAACCAGCCACTCTACCATGCTGCTTTCACAGCAGCCCTTCCACGCTGTAGAGATCCAGCTCAGAGAACCCAGCTGATGGTAAGGCCAACCAGCCACTCTTCTATGCTGCTTTTGTCGACCTCCCTCCAGCCATGCAAGCTTTGCTCATAAGGGCCCAGTTAAGGGTAAAGGTCAACCAACTGCTTTTTCTTAGGCTTTGATATTATGGTCATAATATAGTGACAACTAGCCACAGCAAGAAATAACTCTATGAAATAAGCTCTATGAAATAAAGAGGCATGTATGATATAATATTGGGGGGGGTGATTGCTATATTCTATTCTATATAATTGCATAGATATGGTGAAATTGCATCTACAATTGATGCCGTAGGTTCCAGTATTCAAAGAAAGTACTCGTCAACAGGTAACAGGCCCCGTGCTGGCTGTACAACTTTCAAATTCAATCCAAATAACCTGGAGAGTACACATGTTCTTCAGTGCAACAGTGTAATTTATTGAGATATCACTGCACGTGATATCTCAATAAATTACACTGTTGCACTGAAGAACATGTGTACTCTCCAGGTTATTTGGATTGAATTGGAAATTGCATCTACTCCCCAATTGATATGCAAGCTGAGTACCACCCAACTGCTAGGGGTTGGGTGGGCAAGTGTAACCAGGCAGCCTAACTACCAGTTGGCTATGCAGCCGTATCAATCCTGGCCATAGGCCCCTAAGCAAGCATTCTGACATTGTACTATTTTCTACACATGAAATCCATGACTCAATAAAGCTCAGTAAAATTAGAGGTAAGAATCCAACAACAAGCTGTTGAATCCAGTAACTATATCTACAGAAATACCATGCAATATGCTGACTTATTAAAGTTACTGTATAAAGGCAAATGCCAGCTGATAAAGAATGTTAAAGTAAAAACTATAAAACCAGGTAGTTATTTTTGAATTCCTGACTTGGGGACAAGTTTTGGTTGAATAAAAACAAGATTTACTACCAAATAAAGCCCCCTGTAAGCTGATGTGTGCATATAGGCTGCCTAATAGCCAATCTTAGCCCTTATTTGGCTCCTCCATGAACTTTTATGATGCTTGTGTTGCTTTCCAAGTCTTTTTACATTTAACTGTGGCTCATGAGTAAGAAAGGATGGGGATCACTGACATAGAGCATGTGTAACAGACAATAAACTGACAGAGCAATTCATGTGTAATTATAGTGGCAGTACAGATGTATAATAGGAATTGCCTCTCCAAGACACAAACCACTAGTTAAGCATCCAGTACCCACAGTAAGGAAATATATGGAAATATTATTACCACATTCACTAGTTTAGAAAGTTTTTGAAAATATTGTTTATTGGTTCTCAGTATGAAGCCATTGTATTAATGTTAACCAAAACAACAGACTCACAAACAGATGGTTCTACAACCATTTTATCTTCACAGGTCCAATAGTAAAAACATTTCATGTGCCAGTGCATTATACTCTAAAAAGAGGAGGGATGTGCTGAGAAAAGTTTTGTTTTGGGCTGCCTTCTTTCCCAGGCTGTGCAGAGCCAGTGGAAGTCATCAGGGCCAGAAGCACGCCCCTTATTTGAAACCCAGATGTGAATGGGGAGTCCAAATATAAGTGCCAAGATAATGATAATTTTTACCCCAGAGTAAAAACTGACACATATATTATTCATCTTGCCTACAAGAGTAGGGGATTTTCGCTTATGCTATATGTTTTTACCAATGGCAAAATGAAGAATTTTACTGCAAATCCATGCCTGGTGAAAAATTTGCTCAACACTAGTCTCTTTTAACCACTGCTCCTGTATAAATTATAGCAAAATATAGCAAAAAGTTGTGCTTACCACTAAATTTTAATTAGAATTTTCATTTGATGGGGGTGCAATGAGGCTGTGACCAAAAAATTCATATAGACAGAATCTTCTGCACTCCCCTATTATCAATATATATAGGACATTAAGACATTTTGTGCATTAGGCTACCAAGAAATGCCCTCCCCTTTAAGCAAAATTGATTATTTGTGGTGAACATAACTTTCCCTTTTTTGGCTATAGTTTATACAGGAGCAGTGGACAGCTCCATGTTGTAGCTCCCACCCTTTCTATCTACAGTCAGGTGATCCCAGTGGAGCCAATAAAAGGGCAACCAGCTGGGGGTTTTAACCTTGAAAGCAAGTATGTTGCAGGTAAAACTCAGTCCCTTTGTGAAATGTATAATGAAGCAGTAGAATTCTAAATGAATCAGATAAAAGTGAGTGTAGGACTGGCCAGAGGGAATGACTTTGATGTAGTTAGCCAGCTTCAAGGATATTGCAATATATGGAGAAACAGTCCCTGTTTTGTTAAAGGCAAGGGGATGTAAAGGAATCTGCATTGACACAACTTGTAGTACAACAACATGTTTTTTACTGTAGAGCACAATAGCCTTTGTGAAAGTAAATGTGCAAACACTTTATACATACATGAGAGGGCGGGAGAATGAGGCTGTGACATCACCAGAGTGAGGCACAACATGCAGAATGAAATAAACAAAGTAAAATAAAATAGAATGTGGAAAAACACAGTTGTTATATGTGGCATCATCCAAAAGAAAAAGAAGGAACGCAAAGAATAAAATCAGACAAAAATACGTTTGTCCTTGTGTTATAGTAAGCAGTCGTCATTGCTCAGTGCTTGCAGCCATAGTAACCAGTGTGTGTATCTAAAGTAGAAGTGTCAAGCCAATGTGGACATATACTCTATTACAAGACTTTCTTGTGCAAATCAGATCACTAACTGAAAATTTTGAAGAAACACAATCCAGTGCAGCGGGTACAGCTTCCTATGTGTAAGATCGTTCCCTGTAACACAGGTTAGTGTTAGTGTGCTCTACAATAAAACGATACTTTTGCTTGTGAGGGCAGCTTCCGTTACATCATGGGAACTATCTTAAAGGGGGGGTTCACCTTTAAGTTAACTTATAGTATGTTATAAAATGGCCAATTTTAAGCAACTTTTTAATTGGTCTTCATTAATTTATTTTTATGTTTTTTTCATTATTTGTGTTCTTCTGCTGACTCTCTGCAGCTTTCAAATGGGGGTCACTGACCCAAGCAGCCAAACAACTATTGCTCTGTGAGGCTACAGTTTTATTGGTATTGTTACTTTTTATAAGTTTCTTTTATTTTCCTGTTCAGGTCTTCTCCTATTAATATACCAACCTCTAATTCAAACCACTCCCTGGTTGCTAAGGTAAATTGGATTCTAGCAACCAGATAACTGAAATTCCAAACTAGAGAGCTGCTGAACAAAAAGTAAAGTAACTGCAAATAATAAAATATGAACAGCAATTGCAAATTGTCTCAAAATATTACTCTCTACATAGTTCTAAATGTTAACTCAAAGGTGAACAACCCCATTTAATCACCTGGACTGTATATAGAATCACTAGCAGCATGCCTGGAAAAGTCCTTCTGGAAGCAGTTTAGGCTGATGCCACACGAGGCGTAGGGCTGAAATTTTCGGCAAGCGGAAAAATGCTTGGCGAAAATTCAGCCCTACGCCTGCTACTTGTGCCTGCACCTGAATGAATGGAATACGCTCGGGTGCAGGCACATGTAGCCGATATACGCATGAAAACACGAGACTTTGCATTCTCTCGGGTTTTCATGCGCATCGGCTACATGTGCCTGCACCCGAGCGTATTCCATTCATTCAGGTGCAGGCACAAGTAGCAGGCGTAGGGCTGAATTTTCGCCAAGCGTTTTTCCGCTTGCCGAAAATTTCAGCCCTACGCCTCGTGTGGCATCAGCCTAATGTCTGTTCCAGGTTTCTGTCAGTGGTTCCAGGCCATGGAGCCAGGCCAGATTTTCATTGGCTCAGGTGGGCTCTAATAAAATAGCCTCTCCCAATCTGAGACTAAAGTGGTAACTGGAGTTGGAGTTTGGAAATATCATAGACTATTGTTACAAGAAGTAAAAAAATCTCTTCTGAATGCTAAAAATCTTTTCAGAGACTTATGGGAATTTGTGCTGCATGCTGTAGTGCAGAAAAGTGCAGAGCCTTTTCACTTGTATACACAGAAATTTATGTTAAAGCAGGGTTGCTGTTTTGTTGCTGAACAATCCCCTATGTTACTTTTCCTAATTGGTTTCCTCTGGCCCATCCCCAGGACAGGCTGCAACATCAAACTGCTTTCAGTGCACAACTTATTCCTATGCCAACCTGATGCACCTGATGAAATGATGTGCACCCTGAGCAGAAGAGCAAGAGCACTGCTTTTCATCTAAACCTCTTCTGCTTTTTGCATTGCTAATACTATTTCTTGCAGCTGATGAACTGCAGTATTGTCTGTCTCTTGGATCCCACATGATGATATCATTACTATGTAAACCAAGTGAATGAAGTGTTATTTCCAGTAAAGTAGTTCACAAGTTACTGTGTCATGCTGCTACTGCTCTAATATCATTACTGTAAAGCTTATTGAGAAGTTAAGTTTAAGGCATTTTAGTATTGTACTCACAAATTCAGCATTCAAATGACCTTACCAGAATTGCCAGCCACTGCACACTGAGACTACTAATGCTGCTCCCTTTTTTAGGCTGCTTAGTAATTCAGACAGATATTCTTTGTTCTTTCATGTTTTAAGAGATCTCCAACTCAAAAACTGACAGTCCTTTGTCCCTGCGGGCAGTGTTTCTTCCTATGAATACATTTACATGTATAAGTAATCTCCTACACAGTACTGCCAATAGAGGGAAACATAACAAATATCCCTTAAAATGGGAAATTATAAATGCAAGTCTTGTGCAGAGTATGAATAAATAGTGAAAACTAGTAAAAACAATATAAACTAATAATAAAAATGCCAGTAATATGCACAGTGCAGTGGTTAATATTACTGCCTAGGTTCGATATTTGCATGTGCATTTATTGCTCCTGATCACACTTACTATAGTGTGTATATGAAAGGGACCTCTGGGGTAGGGATGATGTCAATGATGTATAATCTCTGTAAAGAGCTGTGGAAAATGCCAGTGCTATAAATAGAGGATAATAATGGCAGTGATCTTTCTACTTTTACACTGCAGTTTATTGTAACTTAGAATATCAAATTAATTTTACATTTCCAGGTGACTGTGTGAGTGTACGTTTCCAGGTGACCGTGCAGACCTGGTCAAACTGGGCCATTCAAAAATAGTGGTACTCCAAACTGAAGGCTCTTCAAGATTTCTGGGAATTGTAGTGGAAAAGTATCTGAAGTGCTGCTGGTTACTAACAGGGCTTCCACTGGCGGGGTACAGGGGGCACTATGGAAGAATGGGGTCCCAGGAAATGTGCAAATTGCAGCCCAAAAAGGGTACATAGCTTGCAGGAATGTGGTCAGCTTATAAGTGGGGTTTTGGCGTAATAGGGCAAATCAGGGGTGGGACCATGTTTTTGTTTTTTTTCCCATAGGGACTTCGTTTCACTTGTTGGAGGACCAACAACGCAGGGAGTGCTGGTGATTAATGCTCCCATTGATGGCATCTCTGGTGATGCTTCACTCGTATACAGCTGTAGGAAAATACCTCTTATGTTTGTGTCCAAATAATTGGTTTTGCTCGCACTAAATTTGTAAGTAGTTCACAGTTGGCAGATGTTTTTATTTGGTGCTTTTTAATTGGGATAACACAGAAACAGCATCACAAAACCTAGCAAACACTTTATACCTATTCTTTTCCTTCATCTAATGAAAATATTAAAAGAGCAATACATTTTTACTGAAGAACCTTCTGTTACTTCTATAATGGTGTAGAAAATGTATATTGTATATGGAAATGGAATCTTTGGTGATTTCACTTCTAGGGGTTGAGTATTTCTTGTGGTTTCCTATGCATAGTCATGCTTCAACAATTCATTTTGCACATGAACCCTTCTGACTGTAACTGGTTGAGGTCACATTTGATGGCATTGTAGCTATTTCTTAGCATATCGGCAAAATGTTTTAGCTACCAAATTCAAAGTAAAGCTTTTAATTCTTAACAGGAATGGCGATAAATTTAATATTGAATGATACTGCTAAAAGTCCCTATCCAGCCTCCATATGCTAGAGCTTGCATTACACCACCGACCTGCTCACTTTTACATTTGCCCTGTCAGTCTTCCTTCCCTGTCCCATCCCACTTTGTCCAGCATCAGTACTAGTCAGGCCTTCCAACTATAAATGCAATTGACTGTGTATGAGCAAGGAGAAGCTGAAGGGCTTTGTGAGTTTTTTTTGAAGAGCATCTAGCTTGTGGCTGTACAGGGTTAGAAATGGGATGGTTATAGTGAGCTAAAGCCATTATTTACCAAACATAATGTTTTAATAAAAATAATTTTTAGTGACCATATCTTCTGTGCATTTTATAAACAGAACCATATAATATGTTATTTTTAGTGACATTTTCTCTTTAAAGGAGAAGTTCAGCATACAAATGAAACTGGATAAAGTGGATAGACTGCACAAAATAAAAAATATTTGTAATATAGTTAGTTAGGCACAAATGTAATCTATAAAGGCTGGAGTGAGTAGCTGTCTAACATAATGGCCAGAACTCTACTTCCTGCTTTCAGCTCTCTATCCTCTTAGTTAGTCAGTGACTTTAGGGGGGGCACATAGAACATAACTTCATTTAGTTTGTGAGCACACAGGTCAGATTCAAAAGCAAACTAACTGAACAGTTATTTCCCATATGGCCCCAGTCAAGTCCCTGATTGGTTACTAATAACAGCTTAGAGAGCTGTAAAGCAGGAAGTAGAGTTCTGGCTATTATATTAAAGATCTGCTCACTTCAGCCTTTATAGATTACATTTTTGCCTAACTTTCTATATTGAAAACATTTTTTATTTTGCGCAGTCTGTCTGTTTTACCTAGCTTTATTTTTACATTGAACTGTTCAGTTAAACTCCTGGCCCTGTACACTCTGTATAAGCCCCTGCAATTAACCTCCAGTAGGGCATGGACTGATGGGAAAAATGTTTAATGTCTTAACAGCATTGCAAAATTTAGGGAATAATATGGCTTCATCATTTTTTTTTTATAAAGTATGTACAGTATGACTGTTCCTAATAAAATTAAGGGATTGCAGCCATTGAATTCTTGCATAAACAAATCTATTGTTGTTGAATTTATGCAAAAACTTTAAACATTTAGTTTATGCAACAGACAGTGTGCACTTATACATCCATTCATAAACAGGATATTTTTAATTTGCTAAAAGAGGGTACCAAAGTAGTGTTTTGTTTTCAAGGCTTTGGACAAACAGAATTGTTCCAGCTAAAGGCAGATAAACATGGGGGGATCATATAATCTCCAGCAAACTTAAAAGTTAGATTCTTTCTCCCAGTCAGCTGGGAGAAAGAGCTAAAGGGACATTGGACCAGGGCCCACCAGACACACAAAGAGAGTTAAATATCTTACTGTGGGATTCTAATGCTCCATGTACCATCACTTTTGAAAGTATGATGTCCTACCCCCAATTGATTGAAAAATAAAATTAGTTTTCCATAACATAAGAATTCTAGCCTTGTGTGCAAAATGTTGTAGTGCATGGATGTCCATGCAGGTGTCACATGTGGCATGAGTGTACTCGTGCATGCCTTCCCTGTCCATGCTATTCAGCTGCTACAAATTTTTTTGCTAAGTGATAATGCAACCCTGGACTGGACAGGTGCACAATAGCAAACTACAGGACTTCCCAGTGTCTTTGCATTTGGCATCTAATTTACTATATTTGCTATCATTTATTAATGAGGGCGAGTATCTTGTGCCAAAAGAGCCTCCATAAACACGGCAGTCCTAGCCATGGTAGCCAAATAATTGGCCATCTGGGCCAGCTTTGAAATTTTATTGCATGACCATAAGTAATATATAAATGCATTCGCTAATTTTAGCACCATGACTAGGTGAGGAAATTAAATTTTGTATATTTTATCATAATTCTTAATACTGCTAATAGACATAAGAAAATATTTGTCACATGTTATGCTGTATTATATCTGATGCATATTTAGCTACAGGGAATGGTGGGGTATAATTATACAATATAATATGGTCTTTATCCTTTAAATAGTCAAGAAATGAGACCTGATGTAGGTAAACTCGTGAATTGCATTATGATTTACATTTAGAGTGGGTTCAAGAAATTAATTTCTCATGCAAGGTTCATGTTTTTTATGAAAGTTATCCTTCTGGGCCATTTTGTAATTGTGGTACACATATCTCAAACAGCTGGCTCATAAGCAAATGTTACACCCTTTTTCCACAATAAAATATTATGTTAGGTTATCATGGGGGCTGAGCCCTGTCTCATCTCCTTGTCACTATAGGAACTCGCTCACTGGCTTTGGGCTGTATAAATAAGAGTCAGGTCAGTGACTCACTGTACACAAACTATTCTGTGTTAAACTGTTTCAGGGCACAAAATAATGTACATTTCTTTGTAATAATATACAAATGTTACAAAAAAAAAAGTAACATTTATTACATATATTTATTGCATGAGATGAGGTCAGCCTGAGACCTTCAAGGTGTATTTTGACTCCCAGCAAGCAACTTCAGCTCAGAGCTCTGTGTGTACAGCACAAGCAGTCACCCATAGGTTTGTCATTACTCTAGTGATATAATAAAGATTACTTAAAATATCTTAGTGAGTCACTAGAACAGAGTAAGTATTATAAAGAATTATAATGATTAATTTTAGCATAGAAAATGGAACTTCTCAGAGGAAGTAGACCCTGTGGTTGCAGGGGGGCAAGGAGTGTAGAGGCCACATGAGGCCCTAGTTAATGGGCAATTGCAATATACTGTAGCAGAAAAAGTCAACTTACCATTATCTTGGGGCCCTAATTTAATTTTTTTCCAAACACAAGTCTACATTGTAAATTATTTGTGCAAATAAATACAGTAGGTTCATTGTAGCCCTGAACCTAGTGGCCTAGTACTCTCTCAAGTTACACATTGAAAATAAATGTCAATTTGTTGGTAAAATGTCACCTGCTTAGGAAAAGCAGAACCACATCCAGTAGAAGTATGTATGTTAGGGCTATCAAACTATTTAAAACATTCAGGGACACGTCTAATAAATGGACTGACTGCATTTAAATTAAACTGCAACCAGCACAGACATTCTGGTTGGATTTTTTAGATGTTTCTGTTTCAGGTAATCTCTTAACCCTAATGCATATTGTGATAGTTGTGAAAATGCTATTCTTTAGAGTAGTCAACATGAACTGCATGTAAGAAGACATACAACATTTCTGATTGGCTAGACTTTTCAGTCTTCCCAAGAAAGCTCTCCTGGGGCAGCACCCTGAGCTGTTTTAGAAGATTGCTCATAACAGCAATTCTGGCCATTTTGTTACCTGAGCAACAAAACACCCAATAGCAGTCTATACTTGTGGGTCGTGATTGTCACTTGACAATACATAAGCCAACTTTTGCAAGTGTCATTAACTTGACCATCCACTGCACCACATGGGTTCAGGTTATTGCCATTAAGATTAATATGAAGAGAAAAGGAGAATACAATTTTTAGAATTGTTGCTTGCCAGTAGAGCCAGTGTCAGACTGAGATGGCAGGGGCCCACCAGAAAACCCTGGACCATGGGCACACTCTCAAAACTTTAATTTCTCCTCTCCTCCCTCAAACTCTTAATCATCCTAGTCTATTTTCTCTACATATACTATACTCTATTTTTGCATCTATCAAGCTTCCTTGTTTCCATACAGAAACAGGGAATTACAATGAAATAGGCTAAATAGTTAGAAGCAAGAGGGCCCACTGACACATGGACCCACCGACACTGATGGGCCAGTCTGACACTGAGTAGAGCTGCTCTGGTGTCAATGTCCATAATCTCAAAAGCTACCTTCAACAGAAAATGGGCTAACATTTCATACAGATGTTAACAATCTATGTAAAAGTCTACTTATGGACCCCAGAGTTACAGTATGTGCTATTGATACTGCACTTAAGGTTATAGGGGAGTCTGTCCCACAGGGTATGATGTCCTACGTATTTTTTTCTAATCATTTGCAACTACTTTTTAACAGAACTGACAGCTGCATGGGATTTTCCTGCAATATATCCATATCTTAATCTTAGAGAAAAAAAACCTACTATAAGATGTCAAATCTAAAATCAAAATGGCAACAATTTCCATGCAAGTTATGTTGCTGTTCCTTACAGTAAGTGCAGGATCAATAAGAAAATGAAAACTCTAGGATTTCTGGTTACAGTAAAAGGGAGAAAGTAACAAAAAATTAATAAATCTGTCATCAGTATGAGAGGTTTACCGGATAGAGGATGAAGGTAGGGTTTTCTGTTTCAGATAAGACCACACTTTTCGACTAGATGTCTGGAATTTAATCAGGAAATAAGGATGAATTATTCTGACCCATGAAAACCACCAGACATTTCCGATATCCGTTAACAGTCCAACAAATGTGTAATAGGTTTTATTGGAAATTCTGGTTAACACATTACTAAATCAGTGAAAGCAGCAAATGTGTAAATATGGGGAACTCCACAAGAAACCCCCAATCCCATAAAGAAATCACATTCATTACAGTGAGAGTATTCCAAGTCTCTTAGTAACTTCTGCAAAGTTGGCTAGCCAATCCTGAAAGTGAACATCTCAATGCAACCACCTTTGAACCAAAACACATTTTAAAACCAACAATATATTTGCTTCCTTTCCACCCATCACATTACATAGAGGATTCTCCAGAAAAAAAGTAAGAGAAAGAGGACAAACAAGAAAAGGGGTTGGGAAAGGTTAATAGGTGAAGTTCTAAACAAGGTAGATAAAAAATGATGGTGGAAGTAATAAAAGATAGGAAGAAAAAAGCAAGAAGAGGGATCGGGAGAAACATGGACAGTAGAACATAACAGAAAAGTATAAGAAAAAGGTTAAGAAAGTGAAAGGGAGAGAAGTGAAGAGCTGTCACCCCCTCCCAGCAGCCGATCAGCAGAACAATGGGAAGGTAGCAAGATAGCAGCTACCTGACACCCGTATTGCTAAAAATGCTCCCATGCCCCACCTACTGGTAGATGTAAAAATTAGCACTCAATATATGGGCACTGCTGTCATGAGATGACTTGACTCTTTAAGAACCATATTTCCAGTTTTAAACCAGAAATCTGGCTCTGCTAGTGCAGCCCCCTGGACCCCCTCCAGTGCAGGAAACAGAAGTACTGTGGGGGAAGGGGTAGGTTTGCAGGTCACTCACATAATTGCTGGTGGCCAGCAATCTGCATGCAATGCCAGTAACCCATGGGCAAGGGGGCCCAGAAATGTTTTAGGGGTGGGGGTGGCAGTTCCATATAGTTATGCCACTGCCCGCAAATGAAGTTTACAGTTCCATTTTACAGTTCCATTCTACTAATTTGTTACACAGGGATGTAGCTGAAGCAGATTGTGTGAGCCCAAGAATATAATGGGGTCCTGACTTTTAGTACATAGTTGCAAAAAACATCCCCTAATAACAAGTTTAGGGGGCCTAAAATGATTTTTTGTGGAATCTATTAAAGGCATACTGACATGGTTTTAAATGTATTTAAAATGGATATCCTATAGGTGAGTCTTTATTCTTAGCATGTATAGCAGCATAAACTTCTAGACACTTAAATAGCTGACTCCGTCCCTTTGCCTTTAGACACTACAAAATCTATAGCATTTGGTTTTTGCTAATATATATATACAGGTATAGGACCTATTATCCAGAATGCTCGGGACCAAGGGTATTCCGGATAAGGGGTCTTTCCGTAATTTGGATCTCCATACCTTAAGTCTACTAAAAAATCAATAAAACATTAATTAAACCCAATAGAATTGTTTTGCATCCAATAAGGATTAATTATATCTTAGTTGGGATCAGTTACAAGGTACTGTTTTATTATTACAGAGAAAAAGGTAATCAGTTTTAAAATTCTGAATGATTTGATTAAAATGGAGTCTATGGGAGATGGGCTTTCCGTAATTCGGAGCTTTCTGGATAATGGGTTTCCGGATAAGGGATCCTATACCTGTATATATATATATATACACTATTAATGTTTAACCTCTCAAAAATAGTTGGTACATATATATTTATAATAAAACCATCACATTTTTCTAGCATTATCGTATGTCTGGTATTTTAATAATGTGCCTGTTTCCACAATTAAAAAAAATATATAGGTCTTGGACAAGAACTTGGAACTAATAAAAACATGGTGTCAAATTGTATAGTACCATAAATTCCTTAAACTAAATGGCTAATGTCTTAAAGTGGAAAAGTGTAGAGCCCAAGGGAAAGCAGAGACATCAAAGAAAGGATCCAGGAATATAGAACTTTAGAGCATCTGAATCCAACTGTCTCCATCTGGAAGACAGCCCTCCTTATACATTACATACCAAGAATGGTATTTATAGACTAATACACCTAGTAAGAAACTAACTAAAGGGACAGGAATATAATTTGGAAATTAATTACTTATTCATGCATTTTCAGTAACAGCACTGTGGTACATAAGCTCTGCTACAACTGATTTGCCCACCCTGCCAGGTTGGCTGCAGCATAATTCTCTCCCATTTGAAAATAAAAGTGATTTAGCTTTGTTATTTTTGCCAGAAGTCATCCTTTCAGGTGCACAGCAAGCTACACGTGCACCAACTGCTGGGGGTGGTTGTGTTTGATATATTCATAATATGCTAGTACAAAGGACAAGAAGAAAGAGAAAGGGTCAGTTTTTCATGTATGTATTACATTGCCACTAAGTGTATTTCATGTGGAGCCAAGTGCCTTCTGCCACAAGAAATTGACAAGTCACCATCAGAACCTCCCTGAGCCATTGTCAAGGTAACTGAATCCTTTGTCTTTTTAAAAGAATGTTGGAAAAATACACTGCACCACATTTAAGTTTCGAGCATTGTTACTAAACATTTCACCAGATCTGGCCCCATTAATACCATGCCAGCATAGAGTCCCCTTTGTTCCCTGTGGCACTCTGCCTATGTTATTGTAACCTAAAAAATAAAGAAAAAGGAAACTTCTTGTAAAACTCAATGACAGCACTTACTGGCATAGCTCCTCCCCATGCTCCCAGCAGAAGAACATCCCCCACATTTTTACAAGCCCAATTTTTTTCCCTGTCCAGAATCTTTAGCATCTTCAGATCTCAGACAAGCTTTTATGTACAGACAAAAGGAGTGGAAAGCTACTGACATGGAGTTTGTTTATAAGAGTAAAATAAGTAAAAGTTATAACAAAAATGTAGTCACTACTGCAGGCAGCAAACTCCTATTTCTCCCTGGTAGAACAAAAAATAAAAAAGAACAAACAAAATAAGACTAAACACTGTTTGCTGTGTTGTACTGTATATTTATTTATAGGGAGGTATATTATTGTTCTGCCTAACAGAAAATTTCAATAAGTAAACCAATTTTCTATCTTCCATTATTTCCTAGAGGCAGCACTGTGGGAAATTGTTTTCCTATATGGAGGGCAGTCATGCTTTAGGTTAGAAGACCTTAATTTTCTAATGGTCACAATCCAACAATGTGCTCTTAAAAATGTAAACCAGGACTGCTGGTAGAAAATCCAATTCTGTGTCCCTTGCACCAACCTCCAAGGTCATATGTGAGATGATGAAATTATTGTCACTTAATTGCATCTCCCAGTTTGCCTGTAATGCCAAGTCAGGGGCACTGGGATATTTCTAATATGCTTCCATTGGGAACATGGTGGCTTTTTTGTACATTTATAGGACTTACAGTAATGATTTTCAGCTTTTTATTTTTAAATATTCTTAATATTTCAAGTCTTTCTGGTTAGTGTATTTCTAGGCTGAGAAAAATTCAACATTACTAGCTGCAAAATATCAGTTCTTGCCCAACAGGGGTAAAACTCTCAGCTACATGTTTCACTGAACCAATATAAAATAGAATGTGTATATAGTTGTGTGAATACAACTTGGAATGGCCAGTGGTTAGCTCCAATGCATTGTATTGGTTCCAATTTAGGATCTGCGGGGAGGTTGTATGTTCTCTCTGTGCCTGACATGCCAAGTACTCTTGTTTCTATATATTTGGAGCATGGGAGAAAACAAGTGGATTTCCTTGTGATGAAATGACCCTAGTGTGAATGTGGTAGGGAACCAAGACTGTTTGGCATTTCAGTAGGGCACAGAGAGCCATGTTTGAGTTTTGCATGTAGCAAAATAATGTGATCCATTTTTTATTAAATGATATTTGGTTCATGCTTTATAGTTCAATGGTATAATTATAAGGGACTACCCCCTACCTAGCTACTGAACACAGGAATCAACCTATATTGTCAGGCTAACTGGAATAAATACATTTATTTACATAGGATTTTTGCAGAAAATTGATCGAAACATGTATATATACACAATATATATTAAATATCCTGACTTCAACATTGATTTTTTATGTGGGAATAAAACTGGATACATGTTTTTTTCAGTCCACATCAGCATTTGATTACGTGCTTCTTTTTCTGTTATGCCAAGCTGGCAGACTATCTTGTTTTACTGGCACCATAAATTCATGTATATAGAAAAATGTCCATCTCCCTGGGGCAGCTTAGATTTCAAGATTTCAAGATTTTCCAGTTGCTAACCAGTCAAACAATTTCCTATAAAATGTAATATAGATAGAGATTTCATTATCCACATGAGCATAAACACTGACTCAGACTCATCCCTAAGCATACATTAATTGTGCCATTAGGCTCTTTCCCACGATAAATTGTTGTTCAATGTGAATAAATCAGTTCAGGGAAGAAAAAAATCTTGTGGTAAAATGTGTTGCTCAATTTCATTTAAACTGAAGCAATCTAAATATTAATTTTCTTAATTTGTCTAATTTAGTATCCCCCAAAATATAGAATTTATTTTACTTTTATATACTTTTATATGAATAAAAGTACATTAAGCCAGTAATCCTAAACACCTCTTGGAAATGTAAACATAGTAAACCTTTTTACTGGTTGCCATTCTTTTCTGTACAAAGAAGATGTCATGGTTGTCATGTCAGCTGTTAATTTCATTATAAAGATTACACTGAAACAGTTCTGAAATGGTTTCATTCCTTTAACATGAAGGATGGCCAGGGATTCTTGTTATGGTCCTCTATAGATTATTATTTTTATTATATAAATTATTATTTGTGTTTATTTTCTGTGGCAAAATCATGTTTAACTGGAGACTTTCACCCTGCAATGCTCTGAATCCATTTTGTTAGTAACCCATCACTACATACAAACCATACAAAGAAACACACATGTGAGCCCTGCACCAGGCAATGTTCAATTTTTTTTTATATAGGAGCACTCAGGGGCGGGCCGAGCCGACCGGGCGCCCTAGGCAACCCGGTCGGCCACCTCTCCCCTACACCTGCTGCCTAGGGCGCAACGATTGGGGGGCGCCAGGCAGGAGCCTCTCTTGCCTACCCCTAGTCTGTGCGCTCCATTTTCATTGCCCCCGCACAGACTAGGGGTAGGCAAGAGAGGCTTCTGCCTGGCGCCCCCCAATCGTTGCGCCCTAGGCAGCTGCCTCTTCTGCCTACCCCTAGTTCCGGCCCTGGGAGCACTGATGTATCTGTAATATTTGTATCCATTAAATAGCCTTTGAGCACGCTTATTGTGAGGCACTCTTCCTCTCATTGAATACAACACAGGTATACAACCCATTATCCAGAATGCTTGGGACCTGGGGTTTTTCAGATAAGAGGTCCTGCTAAAGTCTACTAAAAAGATCATGTAACCTTTAAATAAACCCAATGGGATTGTTTTGCTTCCAATAAGGATTCATTATATCCAGCACAAGATACTGTTTTATTACTACAGAAAAAAAAACATTTTTAAAAATCTGAATTATTTGATTAAAATGGAGTCTATGTAAGATTCCCCTTCAGTAATTTGGAGCTGGATAATGGGTTTCCAGATAACGGATCCCCTACCTTTTTATAGCATTGTGTGTGTACATACAATATTAGTTCAATAGTTTTCTCAATCTATTTTAAAACTACATCCCTGGAAAAGACCAGGGTTAATAGCAGGAAAACATGCTTAATTACAAGGGGGTTAAAGGTGCTATTCACCTTATATTCCAGTGCCTTGTCACCTCATGGGATAAAGGAGGGCTCTTGTATATGCTATTTGTGGCTTCAGTTATTACATGCCTCCATACCATAAGGTTTGCTTTTGGTAAAGAAACAAAATGTTCTGATTTCAAAGCAAAGAAGTCTTTTTTTAAATTTTGTATATCATTACTAATACAGTTTGCTATCAATTGTATGTTCTGCACTGTGTAAGTAACGTGGGGCTAATGAAGGATGATCTGATAACCTAATGTATTAAAGATGCATGGGAAATGTAATAAAAGCCTATAATAAAAAGGTATGTGCAATGGGAACATTTTAAGAAGGAGCTTGTGCCCAGCCTGCCAGATGGCTTCTTAGGAAATGCTAAATCTGCAAGCTGAGCACGTAATACCTTTCACAACATCTGAGGAAATAAAGCACTTGGAAAAATATTTTCCGTACTTTGTATTTATGGTAGGCAAGTCTATGAGACATAAAAGATGTATGAAAAATCTAATGTATAGTACACTTTTAATCTTTGTTTGTGCAGTATTAGTAAATAATAATCTCTTAAAGGGCAACTAAAACTATTTGATAGTAAATGCTTGTACAAATTCCCAGACATAGCAGCTCTACACTGTATAAGTAATGTCCCTAATTTTTCCTCTTATCTACAATTTACTGTTTGTCTGGTTAACCCCCCCCCCCCTCTTATGGCATCATATGTATGTTCAGATTGGCATTTGAGCATATAAAGAAGAATCTTTTGCAACTGATCACACTTAATCGGCTGCAATTGTTGATGTGCTGTTATGAGTTGCTCTGAAGTAAAATTCTACCTGTTTTGCCAACTGCCCTTTTTCTATGTAGGGTTCTTCTTGGTAATCAGTTTTAAAATGCTTATTTTCCAGTCTTCAGGAGTAAAATACCTCATCCTTTTATTCGATTCAGGGATGGAACACAGAGTCTGAGTCTTGTGCTTGCAAACCTTATGGCTTGAGTCATAAATAGTTTTAAGGAATGTCGCTACCACAACATTTTCCAAAGCGTGCAGGGGTTTCTAGGCAATTCTTCTTCATGTGGCTAAGAAAATGTAATAGGACCTAATAACCAGTAGTTAAAAAGAAGCCCTGGAACAAAAGTATACAATGAGCAAAAAATGAGGTGAGTCACCCTTGTCCTGACCCAACTACTACTCACTGAGACAGGTGTATAAAGTATCAGTCAAGGGATACAGTTATACAAACTATAATAAAGTTGTCTAATATGGAAAATGATATGTGTGACTTCATGGGGCACCAGGCACACACATGTCTCTTGTCTAAATGATTTCTATTTTCCTTTGCTAAAACTGGATGACTTCACTTACATTAAAGGAAAACTAAAGCCTGAAATGACATAAGGCTAAAAATAATTATATGTAAAGATTGCAGTAGCCACTATGAGGCATGGAAGCCTGTGATACTAAAGAGCCATGTCTCTGATGTTGTCCCTAAGTCTCTCTATCTCACATGTTGCTTGGTGTTTGCTGTTACTGCAAAGAATAAATATCTTAATGATAAGGAATGGATGATATAGCAAATTACCTGAGATGAAACTGTATTTCAACCTTTTACACGGAACAGAACAGCCTGAAAGCTGATGGGAGCTGCCATAGGGATACCAGATGCAGCTTTAATTCCTAGCTCTGCTTCACTGAATCATAAAATCACTTTGATTTTGTTTAATAATCATTTAAAGTTAGCAATGATTTTGTGCATTAAGTTATATTAAATGGATGTATTGGGCGTATAATTCATGAAAAACGTCTTCTTTATACAGTATATGTAGGGGAGCTGTGTACACTTGTCTCTCCTCTGTGTTGTTACTATGCAAGGAGGAGTAGCCCCCACTCTCTGTGTGAGCTGACAGGAAGGAAGTGAGAAGGAGGTGCTGCTGGAACAAGGAAGCAGAGAGACAAGCAAGGTGGGAACCCCCCCAGAGGCAGCGCACTCTTTTAGGGTGCGTAAGGAAAGGGGGTCCTTAGTCTGGGCTCTCAGGAGCAAAGCGTGCTCTTCTCAAGGCACAGAAAGCCAAAGGGAGTTCTTCTCAAGACTCTGAAGTACTTGCCACATAAGTGGGGGATTCCCCTCAGCAGTTCAGAAAGTATCAGCTATGTTATGTGAGTGAAGTTGCCCATTGCCCCTGGCTGGCAGGCTGTATCTATCTCTGCAAATTTAAAGATATAGCTTCCTGCCAATAAATCCATCAACCTTTCCTGTGTGTGTGTTGTGGATCAGAGAAGTTTCCCAGGGTGGGGTACTGCAGTCCAACCTGTCCTGACCCTGGGTGGAGGCATGCCATTTATCAGTGTACCTGCTCTTCCATGTAGCAGAGGCACAGGACTCCTGTAGTGCCACACGCAAGTGAATGCGTGCTAGATCTCATGCAGTAGCAAAAGAGGGCTACATATAACTAAGCAGAGCTGAGGGAAAGCTCTTGACTTGGAGTAATGTAGCAATTACAAAAATTGTGTTTTTGACACATGAGGTTTCATATTTAATTAAGTTAGACTTGTTAAATGTATTGGAAAGTCCAATGGAAAATGTTCTTTTCTAAATGGAAAGTGGTTGGAAAAAAATCATAGCCTTATTTTATAGGTAATCTTTAGCAAAAGTAGGGTATTTGTCATCTAGTACATTTACTTGAGGCTAATGAGTTGTGGGGTTAAAAAGCTGTACTGAGGCACAAAGTAATCAGCCTGTATGTTTCACCCTCTTGACTTCCTAGGAATCTGACTGATATTAGACCTGCCAGAATAAAAACACAAATGATGCATTGTTAATAACCTGCAAACCATTTAAACAAATAAGCCTTCTACACTTCATACAGAAAAGGGACCAATATATTTGAAAAATGAAACAAGAGCAAAATATTTCCCATGTCGGCCTGGATCTTAGTGTACATAAACAAGACAATATGAAGCCTTTTGGATAAACAAACTTTCCAACTCTCCCAAGGGGCTAAGTGATCATTCTAATTTTAAAAAGCAGAAGAGAGAGTGATGAAAATGCAGAAAAGAGAAAATAATTTTTTGCAAATGCATTTCTCCTAAACTTCCACCCTTATATTGTATGATTTTAGTTACTTTTGCAATGATTTATTCTATATGGGTGTCAATTTAACTGCTGTTTTAATAATTGTGTAATGCAGATTTGAATATTTAATTTTAGGAACGAGTGTACGCCTTTTAAAATACCTTAACAAATAGGTACACTGACTTAAATTAATTTCTAATTAATACATTGTGACATGGTAGCTAGGAGACCCAAATATATATATAGCTCCCCTTTAGAGGACTTAGTTACTAAGGCTATGTGCCCTAATGAGCACAAAATTGTACCCATCAAAAGAAATATACATAGGACCTGCACTAAATGCTTGTGCAGAACAACTGCTCCGTGGCCTTGTGCAAGTTGTGCCATTATATACTGTCACTACATGACACATATCATTTAATGTGCATTTTTGAAAGGTATGTTCCTGTAGTCAGCCATCAAATTCTTGGGTACATGTGTAAGATCTGGCATATAGGAAAAACCCCTACACATGTTGGAAAATACTTCCATAGTGCTTTAAGCTGTTTCACAGACAGTTAAGCCAACATGATTAATGGCATCATATTTCCAGTTGCTTTCTTGTGAATCCTCACCAATATAGTTTTTTAGTCACCTTTTCCGTAGGGCTAGGAATCTTCTAAACTAGTTTGTTACATCATGTATCACAGGGGCTTTTATTAGCAGCACATCTGATTTGTCTGAGTGGTTCATATATAAAGTTACCAGACAAAACTATAACTTCCTTTTTGGATCAAAATATTACAACTAAATAAGCTGAGGATTTACAAGGCATTCACTGCAGTTCTGATCTCAGACCTGAATAAGTAAGCATGGATGTAATGGTCTGCAAGGAAATGATTCTTACTAACAAACTATAAGTTTCAGATAGAAATAAAAATAGCAGCAAGTTAAATATTTTTAAAATGACAATTACATTTATTCATTTTTATAGATACAAAATGTGTGGTACATAGTTACTTTATAGATGTAAGATGTTTACCAATATCTTATCATATAGATGACAGCCACAACCAGATTATAGATAAACAGGTTATAGATGTTTTCTACAAAGTGTTCCACTCAACAGAGTTGTGCATAGTACCCTCCCCCCCCCCAGGAATACACAAGAATGTGCAGCTTTATGGCATCTTTCTGCTTTGGCAGACATTTTAAATATTTATTCCTGCCTTTTGAGAAGTTCATTTATGAACCTGTTTAACTGACTAGTTTTATGAGGCCACATCCATTCTAGTTTATAAAATGGTGAATATAACACAATAAGAGAGCGAAGACTCACTAAAAAATGTGACCAAATAACCGATGGAACTATGACGGCCTAAAGCAAAGCTAAAACTACAAGTTGAGCCCTACAAAATAGGGTAAAAGCATTTATAAAATAATATATTTATCCCTTTACTATTTTCTATTAGGCAATACATGGAAGAAACAAAAATTAATATGACTATGAAGATTTTCATTCATCCAGGTCATGGTATATCTAGTATAAATGAATCTTAAGCAACAGAACTTGTTCAATGATTACTTAACAAGTCCAGTTGCTTTAGGCTTACTAACAGGCTGGTGGCTGGTTGAATCAACTTGCTTTCATTTCAACTAAAAAGGGATAAGTATTCTTTACTAACTTTATCAAAACCATTGTGTTTTTTTACTGTTGGGTTTTATTTATTTTTTTTCATAAGTAATTGTTGTTTTTGGAGCTAATTTACAAAGTTTGTGGGATCCATAGGCTTACAGCAGGTTACATTCCCTTGTAATTACCCTCAGCTTGAGGAGGGTGGGGTTTGATTAGTTCACCTTTACAGACTGCATAAATAGAACCACAGGCACTCCAGTGGAGCTTGCTCTGGTGGTAGGTGCTCTGTAAGTGTTTGCTCTTTAAGTGGGACTCTGTAAGTAGAGTTATAAACTCAGGGAGTTAGTGGGGACTCTGTAAGTGGAGTTATAAACTCAGGGAGTTAGTGGGGACTCTGTAAGTGGAGTTATAAACTCAGGGAGTTAAACACTAAGGGAGTTAAAAACAAGGTATTTACTACAAGTCCTTACACCTATTTTTGTTTAACTGTTCTTGTAACTGGGAGAATGAGTGGTAGCAACATTGAAGGTCTGACACAGTGCACAGCCTGCCACATGTATGCAGTTGTGGAACAACAGTTCCAAAGTGCATACCTCTGTTGTGGATGTGAGCGAATTGCCACTTTAGAGGCTCGCGTTAGAGTCCTAGAGGAACACGTCGCAACACTGCGTTCAATCAACAATCTTGAGAGGGGTCTCTTGTTAACTGAACAAGAACTAGTGGGGTCAGATAGTAGGGGGGGAGGGGAGCAGCAAAAGGATGATAGGGCAGTAAGCTGGGTGACAGTTAGAAAATCTAGTGTGGGGAAAAGGAAAAGGGAGGCTGCTCCAGGGTTTGCGCATCCCAACAGATTTGCCAGATTGTGTGAAGAAGATGGGAGTGTGAACTCTGGATTGGCGGTTCTAGGTGAGGCTGATCTCTCTAACAGCCGGGAGACCAGTTTCACTAGTAGTGGTGGGGAGGAGAGCAGAGCTAGGCCTAAACAGATGGTGGTTATAGGGGATTCGATCATTAGGAAAGTGGACAGGGTAATCTGTCAAGCGGATCGCTTCAACCGGACAGTTTGCTGTCTTCCTGGTGCCAGGGTTCGGCATGTGGTTGATCGGGTTGACACATTATTGGGAGGGGCTGGGCATGACCCGGCTGTCTTGGTACATATCGGTACTAACGACAAAATGAACGGTAGGTGGGGGACTTTAAAGAGTGAGTTCAGGGATCTAGGCTCTAAGATTAGGCAAAGGTCCTCCAATGTCATTTTTTCGGAAATTTTGCCGGTGCCACGTGCAAGTTTAGGGAGACAGCGGGAGCTTAGGGAGCTAAATGCGTGGCTAAAGTCTTGGTGTAGGAAGGAAGGGTTTGGGTTCCTAGAGCACTGGGCTGACTTTTCCTTGGGGTACAATCTATACAGCCCTGACGGATTGCACCTCAATGGAAGGGGGTCTGCTGTGCTAGGGGAGAGAATGGTTAAGAGGTTGGAGGAGTGTTTAAACTAGACAAGGGGGGGGTGGGTGAGCTAGAATTCCATGGGAAAATTAGTGTAGACGGGGTAGGGGGACTAGCAAAGGGTTGTGGGGGAGGAGTGAGGGGGGCATATAGTTTATCAGATAAGGAGCTTCCGTTACAAGGAAAGCAGTCTCATAATTGCCTTAGCTCTAATTCTCCCTTAGCTAATGTAAACATCAGAGGGAGAAGTAATAATCTCCGCTGCATGCTGGCTAATGCGCGTAGCTTGTCGGGTAAATTAGGGGAGCTGCAAGCTATTGCATGTATTGAAAATTATGATTTAATAGGTATCACTGAGACCTGGTGGGATGATAAATGCGACTGGGCTGTGAATTTAAATGGTTATACACTTTTTAGGAGGGACAGAGAGATTAAAAAGGGTGGAGGGGTTTGTCTTTACGTAAAGTCAGACTTAAAGCCATGTAATAAAGACATTACCAATGAAAACGTCGAATCTCTTTGGGTAGAAATTTCAGTAGGGCTGAAGGTCACAAAGAAAATGATCATTGGTGTATGTTATAAACCACCCCGTATAGATGAGGGGGATGAGGCCCAGCTATTGTTGCAAATGGAGGAGGCTTCAAAACTGGGTCAAGTTGTTGTTATGGGGGACTTTAATTATCCGGACATTGACTGGAGTAATGGGGTGGCTAAGTCAGAAAAAGCTAGTAGGTTTGTAAATATGCTAAATGACAACTTTTTATTTCAGGCAGTTCAAGAGCCCACTAGGAATGACGCTATTTTGGACCTGGTGATTTCTAATAATAATGAACTTATCTCTAACATTTATGTGGGTGAGCATTTGGGGAACAGTGATCACAACATGGTCTCCTTTGAGATAATGCTGCAGAGACAGCGCTATAAGGGAGTAACTAAAACACTCAATTTTAGACGTGCAGACTTTGCCAGTATAAGGGCATCTCTGCAATGTGTCAACTGGGAAAGGCTTTTCATGGGGTTAGACACAGAAGGAAAATGGAACATCTTTAAAACATTGCTTTGTAGGTATACACAACAGTATATCCCCCTAGTAAGCAAGGAGAGGCATCGCAAAGCAAAACCTTTATGGCTGAATAAAAGTGTTATTGTCGAGGTTGGTAAGAAAAAACGTGCTTTTAGGGCATTCAAGTTAGCTGGGACAGCGGAAACTTTCATCAGGTACAAGGAAGCAAATAAAGCATGCAAAAAAGCTATCAAGCAAGCTAAACTAGAGATGGAAAGGGATATTGCAGCTAGGAGTAAAAAGAATCCAAAATTATTTTTTAATTATGTGAATAGTAAAAAAATGAAGCAAGAAGGGGTGGGAACTTTATTATCACGGGGGGGTACGTTGGTTGATGAAAACGGGGAAAAAGCTGAAATTTTGAACTCTTATTTTTCATCTGTCTATACATCTGAGGAGCCAGATAATGAAGGCTTCCCTTGTAATATGCCCAGTTCTAGTAATTTAGCTACTGGCGCGTGGGTCACTCGGGAGGAAATTCAAAAGAGACTCGAACATGTAAAGGTAAACAAAGGTCCAGGGCCGGATGGGATTCATCCCAGGGTATTAAATGAGCTGAGCGCTGTGATTGCCAAACCTCTTCACTTAATTTTTCAGGATTCATTGAGGTCTGGCATGGTGCCAAGAGACTGGCGGATTGCTAATGTGGTGCCGTTATTTAAAAAGGGATCCCGTTCTCAGCCTGAAAACTATAGGCCTGTTAGTCTGACATCAGTAGTAGGAAAACTTTTGGAAGGGGTAATAAGGGATAGGGTACTTGAATACATTGCAGTTCACAATACTATTAGTTTGTGCCAGCATGGTTTTATGCGTAACAGATCTTGCCAGACTAATTTAGTTGCCTTTTATGAGGAGGTGAGTAGGAACCTTGATGCTGGAATGGCAGTTGATGTCATCTACTTGGACTTTGCTAAAGCGTTTGATACAGTACCTCACAGAAGGTTAATGATCAAATTAAGGAATATTGGCCTAGAACATAATATTTGTAATTGGATAGAGAACTGGCTGAAGGATAGAGTACAAAGAGTGGTTGTAAATGGAACATTTTCTAATTGGACCAGTGTGGTTAGTGGAGTACCGCAGGGGTCAGTCCTTGGGCCTTTGCTGTTTAACTTGTTTATTAATGACCTGGAGGTGGGCATAGACAGTATTGTTTCTATTTTTGCTGATGACACTAAATTGTGCAAAACTATAAGTTCCATGCAGGATGCTGCCGCTTTGCAGAGCGATTTGACAAAATTAGATAACTGGGCAGCAAACTGGAAAATGAGGTTCAATGTTGATAAGTGCAAAGTTATGCACTTTGGTAGAAATAATATAAACGCAAACTATCTACTGAATGGTAGTGTGTTGGGGGTATCCTTAATGGAGAAGGATCTAGGGGTTTTTGTTGATAACAAGTTGTCTAATTCCAGGCAGTGTCATTCTGTGGCTACTAAAGCAAATAAAGTGCTGTCTTGTATAAAAAAGGGCATTGACTCAAGGGATGAGAACATAATTTTGCCCCTTTATAGGTCCCTGGTAAGGCCTCACCTTGAGTATGCAGTGCAGTTTTGGGCTCCAGTCCTTAAGAAGGATATTAATGAGCTGGAGAGAGTGCAGAGACGTGCAACTAAACTGGTTAAGGGGTTGGAAGATTTAAACTATGAGGTTAGACTGTCGAGGTTGGGGTTGTTTTCTCTGGAAAAGAGGCGCTTGCGAGGGGACATGATTACTCTGTACAAGTACATTAGAGGGGATTATAGGCAGTTGGGGGATGTTCTTTTTTCCCATAAAAACAATCAACGCACCAGAGGTCACCCCTTTAGATTAGAGGAAAGGAGTTTCCATTTGAAGCAGCGTAGGTGGTTTTTCACGGTGAGGGCAGTGAGGTTATGGAATGCCCTTCCTAGTGATGTGGTAATGGCAGATTCTGTTAATGCCTTTAAGAGGGGCCTGGATGAGTTCTTGATCAATCAGAATATCCAAGGCTATTGTGATACTAATATCTACAGTTAGTACTAGTGGTTGTATTTATAGTTTATGTATGTGAGTGTATAGATTGGTAGGTGTGGGTTAGGTGTGCTGGGTTTACTTGGATGGGTTGAACTTGATGGACACAGGTCTTTTTTCAACCCTATGTAACTATGTAACTATGTAACTATGTAACTATATTAGATAAACAAAAATGAAGTTACAGCAGGCCTTTAACAACAAACAGTGAATGCTCAAGAACATGGCTGACATTAAGGTATATCGGTACTACTGTGAAAAAGGCAGGATTCGTCCACTGGACATTTTAAGATCTGCTACCTTTCCAAGGAAAACTAGAGGAGTGCAAACTGGGGGTCACTCAAGGCCGACTGCAATCGGAAATGTAGCACAGTCTGGTGCCTAGGATTATTGCCTGAAAAGTGGCACTGCTATAACTTAAAAAAAAATACCCTCTGGAGGTTGCAGACCTATTTTTAGTCAGTATCTGATTATTTTAGCATGGTGCATTGCAATTCCTTTTATACTTTATACCGTTATACAATACATATGTTATTGTTGTACAGTGTTGTATTAGATTATGACCCTGAAATTGAGCCTTAATATGGAACTCGTTTATTGGCAAATTATCTGCAATAGGGAAATACATGGGGGATATAATAGGGGACTACATGGTCGTGTCAAAGTTCACAAAAGTCTCAATACAGAACACCCCCCTGTAATTACTGTAGATTAAGGGGTATATTTTTTCCCTGCAGCAGAAAACAACAAACGTATAACTGACAAGTGTTACCAATTTCAATATGGCATTCAGGGGTTGTGGGATTTCTTGACTGATCCCTGCACAATGCTTTTATCTTGTCTAAACATTAGTGTGTTCACAGAAGAAGATCTTTGGGAAAAACTGTAATGTAGCACTGACCCAAGGGATTCATTTAGAAGTAAACACTTTTTTTTTTTTAAACAACAAATATTTGTGGCAATAACAGCCCCTGTAGCTTGAGCCCTCCTATAAATATTGTAATATGTAATCCTCATGATAATATTGGCCATAGAATACAGAGTTTCTTCTTTACAGGTTTGGGATCCGTTATCCAGAAACCTCCGAATTATGGGAATCATTAGTCAATAATTCAAATTTTTAAAAAGAATTTCTCTTAAATAATAATACAGTACCTTGTACTTAAAGATATTTTAAATCCTTATTGGAGGAAAAAGAATCCTCTTGGGTTTATTTAAAGTTTAAGTGTTTTTTTTTTTGTAGTAAAGTTAAGGTATGGAGGCATTCTGTGTAACAGGTCCCATACAACATTTACACTTCTGTGGAATATATACTGTACTGTTCTGCAAGCAAACTGAATATCTCCATGCTGTATTATGGTGATGGTATGCTGAGGCACTCTGGCTACTGAACTAGAATTTTCAGAACAGCTAATAGCAAGTGTGATACAGCCCATGCCCCTGAGTCATGTTCAGTGACAAAGCATTCATGGTCAGCTGGGATAAAGCCACATTTTTCTCTTATGAGAACAGTAGAGCCACAAAGTAATGAATGCAATTGACATTACATGTGTCTGTACACCCACTATACCTCCCTAAACGTGTCCGGCACATCCAGTGGGCGGCTGAAGAGAGACAAGCAGGCTGCATGCAGATTTCCCAGGGTTGGAGAATCTAAAGAAAAACAGCTGTTCAAATACAACTTCTATCCTGTCTCGGAGCATGGTCAAGCACTCCCAGACATATATGTAAACTTTTCAAAGCCATGTTCAAATATTCATCTTATAAAAATATATGTAACCTTTTTTTTAAATCAATCTATGTTGGTGGACAGATTCATTTTAAATTTAGAATAATGGAGGGCACTCTGGGCTAAGATATTCTAGCACTTTATAAACAGTCAAAAAAGAATAAATATATGAAATATCCAGGTGCTAGGGTTTCAACAATACCCCCATTAGAGGATTATATATACCAGTAAATGCCCAGATGAACCCTGCACACTGGAAAAAACTCTCTCAGGGAGGTATTATAATTAAAAAAACATTTTTATTTAACAAATCATTATGCAGCCAAAATATTGCATTTTAAAACAGTATAATATCCATCGATAAACAATACATACCACCCAGTGAAAAAACTGAACAAAGGATTTGAAGGCAGATACTCTGGATGAGAGAATACCCCAATGTTTCGGCTCAAGTGCCTTTGTCAAGTGAGCTCTGACAGATTCATTTTAACAGACCACAGAAATGTTTTTTAATTGTATCAATAAATGGAAACTTCAGTCATTGCTTCCCCTTTTGTCAGTTTAATTCTCGCCGAGGTCTCAGTTTGTTTAGAGAGAAAAAATCTAGTCTTATTTACATGTTAAATTATATTACACATTAAAACTTAATTTTAAAGATGCAGACAGAAGAACTGGGGGCTCTAATGAGCACAATTCCTCTTTTTTCTATGCTAAAAGACATAGGTAAATGTAATGTTTGCTACAGATATAATAACCTTAAGAAACCAGCAGATTATATTTATAGGCCAATCCTTTAGTTGCTGTAATTACTATACATGGGCAAATATTGTACCTTTTGTTGCGTAACCCCGGTAAAGCTTCTTTGGGGTTATTTATCAACATGGGGCAAATTTGCCATGGCAACCAATCAAATTGTTACATGCAGTGTTCTACCTGCAGCTAGCTGAAAAAAGCCACTTGTTGATTGGTTGCTATGGGTTTCTGTCCATGGGGCTCTGGGAACCCCATTGCATAGTAGAATTGAGCCTGCATAGCATATCTGGTAAGAGTTACTAACTTTTTTAGTTTTTTTGGAAAATAAAGGAATATTTTCTTAATATACAATCATTTGTTTAGAAATGTACAGGCATGCTAAAAAAATCACTTTGTCCTTTTTTGTTCTTTTGAGCAGTTAATAGTAACAGGCTCTTTTCTACTCTCCATTTTTTGTTAGATGGTACATGTCATTTTTCCCATGTACAATTCAAGAGTAACCAACCTGCGTAAATGTGTTTCCACCAGACTTTTCTGTTATATTTATATATATATGTATATATGTATATTTTCTTATTATTAGTAAAGATTTATGCTGTTTGTAATCTGTAATAGTGCGCAAAGGCCAGGAAACAGATAATGGGTGCAGACAGATGACATAACTGGAGGATCACCTTTGTGTGCATTCCTTTATAGATCATGATTTTTCATTATTTTGAATGATCACAGTCGCAGCACCACCCTTTGGCTCCTTACAAATGACTTATTGCACTGTTCATTGTGCATTACAATACTTTTTTGGTAGTGTCTGAATGTAAAGTTGGTAACATCTAAAGATGGCAGCATGTTTAACAATATATGTACGGATTGTTGGCAAAATTACCTTTTAACCAGGGATATCGACCTATAGCTAATGTAAAAGCTAAACTCCACAGGAGGTTTTGTAGGATGATGTTGGATCGACTAAAATGCATCCAACAAGTCAAATGTAGTTGCTTGCATTAAAACATAATGGAACTGATGCAAAAATCCGATGTGTAAACTACACCTTGTTGGAAGTGTGCTCCGTACCTATAAGGTAGCAGGGACCTTGACGGTGCTAGGAACAGCAGGGGGAGTGGAAGGGGTTAATTAATAGAGGCTAAGACTGGGGGAAGGAGGGCTTGTAAAGTAAGAGGAGGGACCAGGATAGGGAAATTAACAGCAGAGGAAGAGGCGGTACCATTACCTCATTGAAAATCAAGGAGCATTGGCCCGCCCACCCTCGAATACAAGCAAGGTGGACTGGGTTGGGGAGGGGTTTGTTTATGCTGTCACAGCGTGCGGTAGGAATGCTGTATGCTGCATAGTCATCCTACAAGTTAAAATCTCATTGAAATACATTGACAGCTGGATGTAGATGCAGGAACAAAACACCATCCAACTTTACATTAGAGCTTATGGAGATTTTGTAGGAAACTGGGCTTTTCTCCACTGGAATCTTCTGACTTGTTTGTGAGATTACAGTCTTACCTTGTGGTGCAGGGTTATAAGTAATACCTTACATGTACCTTAGCTACTACAGGTATAGGGCCCGTTATCCAGAATGCTTGGGACCAAGGTATTCTGGATAAGGGGTCTTTCCGTAATTTGGATCTCCATACCATAAATCTACTAAAAAATGAATAAAACAATAATTAAACCCAATAGGATTGTTTTGCACCCAATAATGATTAATTATATCTTAGTTGTGATCAAATACAAGGTACTGTTTTATAATTACAGAGAAAAAGGAAATCAATTTTAAAAATCTGAATTATTTGATTAAAATGGAGTCTATAGGAGACAGGCTTTCCATAATTCTGAGCTTTCTGGATAATGAGTTTCTGGATAACGGATCCTATACGTGTACTTCCCAAAAACTAAAGGCAAAAAGGAGCCACAAGAAATATGCTAAAAAATGAATAAGGTCTGAAACGGTAATATAAGGAGACTCTACAACTAACATAAAGCTCCAAAACATAGTCAGTGAGTTATACAGCAGGGATATGGCTGTTGATAAATGTAAAATAAAACATGGCATGAATTGAGGGTGATCATTGATACATTTAAATGTCTCTTTAATCTTCCCATCTGTTGCCCAGATTGCCATCTATGTTCTGCTTATGTGCTTCTGTACTCAGTGTCAGTCTGGGACATCCATTGGAAGGCATCTTTAGCCCATCTTAATGTAGATCAAATCTACAGTGGTGTGAAAAACTATTTGCCCCCTTCCTGATTTCTTATTCTTTTGCATGTTTGTCACACAAAATGTTTCTGATCATATAACACATTTAACTATTAGTCAAAGATAACACAAGTAAATACAAAATGCAGTTTTTAAATGAGGGTTTTTATTATTTAGGGAGAAAAAAAATCCAAACCTACATGGCCCTGTGTGAAAAAGTAATTGCCCCCTGAACCTAATAACTGGTTGGGCCACCCTTAGCAGCAATAACTGCAATCAAGCGTTTGCGATAACTTGCAACGAGTCTTTTACAGCGCTCTGGAGGAATTTTGGCCCACTCATCTTTGCAGAATTGTTGTAATTCAGCTTTATTTGAGGGTTTTCTAGCATGAACCGCCTTTTTAAGGTCATGCCACAACATCTCAATAGGATTCAGGTCAGGACTTTGACTAGGCCACTCCAAAGTTTTCATTTTGTTTTTCTTCAGCCATTCAGAGGTGGATTTGCTGGTTTGTTTTGGGTCATTGTCCTGCTGCAGCACCCAAGATCGCTTCAGCTTGAGTTGACGAACAGATGGCCGGACATTCTCCTTCAGGATTTTTTGGTAGACAGTAGAATTCATGGTTCCATCTATCACAGCAAGCCTTCCAGGTCCTGAAGCAGCAAAACAACCCCAAACCATCACACTACCGCCACCATATTTTACTGTTGGTATGATGTTCTTTTTCTGAAATGCTGTGTTACTTTTACGCCAGATGTAACGGGACACGCACCTTCCAAAAAGTTCAACTTTTGTCTCGTCGGTCCACAAGGTATTTTCCCAAAAGTCTTGGCAATCATTGAGATGTTTTTTAGCAAAATTGAGACGAGCCATAATGTTCTTTTTGCTTAAAAGTGGTTTGCGCCTTGGAAATCTGCCATGCAGGCCGTTTTTGCCCAGTCTCTTTCTTATGGTGGAGTCATGAACACTGACCTTAATTGAGGCAAGTGAGGCCTGCAGTTCTTTAGATGTTGTCCTGGGGTCTTTTTTGGCCTCTCGGATGAGTTGTCTCTGCGCTCTTGGGGTAATTTTGGTCGGCCGGCCACTCCTGGGAAGGTTCACCACTGTTCCATGTTTTTGCCATTTGTGGATAATGGCTCTCACTGTGGTTCGCTGGAGTCCCAAAGCTTTAGAAATGGCTTTATAACCTTTACCAGACTGATAGATCCCAATAACTTTTGTTCTCATTTGTTCCTCAATTTCTTTGGATCTTGGCATGATGTCTAGCTTTTGAGGTGCTTTTGGTCTACTTCTCTGTGTCAGGTAGCTCCTATTTAAGTGATTTCTTGATTGAAACAGGTGTGGCAGTAATCAGGCCTGGGGGTGACTACAGAAATTGATATTGAAATTGAAAATTGAAATTGATAAACCACAGTTAAGTTATTTTTTACAAGGGGGGCAATCACTTTTTCACACAGGGCCATGTAGATTTGGAGTTTTTTTTCTCCCTTAATAACGTAAACCTTCATTTAAAAACTGCATTTTGTGTTCAATTATGTTATCTTTGACTAATAGTTAACGGTTTTTGATGAGCAGAAACATTTAAGTGTGACAAACATGCAAAAGAATAAGAAATCAGGAAGGGGGCAAATAGTTTTTCACACCACTGTATATCATGATGTACAGTTTGGATTACTTGTTTGTGCAGTACCTGCTTCTCAATATTTTCAGCCAGTGCCCATTTTCCATGATGTCAGAATCTGATTTGTATGTATGAAATGAAATAAACGGTAAATGAAACTTCTAGAAACAAAATGTTCATTTAATCAGCAGGAAGACTTTTAAGAACAAGTGAAACAACCTCTTTGTTTGATTGATGAATAGTGACTCCACAAGCAAATGGTTTTTCAGTAGCAGACGAGATATATGCCAACAGAATGACACATTTTAGTTGTCTGGCCAAAATTTTGTGATGCATGCTTTTGATAGCCCTCTGAAGAGTTTTATTATAGACTTCCCTAGTTGCAAATGTATTACCTGTTCTGTTGTTATCCAACCTAGAATTTAAAATGTATTTGTTGCAGCAATAAACACTCATGTGATGTGAGCATTTATTAATGGAATTTATTACTTTTCTTTCCTTATTTAGTTTATTTTCCTTATATTCTTATGTCCAGATCAGTCTTGTTGAAATGGTATCTAGCAACCAGATAGTCTAAAAAAACTAACCTAGAGAGGTTAGTAACAGAAGTATATAATTTAAATGAAGGAACATAAGCAATAAGCACCCACAGAAAAGCTGCACTCAGTCCTCTATCAAAAGAAACACAGGATTTCTTGTCTCGTTTTTTGTAAATATGTTCTTCAGTTGTCTGACTTCCTCTCTCAGAAATATCCTTCTTTCCCGGGGCCAGAGTCATAATACTCACTCCGCCCTCCCTTAGGAATGGGTGATCTCAGCTACAAGGGCTAGAGCTGCAAGCAGGAAGCTACTTAAAATGGCAGCTGCTGTCTTAAACAAACAGAGGGAGCTTCTAGGGCTCTTTACTCAGGTATGATAAATCTTTCTGTAGAATAAATATAGTGTTCAAGGTGGCACTAATGTGGTGAGTACATTGGCAGTAAAATGCAAAAATTACTTTCCTTCTCATTTTAAAGAACTTTTTGGGATTCACTTTATTCTCCATTGCAATCTTGTCTTCATAGTCACCTGACTGCCATGTACAATGTTTGTGTTGCTTATGGACACTTAATGGCATCCCTGTCTCCTTTAATTTTAACAAACACTTTTTCTTTTTGCGCATATACTGTCTGATATCCTTTTAAGTCCAAATGGTTTTCATTTTGCTTTTGGGATATTTTGTTGTGTATTAATCTTTGCTAAAGCTTTCCTCTAAAATTCATTAATCTTCCAATTTCCTCACAAACCCTTTTAAACATATATAAATTAAATAATACTGTGATGCCTGTTCTTCTGTATCAGGTTAATTAAACATTAGCAAGTCCAACAGAGAAACTTATGTCAGTCACTTTAGACAAATAACAGCCTATTAACATCTGCTTCTTCTCTCTGCAGTTCTACTTTCCTGTCTTTTCTTATACCTAGTTATTTAAAAACATCCAGATTCCCAATTTTACTTCATTTGTTTTTACAAAAAGTTGGTTTGACTCTTATCTTACCTTGGAGTTTGTAAGACAGTCGGTGAGTTTATTTTACATTATTACATCTACTGTGGATTTCGTTTCACACTACCACTTAGCTACATCCTCCTATATGATTGTACACATAAACAGACTCCAGTTCCTTTTCACTGTGTCCCGTCCTTCCTGAACATGGCATAGCCTCAAGGAATTACTTTACATTAATGTCATTCACCCAGCCATATCTCTATTATGTCAACCATAAAATACTGTTCTTGTAATACTGTTTATTCTAGCTCATTCTTGCATGCAATCAAACTGACATTTGTTACCAGGGTTGCCTTAAAAATGTCACACCATTCCTAATAGCAACAAACCATGCTCCCAAACTTGGAAGGCCAAGACCCTTTAAAAGTGGTCAGGGCCCCCCACTGGACACGAGCCACTTCTAGTACTTCTGCCTATTCCCCTTGATTGCTGTTTTCTACCACACTACACAATACAAATGTATCTGAAGATATTTCGAAGTTCCATTCATTTATTTTATCATTTCAGGTGGTTATATAAATAGGGACCTTAAGCTTTTAAGCTCATCATAAATCATCCCTGTAAAGCACTGTGGAAATGTGTTGACACTATATAAATAACAGGAAATAAATAAATAATGAATACATTTAGAATCTAGTTTGATGGACAGGTTTCCAAAAATGAAACCATGTATATTTGTAGTCTGCTTCCTGCTTGGAAAGCTTGTGAGTCAAGCAGTGCACTTGGGGGAAAAAAAAAAAGATTAGTAAGCCAAAACCTCGGATGCAGCCTGTCCAAGAGCCAGGATGCCGGTCTGTGTGCATGACTCAAGCCATGGCTGAGAACATAATGTGACTACAGAGAAAAGACACATATGTGGCGAGGCCACATGTTTTTTTAACAAGAATTTGTAAAACTTGGCGTTTCCAGGCTTCCCTGCTCGATGTTTAGTAATCACAGTGGTAACGCTTAATGGGAAGCAATAACTTTGGATTTTTTTTTTGTGGTCATCTTTACTGTTGGAAAGATTTAGACGAAATAAACACACTTGTCCCTACCATGATTTGTTTCCTTGTGATGCAGGGACCATAATGAATGATCCCTTTTCCCCCATTACCCTCTTTTTTTTTAAATAGAAGAGAAATATGCAGAGCTATAGAAAGCAGGGAAAAGGAAGTGGGACAATATACTGAAGTGCCAAAGTGATACTGACACAAAAAATACTTTTCAAAACATTAATGTGCATAAAAAGTTACCTATAGGTCATGTTAACGATTACTTACAAAAGCAAACTTTTCTATGAAAAATGGTAAGGACTATATCCTTATTTCTTACTTTACACTGTTTTTTTTTTGACTTTCTGAACTATGCCTGCTCTGACCTGAGCCTACACTTTGACCACAAAATCTGCCTGTACCCTTCCTTTTACTACACCATCAAACTTGCCTGTTCTGTAGCACCACAAGAGTTTAACTCCAAATTTGATAGTCTTATAGTTTATAGTTTATAGTGATCCCCAACCAATGGCTCGTAAGCAACATGTTGCTCACCACCCCTTCATAGGCGGAGGGTGGTTTTTTTTGTTTGGGTAGGCTAAATGTTGCCATACAGCAGCTAAATTAAAAGTAAAACTAATGGACTTGTAGGCTGAAGGGTTAATTACTGCATAGTTTTTTTTCCATTTACATGGATTATTTAAACCCAGTGTATTTTGGTGTATATACATTAGCTTTGATTATTGCATAACACTTTACATTTCATTTTTTTTTTCTTTAAACTTTTTTAGATCAGGCCCCTCCCCGCAACAACAACATTTTTAACTAAAATGAGTGGTTATGTTAATGTTTGTATAATATACATTTATGTAGTTGTGCATATGCTTTATACATCATACACAGGCAAAACTTTATGTAAATAATTACTTAAGTAACTTGGTAATGCAGAAATTTGGCTCACAATATAACCTCCAGTCTTTAAAGTGGAATATTGTGTAACTATCAACATATGTTGGTGAAAAAATGATGTATTTTGCTAAAATTTATAAACTTTATTTACATCCAGAAGCCTTAACCCTTTAACTACCTGTGCATAAGTTTGTATTGAATATCACTGTTCCACAGCTTCATTGCAGTGGTTGCAAGACTGGAAAATTTGCTTCAAGGTCATTGCCCCTGTGCCCCCTTCCAATAGATTGAAATAAATCTTTGACTTCAAGGTTCTCTTGCTGTCTGTTATACCTGCAGCGCAAGTGCTCTGTAAGTAGGGTGCCGTGTAACAGACCGGGGTCTCTTGGAACTTAAAAGCCTTGACACCAAGGATTTATTAGACATGAACTCCCGCACACGGCATTGACACTTTTAGAAAATGTCACATACCGCACAAAATGCATTGGCTGTGATCTGTAGGTGCTAGGTCTTTGTGGTACCTCTTCAGTATGCTGCTATTTTGGGTAGGGTTCAGCATATCCCCCCCCCCCATAAGTCAAGGTACAGGCCCTGTACTTAGAGCCAATCACACTGAGGCACACATAGTAACATAGTAACATAGTAACATAGTAAGTTGGGTTGAAAAAAGACATACGTCCATCAAGTTCAACCATAATGCCTATATATAACCTGCCTAACTACTAGTTGATCCAGAGGAAGGCAAAAAACCCCATCTGAAGCCTCTCTAATTTGCCGCAGAGGGGAAAAAATTCCTTCCTGACTCCAAGATGGCAATCGGACCAGTCCCTGGATCAACTAGTACTAAGAGCTATCTCCCATAACCCTGTATTCCCTCACTTGCTAAGAATCCATCCAGCCCCTTCTTAAAGTTATATAATGTATCAGCCAGCACGACTGATTCGGGGAGGGAATTCCACAACTTCACAGCTCTCACTGTAAAAAATCCTTTCCGAATGTTTAAATGGAACCTCCCTTCTTCTAAACGCAGTGGGTGCCCTCGTGTCCGTTGGAAGGACCTACTGGTAAATAAAACATTAGAAAGGTTATTATATGATCCCTTTATATATTTATACATAGTTATCATGTCACCTCTTAAGCGCCTCTTCTCCAGTGTAAACAGACCCAACTTGGCCAGTCTTTCTTCATAACCGAGACTTTCCATACCCTTTACCAGCTTAGTTGCCCTTCTCTGGACCCTCTCTAACTCAATAATGTCCCGTTTGAGCACTGGAGACCAAAACTGAACAGCATATTCTAGATGGGGCCTTACCAGCGCTCTGTAAAGGGGAAGAATAACCCCCTCCTCCCGTGAATCTATACCCTTTTTAATACAGCTCAAAACCTTGTTTGCCCTTGCAGCTGCTGCCTGGCATTGCTTGCTACAGCCAAGTTTATTATCTACAAGGACTCCAAGGTCCTTCTCCATTATGGATTTGCCTAGTGCAGTCCCATTAAGGGTATACGGGGCTTGCATATTTTTACATCCCAGGTGCATGACCTTACATTTATCCATATTAAATCTCATCTGCCACTTAGCCCACATGACAACCTAGAACTTCTTTTGTGCCATTGTCTGGACTTCGCAAGCAGATTTTTAACCTACACACATGGCAGCAAAGTATGTATTAAAACAGCAACATTTACGTGGAGTAAATCCACCTTAATTTTTTTTTTTTAAATTTTGGGTGGGTTTGAGTTTTTTTTGACATGCCAGGCAGTTTGATGAAAATCCACCCATGCCCTTTGATGTTGCTCCCAATGGCCTCAAAGTAGGTGCCCATTTGTAAATTTCTGGCTTGGAAGCAAGTTTTGGAAGCATAGAGACATAGTTTTACTCCAAGCAAAGCCTCCTGCAGTCTAGCATTCCCCATGGGGCTACCAAATAGCCAATCACAGTCCTTTTTTAGCATACCCAAAGAACTTTTTTGATACTTGTGTGGCTCTCCAACACTTTGTACATCTGAGTGAGGCTCATAAGTAAAAAAAAGTTGGGGATCCCTGATTTAGTTGTTCCTTTTTACCAGTTTCACTGCACTGCACATCACTGCACTCTTACTAGATCCTTAATACCCCCCTTAAGGACTGGGCCAACAAATAAACTACATACTCAAGGCAAAGCCTTACCAGGGATCTATCAGGAAGCCAAACTATGTTTTAATCCCTTGAGTCAATACCTTTCTTTATGCAAGAGTACATTATTTACTGTAGCATCCACTGACTGACTTGGTCTAAAGTCTTTTATTGCCAAAAAACACAAATGCTTTTCAATTAAGGTGGCCCCAGCCAGTTTATCAATGTCTAACCTAATTTGCCAATTTGATGCCCAGTTCTCTAATTAAATCTCTATGTTAAACAGTTAAAATAGAGACAGTGCTTACAATGCCATTTCAACTGTAAACAGGAGCTTGAGATATCTCAGTGAGACATAGTACGCATCTAGGTTTTCTTGTTGCAGTGGTTATTGTCAGCCTATAGTAGCCATCAGGCCCACAGTGCCCATAGCTTATCTGATGAATTTTAAATCAAATCACTCCTATACACTGATGTTGTCTTGCTGGTATAAGAGATTACTTCTCCAAGGTCACTTTCTAGGCCAGGTACTTGAGAAGAGACATTGCTACATTGTTCAATTAGAATCCATACTGATACTGCCTTCCAAAGCTAGTTGTCCAGTTATGGAACCACCTCCCTCTGAACACAAACCTGCAACTGTGAAGACAACTATCTTGGTAAAAAAAAAACATGTAGCATATGTTTTGACAAACAGAAGACTTGAATTGGAAATGCTAGTTGCAACAGTGATCCTCAAAAACCCATGTAGTTTGAAAAGGTTTGCATGTTTTGACAATCAGTTTTAAAATCTATTGTAGCCATATAGTCATCCTGTTTTGGAACCAGAAAACCAGTGGAATAGGTTCCTTTGGGCATGAATCCCTTATGATTTGATAATAAAGGAAGTAGCTAAGAAAGGAAAATTGCATGCTCTAAAGCACTTTTCACCTGTTGAATTTTCTTCTGAATGTGGGAACACAGCAGGCACTTGGCAGATCTAAGAACTTCAGTATTGCACAGACTTATTCTAATTCTGTATTAAAAAGGGGTACAAAACCCCGGCCCACTGTTCAACCAAACTTTACTGTTGCTGGACTACAAATCCCAGAATAATGTAAAATATAATAAGGTTATGGCATGCTGGGAGCTGTAGTCAACCAACCATCTTCTTAAATCAATATTGCACAATAACACTTTTCCTAAACATTCCCTTAAATCTCCAGGGCCATTAAAATGCAAAAAATCCTCCAATGAGAATCCCAGCTGATTTGTATAAATGTGGCTCCCTGTTTTTTGTTCCTGCAATTGGAGTTGGGAGTTCTAAGCACAGCTTCCCAGCACTGAACAAATCTGTCCTGATTCCAGTGACATATAATGAAGAAAAAAAATACATTATTATTCCTATATGTAAGATAACAGATGTCTGACATAGTGCTGGGAATCAGTGTTCTTTCTGGTGTCTTCTCTTGAACTTATAATGAGGTTTCTAGTCAGTAGAATGCTCATTGGTGAATTTTCTTGCATCTATAATCACATTTTGTGACAACTTCTATAGAAAAACTAAGGCGTGCATGGGAACAGTGTTATGACTGGGTTTACAACCCCTTTTAAAGCACTGGCATGATAGACAAAGCAGCTAAGATAAATACAGGGTACAGGCAAGACAGGCAAAAGTACAGTAGGAAGTTACCCAGTGGGTAGACAAGGCTTATGGTCTAGGGGCACAGATCAGGGCAGGCAGGTAAAGAAAATTTATAAACAAGTAAACCAGCATTGGTGACAGTGAGGCTTTAAATTACGGACTTTCATGTCACTCACAGAGCTCCAGCTCTGGTGTCATTATTCCAAAGAATTCCTAATTCCTCCTCTTGGTTGTTACTTACTGTATATAGGCAGCTTTTGCCCTTTTTCCACTGAAAAAAAGCTTGTCTTATTTTTCTTCAGAAAACTCATTTAAGATGAAGAGCTCTTTGTCTGGCCTAGTTATCAATCTTTTCCAAGAAACATTAAAAGTACATGCATTCCATACAAATTCAGATTTGTGCTGTTTAGACTATTGCACACTTCTAGTTACTGATGTTCAATATTCTTATCTAAATCCACTACAATTTATTCTCTAAACTGCTGGCCAGATAATTATACACTCCTCACTTTCTTCCATTGCAACAACGCCTTGAATTCCTATCAGCATATACAGTTCATAAAATACATTTCTCAATTCCTTTCTGCATTCCTAGTGTTAATCCTAGTACTATTTTGCTTATATTTTGCTTCAGAAATAATAGGCAAGTGGGTTTCTTATGCAGATAATAGACATGGGCACTTTGCCTTTAATTATTCAATCAAAACATAACAAGGTGCTTACATTCATATGTCATTAAAATAAAGAACAGTTTCTTTCATAAATCAGATTCTAGTCTCCTACCCCAGAGCACCTCTGACACAGGACCACCACAAGGTTAGCACCCTGTTACAGTTCAGAGAGAACTTCTCTTTAGCAGCCAGGCCTCACAGACTGCTTCCAGCTTTACTGCTGCACTTTCTCCAAACACTGCCTTTCTCCAGGCACAGTCATAGGTTCCTTGGCACTTGTTCTCTTACTCAAGGTCAGGCAGTGTCTCAGGCTCCACAGGCCCTTTGGTTCTCTCTCAGGCTTCCTCTCACTCACTGGGTACAGCCAAAGCCATGTCTCTCTTCTAGACATCCAAGGAAGAGCCCCCAGGTGTGGGAACACACCTTTCTTACCTACATTAGCAGCTCTGCTTTCAGCTGCTGCTCAATTACATGGCTTAGAGAAAATATTAACCTGCACTAGGTATCACCCTGCAGCCCATATCATGCACCTTAAATGCACACTTTCCTGTTTTCTAAACACGCTATCGCAATATATTCATCTACATAGCTCACTTATTTATTAACCCCCTTTTTAATTAACCCCCCCCGCCAAGTTTACTATATACATTATGTTAACAGGCTACATTTTTAAGGGCATTAGTCAGCTTTCATACCTTTTTGTTTTTAATGTTTTTGAGTTGCCTAAATGTGAAGTGACCAAGGTCTCAGGAATTTCAGATAAAATACCTCATACCTGTAATATAAACAGGGAGCACACATAATGCACTAGATTTAAATGTACACAATTAATAATATACTCCATGTGTAAGGGGGTGAGAAAGGAAGAATGCTGATTGTATGAACATAATGCTATTTTTTAATATATTTGGATGTATGTGTTTTGGCACTAAGTTCTACTGTTTATTGTTTTGCTACTAGGTCACTTAAGCCACTAGGCTCACAAATGGTAATTGTAAAAGATACTTTGGTCACTAGAAGAAGGTACAGTCAGGAAGAGTGGAATGAAAACCCTGTCCAGTAAGGGGAGATAAAGTTCCGACTGTATATAAGCAGGGTTACACACCCAGTTTAGGGCTTTTTACCACTGGATCAGCAGGATAGACAGAGAGGGTTTCCAAGTGAGAAGCACAAGGTGCTCCAGGTAGACGGGCTATTTAGCATGGGTAGCCCAGACCCCAACAAGGCCAGACTTTCAAGCGGGCAGGTGGGCAGTGAGCTCCCAGTGGGGGTGATGTGGAGTAAGGCTAGTCAGAGTAAAAATGATGTGAGGGATCTGTGTGTAGCTGGGGAATGTAATTGCGTTGTTGTGAAAGCCTGTATGCACTGTCATGTTAAATTGGATGCTGATGTATGCACTGCCCTTTGGAAGTGAGTGATTGGCTGGGAACCTGAATAAATGTTTTATTAGCAGCACCTGTGCGTGTGGCAATTTATCTATTTGTGCTACACGTGTACTTAGTATAATATATACCTGTATGTAATGTAATCTTCATGCCCACTGCTTTGAGATATATATGCTATGTATTCTTGTATCCACAACAGGCTCTTTCTTCACTTTTAAGGAAATTTATTGAAACACAGGGCTGCCCATTCCAGCATATGAAACATATATCACAAAAATAACTCCTGTCTACTAGATGCTACATTTGCACTTTAGGCCCCTTGTAGACTACAAGTGGAAACAAATGTTTGGGGTTACCCCTGCGCTCATGACACTTGAAGGTTCTTTTTGGGCATTTCTTAGCTTCCCCCAGACACTTTATGGGAGAGCTTACACTTTCTGTAGCTTATCCAACTGCTCTCTCTGCTCCTTGCAGTGCCAGACAGCATCCCCAGCCCCTCTGAGAGTTCCTTCCACAGGCAGGTAGCCTTTCTGCTCTGTTTTCCGTTCTTAGAGACCTTCCTACCCATCTAATTAGAGTATATAATTAAATATTTTTCTTCCAATGAAAAGTGAGCTCCAGTATATGAGCTGGATTAATGGAATGGAGTGTCTTGCTTGCTTGTTTATAATAATATATAATAATTTTAATACATTTTTTAATATATCTAATTATGAGAAATCTCTTTCCATGCTTATCTATTTTACAGTGACTGACTGAGCCTGAGACATGTTTTTACTCACTCAAAACAGAGGTGTGCCAAAAATGTTAATATTAGTCACAGACACCACTATTGCCAACAAAAAAAGATCCATGCCTCCCTTGTTTTCCCATGAACATGACCTAAAGTTCCAAAATCTTATTTACTAGGATTTTGTTCTGTACCTCATGTATGCCCCTGAGATCTGTTCTCTTGCAAATTCTCAAACCAGACTAAGTTATACTAAAAATCCTTGCCGATACCCTCCAAAAAATAGATACTAATTAGCATTGTAGGGGAAAACCTTTATAAAGCCACATACTTGAAGTGTCCTGTGACCTTCTTCTTGGCTCATAAAAGCAAAGTAATCTTTGTTATTAGGAGTTGTTGGCCCTAAGCTATCATTCCTCTTTTTTAATACACTAGTAAAATATATTGGAAAGGAGAGATAAATAAAAGAATCCAAACAAGACCACCCAGAAAATGTCATACTTGCTGGCACAAATGGTAATTTGAAAACCGCGTGCTCAAAAGCTAAATGGATCTATAAGAAAATAAAAATAGGTTATTAGTTTCTCTTTTATAACGTATAGAGCAGTGATGGATTTTGGTCTGTTTGAAGCGGATCACCAAAACTCTTATTCATCAGTCTTACATAGGCCAATGTGTCAGTTATGTGTAATTTGGGTGTATTATACTTCCTGATATTTCAGCTTTCCCTGGGTTACCATAGAATTTAACCAAAAATTCAGCATTACTTATACTGAGGTATCTGGGTGCAAAGTGTTGCTGGGGCTCTTTACTTAACCCCGAGCTTACATTCTGTATCAATCTGTTTTCAATTTGATGTGGTGCACAATATTATAAAGGACTGAAACACATTTGTATGTATATTTTTATTTATAAAGCACTACTTATGTACGCAGTGCTGAACAGTAGGATAACAAATTAATACAACATGGTTATTAAAATAATAAATACAAAGTATGATAATAAAACTTACAACCTTGATGAATGATTTATGATCACAATGAATCTCAAGAATTCTGATTTCATAACCAAATGTGGTATTCTTGTGGTATTATCAACTTCAGTACAACAAATATTATCATATGTCTTAATTTTCTAGATTTTTTATTTGCTTCGAAGGTTGGACTAGGTTTCATATTACTAAAATTACACATCTGCTTATTTCATTAGATACATTTATAATTTTTCTCATGAATTTTTAAAGATTAGAAATGTGCTGCAAAGCCAGGAAAGTTGGATTTAAAGGAGAACTAAAGCTTAACAAAGTAATAGGGTATAAATGCTGCACATTATGTTTTAGATTCTGTACCAGCCCCAGACACCCACAGCCCTTTATCAGGGAAGATCTGTTCCTCTGGAGATGCCCCAAGCATCTTCCCATCTTCTTTTCTGCTGATCATAGGCTCAGAATATAAAGGATATACAGAAAATAAATGTTTTGATACAAGGTAGTAATTAATTCAAATTCTCGCTACATGGCAGCTCTGCATTAATGCACGTAGCATATGTTAATCTGCTTATATGACAGACGGACCTCTATTTTTGCTTAATAATTGTGATAGCCTCTTAGCTTTGAAAGTTTTGAAAGGAAACAAGAACTCGGCTAGTGATATTAATCAGTTTTCCTGAGTCACAATGCTTCTGTGCAGAGACTTTTTAGATGAGTAATTGGGTCAGTGGTCCGTTCCACAGAAGGAAACTTCTGCTCCATCACTCTGGCTCCTTTAAACCTACCTTATGTCATATCTTGGTGAACCTTATGTGACATAAAGGCTATAATGGAACTGATGTGCGAGATCCACATCTAGTTTCTGGGATGGCTTCCTAACTTTCTAGCTAAGTGTAGCTATAAAAGACAAAAGAGAACAACAGTTATTTTTGGAGCCCAACAATGTATAAGACAGAATGAAAAAAAAAATATTTCCGCGACTATTCCTTTGCAACTTATAAATTAACCTTTCTATTTTACTATTCTAATGAAACAATACAGTTTAAATAGGTTGAAAAACAAGGATAAAAAAGAGAATTTGCACAGCTACTTGTTAGTGTTTATAATGTACTAAAAGTTTTTAGGTGAACCTACACTCAGTTGAATTACATTTTTTAAACAAAAAAGCCTATGTAGAACAAATAATATTAACGTAACTTTGGGATTGCCAGTGCAAAGTAATCATAAGTTCTGTAGCTCTGAAGGACCCTGTGTAATGTGGGAGCAAATCATTATACAGTAAGTTAACCATGATCACCATGATTATTCTATTCAATTATGCCTACATATTGATATAAACATCTGACTGTCTTAAACAAGACTTTACTATATTAAAGAATCTTTTAAAACATTAACAAACCCTGGGAGGACACCTTGCCTGCTATGACTGATTGTGCATATTTTCTGTAATCTTAAGGGATGAGACATAATACACAAACAGCAAGGGACTTTAATCCCCCCAGCAGCATGATCCCAAAATAGGAAAACTTCCTACTCGGCCACCTGTGGTTTTGATACAAATGATACACATCTTTTCCCACGCTGATGAAGGGGATTTTAACAATAACCAGAGAATTGCTAAATGGTACATACTGCTGCAAATGACATACAGATGTGAAAGTGGCTGCAATCCATTCAGTATCCCTAAATTTCTGTTTTGTTACACAGTGTGATCTATGGCTGCAATGAACAAACTGTGGGAACAAAATCAATTTCCAAGTAGAAGTTGAAATCATGTCTGGTAATTTTTTTTTTTGGAAGAAAGTTTTAAGCTGGAATTTGTATAATGCAATATAGCTGGCTGATTTGATAGATCTTAATTAATGTAAGTCATTGTGAATTATAGGGGGTAGGATTTATACTGACAGGAACATTAAGAATACGCTGTTAGCTTGTTAGCTGTTTTGGCTCCAGTAAGGATAACTTTCTAGTGTTCAGCTTAGGTTGTGGCAATGAAAGAAAAAGCATCCCGATATGTTACATAAGGAATGTAAAGAATAATAGCAAGTAATGACATTTAAATCTGTGTGTGGATTTAGTATAGTGCATAGAACACACAAACACATTCCTTTGTACAGCCATCTTACACGTTTACGCTTACCCCCTCCCAATCCTATGACACTCGTACCAGCAGTGGGCACCTTGGACACTGGATTCTTCCTAAACACACTAAATATGTAAAAAATATTACAATATCAGGTGAATAGGAGTGCTGTAAGTGGGAATCAATATCTAATTTGTCTCGCTGAAGCCGCACACAGAAATTAACTTTGGGCTTTTCATTTCTAATGTAAACTCTATCATTGGGCATCACCCTGTGAATCAAAGAGAGAAAACACTGATGAATAAGATAAAAGCAGTCAGATGAGGTGCATACATAAAATATCCAGTAAGCCTATAGTACTATGTTTTTTAGTATAGTGCAATGTACATGTCTGAAATTTAAGAAAGAACTCAAGCCGCCTATTGGAGTGTAGGTAGATTCTCTTAACTTAATAAGCTGTGATAACAATCCACCATGCTGTACTTCTTCCAGAAGGCTCAGAACAGCTGCTATAGGGAAAGAGGGTTATGTAACCTGCACCACTAGGTGCAGTAATGCTGAAAGATTGCCTGTATGAGTCTTCTCCTGCAAAAAAACTTTAATTTAGAAAAATTACTAAAAAAGCTATTCAGCCTTAAGATTTAATGACATAATATACCATAATGACAATGAGGTAATCAGAATAATGGTGCTATATGGGCTGGCTACTTCACATCAATGGGAACTAGTCTGTATGGAAAATAAGTTTTGTAGGTGTCCTGTAGAGTTTTATAATAAATAATAATTGGGCGGCATAGGTATCTCTGATTCAAGTTAAAACTCATGTTTAGAGATTGCTGGTTTTGGACGCGAGTTTCTTAGCTCTGTGTCCTTTTATGAGAATTGTTTGGGGCATATTATTCTCTATTTCTGTTGAATCCTCATCTGTTTCTGCTTAAAATCTGAGTTCTTGTAAATCAGGGGACAAGTAAGAGGTGGGATATTTCCTGTAGACTCCTCTTCTATTTTTTTTATTGGCTTTGTACAAAGTTTAACACTCGGTTATTGCGAAAGAACAGGAGCAAGTCTGGGGTCAAACCCAAGATGTATGAGAGGGTCAGAGCTTTTAAAGTCAAAAGAAAAACAATATTAGCTCTGTATGAGGAACGCTGTTTACATTCACTTTGCTGCTATTGATATTGGCAGAAACTGTACAGCACACTCATGTGAATGCACATGAAAAAACCTATGTATAGACACAATGGAGGGAGTTAAAGGGATATTCCGTTAAGAACCATCTACATGAAAAATTAAATGCTTCTCAGCTCTACATGATTTACAGTAAGCATTTAAAACTGATGGAGTTGTATTTTTGGTTTTATCTTTGACATCCTACCCTTCTACAGTGTTGAGATGGAAATTAAGAGCAATATAGACATTGAACTGGGATGCTCTGCACTGTGCAGGCAGGAAGGAAATTGCATAACTATGGTATCCTCTCCCTTGCAATCTTTTGTACTTACCCTGTTGGCTTTGTGGTTTGTTTTTATATTAGAATACCATAGATATTCACTGGTATCTGTTTTTTTTCAGGTAAGCCACATGTACCTGGCCTGGCTAAAAACTCTATTCTTAAACCATCCAAAATTGATTCCATTCGCCTTGTATAAATCATACACCATGTGCAAAGAGTGCACGAGATAACGATTTATACAATGTACAGGTATGGTTTCTTCCCTTCAATCCAAAGAATGACATTATAAAGAAAGTGCCATTGGATGCCTATATTAAAGTGGCATTACATGACACACATTTGCTTTAGCAGTAAGGAAGGGTGGCTCTAAATAGGGGGTGTTATAAAAAATATCATTTGAATCTGAAAGCAGATAGCTTGCTCTTGCAGAAAAGGAACTTATGCTAAGGGGCACATTTACTAACCCACGAACGGGCCGAATGCGTCCGATTGCGTTTTTTTCGTAATGATCGGTATTTTGTGATTTTTCGGAAAATTGTCGCGACTTTTTCGTAGCCATTCCGAAAGTTTCGCAAAATCTGACGATTTTTTCGTAGCGTTAAAACTTGCGCGAAAAGTCGCGCCTTTTAAGTTTTACCGCTACGAAAAAAATCGCCAGGTTTTGCGCAACTTTCGGAATGGCAACGAAAAAGTCGCGTTTTTTAGCGCAAGTCGTAATGGCTACGAAAAACTCGCGTTTTTTCGCGCAAATCGTATTGGTAACGAAAAAGTCGCGACAATTTCCGAAAAGTCGTAAAGGCGCCGAAAAAATCACAAAAAATACGAAAAAGTCGCAAAATGTTCGTTTTCCAATCGGAATTTTTCCAATTCGGATTCGGATTCATGGGTTAGTAAATGTGCCCCTAAATGTATATACTGTGAGTGCCCTATCCCATTCCTTTAGCCAGCTCTTTGTATTATTCAGATTTGTTGCGTGCAATTTGCTAAATTCTGCTATTTTTACTGCAGTCTGTAAAACTCTTAGTTCTGTTTATCTTTCAGTTAAAAGTTCAGTAAAACGTTGTGCGGGTAATTTTTTGTGGGCTGACTGTACCAAAAACCTCCTCTATTACTCTTCCCCAGTAACACTCGCAGTAAGATGCCCCTAACAAGAAGTTATAGTTATATTCAGAATGTTTTGTCTTCAAAAATGGGGTTTGAAGCTAAAAATATTCTGCACACTTCTTTCAGGGTACATACTGCCATATAGTTAGTATAAAGTCTGAATCAACCCTTACAGAGAAGTGCCATTCACATGCTACTTCAAAACATAGTTCTGTATGATGTAGGCATTTCTGAAAAATAAATTGCACGCATATAAAGCAAGTACAATTACAAAACGTATTATGTATTTAATTTTTGTTAATGTTTATTAATATTGAGAAAAAAATTGCAAAATTAAAAAGGTTATTGCCTATACATGTTGATCTCCTTCCTACTGAAGAAATAATAATAATGAAACTAGAAAGGGAAGTTTGATGAACAAACTTCATGTTGGTTTGAAAAATGTGAAGTCACTGAATGAAATCTGATCTGTTGTTGGCTCCACCCAGTTTTTCTAACCTTGGACCACAGTTATATAGTAAAACCACTCTGCAAAGTTTAGGGACCCTGGTTTTAATAGTGTCTGAATGGCAGCAACCCACTTTTCCTATTTTTGAACTGCAGTCCCCCAGTGGCCAACTCTGCAAAGTTTGGGAGCATTTTACATTTTACCAATGTAAGTAAATAGGTAAAATGTTATTGGCTGTGTGTGAAAGGCAGCAGCTTAAATATAAACCAATGAAATTGGTGAAATCTGATTGGCTGTTGGTGGCTCTGCCAACTTTTTCTAACCTTTAACGTTAGTCCCCCAGTGGCCAACTGTGAAAAGTTTGGGGACACTGGCATTAAACGTGTAAGAATTTCCCCATTAAAAATCAATGAAATAAATCTGATTGGCTGCCTGTGGCTCCACCCACTTTTGGTATATCTTGAATTATTGTCACCCTGTGACTAACTCTGCAAGGTTTGGGGACCCTGGCGTAAAGGCAGCATTTTAACTTTAAACCAAAAAAATTCAATAGATGTAATCTGATTAGCTGTTGGTGGCTCAACCCATGTTTTCAACGTTTCACGTATGGAGACCCTGATATAAATACTGTGAGAATGGGAGCAGGTTGAATTTCCTCCATTGAAAGTCAAAAGGTAAAATCTGATTAAATATTTGTAGCTCCACCTACTTTTGGGCATCCAACAAATTTCAAGTTTGGGGAGTATAGCCTCAAAGCTGTAAGATTGGCAGCAGTTTGAAAATCTTCCCTGTCAAAGTCAATGGCAAAAATTGGGGTGTTCAGAGGGGCGCCACAAAAAGTCAGGGCGGGATCGCTTAGAAAAGCACAAGCAACCTGCTCCGCTATAGGGCGAAGAAGTGTGGAGAATTTGAGTGTTGTACCCCTAAAACTGTAGGAGGAGTAGCATTTAGAAAATGGGGGGCGCTAAGAAGAAGAAGAAAAAGAAGAATTGGAAGAATAAGTCGAACCAACATAATAAAAAAGCAATAATTCCCCTTTTTTTGCTTCCTGGTTCTTATATCGTATAAAAATAGACCTATAGTGAGAAATCAGAAAAGCCAATGCAAAACATTAGCATGATACATCAGGGAAGGTTTATTATAGGGCTGTCATTATCACTTGTACATTTTTCCCAAAGTATATTTTTAACACACTACAAATGCGGAATCTCCCATAACAATTACTACAACTGACTGTTGCATCATGATAAAGGGATGTTGTGACTTCGCTGGCACGCTATATCCAGTTGCCTGTAAAGGGGTATCAGAGCTACATATAAAGAACTAGAGGAAAAACATTTTGCAATATTTCCGAGTATGTGCTGAAAAGGATATCCTGCGTATAAAATGAGTAAACTTAAATGAATATGTTCATCACAGAATTACCCCATTTGTAATTATGCCATCAAATTTTTTATACATGTTCCGTCATGTTAGAGGGTTAGATTTCCTCTGTTTACAGTATTTTGTTTATAAGCTCAATACATCTGTTTGCTTTAGCTAAACCCTCCTTTTTAAATCAGTTGCACATACTAAATAATAATGGATCCAGCTTTGTCTGGTGCAACAGTGGCTCTAATCTTGAATGTATATGTAGGGTCCCTGCTAAAAAGCAAGATAGGGCTTTTATTGTCAGAAATAGTTGTGAGTCCCAGAAAACAGATTTGTCTTTTTGAGCAAAAAAAAAAAAAAGCTGAAACTGACATATTTTCCAAAATGAGACTTGCACATATTCTTCTGTCCACAGTATGTCTTAAATAAACTCTTACATGCTCTGTAGATAAACACTCTTCATGGATAATATGTGTTTTGATTGGCCTGAACTCAGTGTAAAACCACTAATTGCTTTAGCTTTATTGCAAAGTTCTACATTGCACTGGAGCCCTTAGTTTCAGTGTAATGTGCAGATTATCTGTGCTGTGCTGCTACAATGGTGCAAAGGATGGCATACCTCCTAATGGTTCAAAATTGTGGCCCTAAAAAAATGGGCCGGGCTTAAACATAAATGGACAGAGGTTTGTTGGGGTGTGTTTATGATTACCTGGGAGTGCAACTGATACAATTACTGCGCTGGTTACTTCTTTTTTGACTAGGCATTTTTAAGGAGATATTTGCATTTGTGTGACCACACATATTCATACTGTATATGTGCTTGTGTGCATTTATTACAAGTGGAAGAGGATATACATGTTTTAGGGCCCTTTAAGACCTCAAACTTGTAAAAATCATACTTTTTTAAATGGCAGAATTCCCTGTCTGAGTGGCACAGTCTACTACTAATACAGTTCTGGTCTTAGGTTTTGCTGTAAGGCAAGGGCAATGGCAGAGCAAAATACTCTGGGTACGTTTGTGCCGGGCTTGTCCTGTGCGCTGCTGGGGCAGAAAAGTCTAAACAAATAAAAGCCCGCGGAAGAGGTGTGTATTGCAGGAACAAGTATGTATGCAGGGGCGATTCTAGACATATCGCCGCGTGAGGCGGCTTTTTGCCGCCCCTGGTAACTGGGGCGCTTCTGCCGCCTGAGGCGAGTGTGTGAATTAGACATTATAATGTTAATCTCCATCTTTATAATAACTGAAAGTGTGTCCCTTGACTTTGATTCCCCTTTTTCCTTGGCATGTGATGAGAAGTGTACTGTAGGTTAAAAAACAAGCAGCAGGTGATTAAGTAAGTGAGGTCTCATTTGTATCATCTGTGTAGTTTAGCATAGTCAGGGGTAAAGGAAACATTATTGATGCCTATAGTGTAGCATAGTCAGGGGTAAAGGAAACATTATTGATGCCTATAGTGTAGCATAGTCAGGGGTAAAGGAAACATTATTGATGCCTATAGTGTAGCATAGTCAGGGGTAAAAGAAACATTATTGATGCCTATAGTGTAGCATAGTCAGGGGTAAAGGAAACATTATTGATGCCTATAGTGTAGCATAGTCAGGGGTAAAGGAAACATTATTGATGCCTATAGTGTAGCATAGTCAGGGGTAAAAGAAACATTATTGATGCCTATAGTGTAGCATAGTCAGGGGTAAAGGAAACATTATTGATGCTTATAGTGTAGCATAGTCAGGGGTAAAAGAAACATTATTGATGCTTATAGTGTAGCATAGTCAGGGGTAAAGGAAACATTACTGATGCCTATAGTGTAGCATAGTCAGGGGTAAAGGAAACATTACTGATGCCTATAGTGTAGCATAGTCAGGGGTAAAGGAAACATTATTGATGCTTATAGTGTAGCATAGTAAGGGGTAAAAGAAACATTATTGATGCCTATAGTGTAGCATAGTCAGGGGTAAAGGAAACATTATTGATGCTTATAGTGTAGCATAATCAGGGGTAAAAGAAACATTATTGATGCCTATAGTGTAGCATAGTCAGGGGTAAAAGAAACATTATTGATGCTTATAGTGTAGCATAGTCAGGGGTAAAGGAAACATTATTGATGCCTATAGTGTAGCATAGTCAGGGGTAAAGGAAACATTATTGATGCTTATAGTGTAGCATAGTCAGGGGTAAAAGAAACATTATTGATGCTTATAGTGTAGCATAGTCAGGGGTAAAGGAAACATTATTGATGCCTATAGTGTAGCACAGTCAGGGGTAAAGGAAACATTATTGATGCTTATAGTGTAGCATAGTCAGGGGTAAAGGAAACATTATTGATGCTTATAGTGTAGCATAGTCAGGGGTAAAGGAAACATTCTTGATGCCTATAGTGTAGCATAGTCAGGGGTAAAGGAAACATTCTTGATGCCTATAGTGTAGCACAGTCAGGGGTAAAGGAAACATTATTGATGCTTATAGTGTAGCATAGTCAGGGGTAAAGGAAACATTATTGATGCTTATAGTGTAGCATAGTCAGGGGTAAAAGAAACATTATTGATGCCTATAGTGTAGCATAGTCAGGGGTAAAGGAAACATTATTGATGCCTATAGTGTAGCATAGTCAGGGGTAAAAGAAACATTATTGATGCCTATAGTGTAGCATAGTCAGGGGTAAAGGAAACATTCTTGATGCCTATAGTGTAGCACAGTCAGGGGTAAAGGAAACATTATTGATGCTTATAGTGTAGCATAGTCAGGGGTAAAAGAAACATTATTGATGCCTATAGTGTAGCATAGTCAGGGGTAAAGGAAACATTCTTGATGCCTATAGTGTAGCACAGTCAGGGGTAAAGGAAACATTATTGATGCCTATAGTGTAGCATAGTCAGGGGTAAAGGAAACATTATTGATGCTTATAGTGTAGCATAGTCAGGGGTAAAAGAAACATTATTGATGCCTATAGTGTAGCATAGTCAGGGGTAAAGGAAACATTCTTGATGCCTATAGTGTAGCACAGTCAGGGGTAAAGGAAACATTATTGATGCCTATAGTGTAGCACAGTCAGGGGTAAAGTAAACATTATTGATGCCTATAGTGTAGCATATTCAGGGGTAAAGGAAACATTATTGATGCTTCTTACTGTGAGGAAGTTGGCAAGCATGGTTCACCCCTCTCTGCTCAGGTACTGGATTCCCAATATTGGGCCTTTTATTGCCTGCACATCTTTCTATTTGAAAGCTGAAGAACTAAATAATTAAGTTAAGGCAAGAATCACTAGACTATAATAGAATAATAAAACAAATGTAACATGTACACTGTTAGGGGATCTAAAACAAAAAATGTAATTGATTGAACTAAGGTCTCGGCCAAAGAGCAGCTGTGCCCAGAGGGTGCATTCTCTCCAATGCAGTGCTCCTAGTGGAGTATTTTTTTTCTTCTTATAGCCAGGAGTCAAAAGGAGTGTCTGTATAATTTCAGGCTGCCTTTACATTTTGGACTGGAGACACCTACCTGCTTGGACTCCCACTGCAGCCAGCTGACTGCTGGCTTCTCACTTCGGCAGTGTTACGGGGGTAGGCACAGAGCTTGCAACCTCCAACTGCCTCCCCACCATGACACCCACCATGTGGCAAAACTGGGGAAATGCATCCAGACACTCAAACAACCCTAATCCAGCTGCTGATTGGTGGGCCAAGGAAGAATAAGGCGAAAATGGATGCCTGTTCTAGGGCTTGGGCCTGGTGGTGCCACCCCTGACAATGACTGGCAGTAAAAGGGTTAATTTTATTAGACTGTAATCATTAACTCGTTATTATTGAGGTCCATGGAGTTGCCAGGCTTACAAATAATATTATAAATAATTATATTTGGATGATGCAGTGACTTTCATGACTACCAGATAGTTATTTGCACTTGAGAGGCTCATTGGTCTGACTGTTTATTATCAAAGGAAACCAAGACAAAAAAAAGTAAATTGCTTATTTTAAGAAAGATCCTGCATGTCGAGAAACAAGATTTTAACAAAAGCATTTTTTATGCAAACGGATGTGGTAAATGCAACTGACAGGGCTAAAAGTGTAAAATAGCAGAAGTTGTGTCACTAATGATAAGCATGGATACAAGTTGCATCTTTTTCTTTTGGAAAGTAATATTTTTCCTTTCATTTATCAAATGTAATGAAAGAGAGAAGCCACCATTTTTAGCCTGTAATGATAGATACTTTTTTAGATTGATGAAATTTGGGACTTTTGTATTTTATTAATTGTGGTCTCATTCATTTGTTTATTTTAAATGTAATTTGTTCATTGATTTTATACTTAGTGACGTCATATTGTACTGAAATATTTTAATATAGGTGTTATAAGATAAATAACGGCTCTAATGAATGATATGAAATCTGGACAGTTTATAATAAGTGATTAAAGTAATTTAAAACTATTTTTAAAACCAAAACCCGATCTTAAACTGTGACTTTTTTGTGATATTTTTATAATGTCTTGGAAAACATAGTTATATAATGTGTAGGATGTTGTAACACTGTAAGTATCGCAAACTGGCACAAATTTTTCCTTTCAAGCTCAAAAATAACAATACATAATTGTTTTAATCATTAAAATAGGAAGCAAAAAGTACATATTATTAATGGGACTTCCCATTAAATGCATATAAGTCTAAAAGGTTCAGTCAACTAAAATGAATCTGTGTATATTCAGATGCACTGTATCTAGGTGGCACTAATGTGGCGAATCTATTGGCAGTAAAATGACTTTCCTTCTCCTTTAATATGTGGAACTGTTCAAATCAATTTTCCTTGTGGGGTATGGTAAATCTATTAATTGTACTTTGTTTTATTATTAGTTGTTCTTAAATCTGAATCTGACAATACATTTTCCCTTTAGAAAAAAATGGAAAATCAAATTCCCAGTGCTGCTAATGCTTAATTGTCACTTTTTGTGCAATGTTTTTATACCAGAGGCTTCATTCTCAAATGGAAATTAGAAACTGGAAGAACAACTAACCATGTACAGCTGCATGTTTTGACTGGCAGAGAAAATAATGTTGAAAGAAGTCAGTTACAGCCTTTATGGCTGTGCAACTACTATAGTCACAATAAGCAGAGTCTGCCCAGGCATGCAGCTAATCAGAGTCAGAGAAGATAAGATTCCCAGAGCTGTTGCCCACAGAGCTCCTAATGTAGCCAGTTGCTGTTAACACGTGGTTTAAACACAGCCGCAAGCTTCATCATTTTAATGTCAAATACATTGTAGATTGTTACATTCCAGCATTATTTTTTCACATTGCCCAGTGCTGCTCCACAGTGGGCTAGAAAATTCTTGTCCATTTTTCCCAATTCCCACCTCTGTAGCTAGGTTTTATCTCCCGACCTGGAGTTTTTCTTAGCATTAGACTAATAAATGAAGCATTATAATATCAGTAGCACAAATATTTTGATGTAAAGACTTAGAAACCTTATAAAAGCAAGTATGAAGCAGCAATACAATATTCTGCACCCTGTGAATTCTGGCAAATGCCAGAGGAGCTGCTGTAAGATGCCATAGACAGTCACTATTGATTGGACCTTTGTGGGGCTGTTTGGGCTTCTGTGTACTTCAAATGCCAAGGCCTATTTTGACTCCCAGTCCAGACCTGCCTATTATTATTTTTATTTTGTACTGGATACTAAAAATATTATACCAGATTGGACCTTTCCAGTGACTGCTAGTTATAGGTGTTGCAGACTGGCATTTGCTTGTGGCTATACAGAAACCATTTAACATCCCCATGGGGTAACCTGGGTATTCTTACTGATGGCTAAGTAACATTGTCCAGTTTGTTCAGGTCGATGATCCAACAAATACTTCCTACAAATTTTACCTAGTTTCCTGCTCTCAACCAAACTTATATATTCCAGGTACAATCAATAACTGTTTATCAAGGTTAATAGAAATGTTGGGTTGTACTGACGCAGTGGCCTGAAATAATGGATCTAGTGTTAAGTCCATGAAACAGTTGTTTTGTCTGGTCTGACTGTTTGCAAATTTTCAAATCTGCCCAAGAAATAGTAAATACCAATAAGTACCAGTAAGGACTCATGCTTTGAATTCTACAGTAATGACTAGACTTACATTACATTTTTATGTTAACGACAATAGCAAACAAAGCATAGAACAGCAGTACTTCAAAATGATTATTTTAGCATGGTCACTTTTGTAAACTCCTCCCGATAGGCTTTCAATGCAGAGTTTCTGTGAATAGTGACGTCGGTGTTTTAGGTTGCATTAGCCGGTCACAATCCTTGTGGCTTACCACTAGCTGAATTCTCAGCAAGAAAAAAATGTCATAGTGACTAACCATTCAAACCTTGTTTTGAGTTCAAGTTAAAAATGGTTCAAAAACCGCAAGCCAGGATTCAATGTATATTTTCCACTGTTTAATATTATTATTAGAATGAACCCATTCAGGCAATAACAAATGGATCATCCAAGCCTCATGCCTCTCAGAACCCACATCCTGCTTCTATAATGAAAATGGGTGAAGAAAGAATCCCATGTGATGCAAAGGATTTCCCTCAGATGATTTCTGATTTCTGTGTATATACGTGCTACTTAGGGGGTGTATAAAAATACACACTTATTGAAGTTTCGTTGACTGGTAAAGTTAGCAGAGTATTGCTGCTTTAATTTGAAACTGAAAGACCCCATTCAGACTAGCTTTCCGTTATTTTAAAATGTGTTGATTAAATCCTATGAATGCAAAATCTATTCCAAGGCAAACATATGAACATGACTTCATTCAAGAAATCCTTTGAGAATGGGATTAATATGTACAGTATATTAATATGTTAAATACAGATATCCAGAAAGCTCTAAATTACAGGAATGATTTCTTCCATAAAATCTATCTTTAGTAATAATTCTACATTTGTTTAAATGATTTCCTATTTCTCTCTAATAATACCCCAGTGCCCTGTAGTTGATGGTAACTAAGCTTCTTGAATCCATATTAGTGGCAAAACAATCATCCTATTGGGTGTTTACATGTTTTTAGAAGACAAATTGTGGTAATCCAAATGATAGAAAAAGCCCTTATTCAGAAAGTTCAAGGACCCAAGCATTCCAAATAATAGATCCCATAACTTACCTGGTTTCCTGCATTACATACTTATGATCTTGTAGTTTTTTTTGTGCCTAGCAGCAAAATTGTATTACAACTCCCACTATTTTAATCAAAATACTACTTTTTAGCAGTATGTGCCATTGGCTAATCCTAAATAGAAAATTGCCATTTAAGTACTAAGGGCCACCCCCCTGGGATTATATGATTCCAAGTGCACACAAATAAAGGGCAATATTTACTGATGTACAGGTATGGGACCTATTATCCAGAATGCTCGGGACCTGGGGTTTTCCGGATAAGGGATCTTTCCGTAATTTGGATCTCCATGACATAAGTCTGCTAAAAATCATTTAAATATTGAATAAACCCAATAGGCTTGTTTTAGCTCCAATAAGGATTAATTATATCTTAGTTGGGATCAAGTACAAGGTACTGTTTTATTATTACAGAGAAAAGGGAAATCATTTTTAAAAATTAGAATTATTTGTTTATAATGGAGTCTATGGGAGATGGGCTTTCCGTAATTCAGAACTTTCTGGATAATGGGTTCTCGGATAAGGGATGCCATAACTGTATATTATTTTAATAGACTTTAATAGGCTACTTAATAATATATAAACTGTTGGTAAAGTATTCATTCTGAGGGTATAGTTTTGCTTTAAGGGCCAGCTTCACCTGACTCATGTTCCCTACCCTATATATGGTTTTCATATATGTTTTGACTGTCTTTGTAGTTCTGTACAAAAAAGCAAAGCATTAATCAGCTGCCTTCCTCTCAGTTCAACGCTAGCAGCTCTCAGTCTATGGCTTCCTTCATTTCTTGTCGTTCTCCTCTTATACCGCTAACACAGCACCTCTCCTGCCAAATCATGCAGTGGATTTAGCATTATCTCTCTGATACATATTGCACCCGTAGCTTTGAATTACAGAGTTGTCAACCTCCCTTATTTTTTTGGGAGTTACCTGATTTTGGGTTCTCTTCCCCCTATTGGTCATCCAATAGCATTCTCTGGGGGCGCCTGTGCAGTATGCAAGCCAGGGGTAGGCCCCCTCCGCTCAATGACAAGCAGTGGGGGCAATGACAAGGGAGCACGTACTAGGGGTAGGCAGGAGAGGTACTTGCCTGGCACCCCCTGCCCAGCCTCAGACTGGACCCAAACCCGTTCCTGCAGGGCGCTCCATCGGTCTCTAATTTAGGTGTGCTCGGGGGGGGGGGGGGGGTTGGACGGGTGTTGGGGGCCCTTGCGGGTGTATCGATCCGTGATCTCACTTTCAGGTATAGCCACAAATTCTCATGCGCTGTACTCTCCCCCGCCCAGTGATGCTGGCAAGTTGACAGCTCTGGAATTAGCCTACACAGGTTAAAAGAAAATCATGCTCTCACTGCTCAGTTATTCTCTCCATTGGTTTATGTGTGTAAGGTATTTACCTCTTTCTGCTTATTAGAGTTTCATTTTCAATAGGAATAAATATTTTAAATTCTCAGATCTGCATTGCCATCTACTGGAAATCTGTGCACAGGAAATGTGACTCGCTACAATGTAGCTCTAGAATTACATGCCAGATAATGAAGCAGGTCTGGGAATGAAGGATTCATTTAATACAATTACCTTTGTACATCTTGGGATCTATTCTGGTGTTTTTCATGGCTGCCCAGCTCTGCTCAGTTGCCAGTCTGGCGAGGCCTGTTGAGGCATCTTGCAACTCATCCATATTTGTTGGTTGACCCTCTTCCTGGGTCAGTAACAGGTCCATCTCCTGCTGTCAGTAATTTGCACCTGAAACTTAATTTACCTTCTATACACATAATAGTCACCTAAAGTCCTTCAATATCATCTAAAGCAGTAGAGCTCAGAGCACAGCAGAGGTGTTAGGGCACAGATGGAACAAGGGCAGGGTGTGCCAGTATTTTCACTTGTATTTTTCTTATTGTTCTTTTTACAACTTTTTTTGGGATATAATTTGAAATGTTTTGTTCAGCTGCCCATACACCCTCCAAGAGGAGGCATCAGCAAATAAAGGTGGCTATAAACAAGCCGATGCAATTTTTATCTGTGTATTGATTGCAATTCTTGTTGCATACCTGTAACATTTGTTTGACTTAGATAAGGCTAATCCTGGCTAGTAGCGTAGTGCAGAGCATGTGTTACATGCGACCCTTAATACCTAGGCATGGGCCTCCGCTAAGTGGGAGATTTGCTATGGAGCTGAGGGTGTAGTTGAATTACAACTAGCTGAGGTTGTGTGGTGCAGATATAAATGGACACCAGAGGATTCTTATGTTGAACTATAATACAGATTTATTGTCCAAGACACAGATGTTATGCAGGGTTGTCATATACTCACAAGCAGTAGATATAGAATGTCACAGTGGTAAGTGGCAGTTGTGACCTTTAGAGACAGTATAGCCCATGATGGAGATATGCAGAGGTAGTAGCTGGGAACCCAAGATGGATGCCCTTTACTGGAACGGATACCTACAGCCAATGGTGGTTCAGGGGTAAGTACTAGCCTGAATCCTTTGTCTTAACTGTGTTCCCTACAGCAAGGCATACAAAGCCTGGGGTAGGCTAAACCCTTAGGGGCTGATTTACTTACCCACGAACGGGTCGAAATGAGTCCGATTGCGTTTTTTTCGTAATGATCGGTATTTTGCGATTTTTTCGTATGTTTTGCGATTTTTTCGGATTCTTTACGAATTTTTCGTTACCAATACGATTTTTGCGTAAAAACGCGAGTTTTTCGTATCCATTACGAAAGTTGCGTAAAAAGTTGCGCATTTTTCGTAGCGTTAAAACTTACGCGAAACTTTGCACCTTTTAAGTTTTAACGCTACGAAAAATGCGCAACTTTTCGCGTAAGTTTTAACGCTACGAAAAATGCGCAACTTTTTACGCAACTTTCGTAATGGATACGAAAAACTCGCGTTTTTACGCAAAAATCGTATTGGTAACGAAAAATTCGTAAAGAATCCGAAAAAATCGCAAAACATACGAAAAAGTCGCAAAATGTTTGTTTTCAAGTCGGAACTTTTCCAATTCGGGTCGGATTCGTGGGTTAGTAAATCAGCCCCTTAGTGTCTCCTTTGGTGGGGTTAATGGCTGCCCTTTCTAGATAAAGCTGACTATGCTCACTTCTCCTAGAGAGTGCTATGAAATATTCTGCTGTGCTTACTTGTCCTCATTCACGGGGCCCTGTCCCCGACTTCTTCAGATGGTAAAGTGTTCTTTGGATTACTGGGGCCTGTTTCTGCACCCAGGCTCAGAGGGAGCTGTGCTTAGGAAGCAGACAGGCAGCCAAAGAGGAGACACTCCCCCTTGCAAGACACTATATCAGTCTGCAAGGGGAGGGGTCAACCTGTATAAACCTATAAGGAATACAGTTACATAACTGAAACCTGAGTATAAGGGCTCTGCCCAATAACAGTAAAGGTGTGAAGAGGTAGGGAAGTAAAGCCATAGGGAGCTTAACCCTATGGGTCCCTACATACCTTTACCATTTCGCCTGTATTCTGGATACATCTTTGTCTTATCCTTGCCGGTACCCTATGACAAGACTATTCTCTGAAGTGTTCAGGTTCCCTGTTGGTCTGCGCACCACAAAGTTCCTGCCTCCCCCAAAGGTCATTGGTGAAGACCAGTACCTGCCAGATTATTGAGTTGTTTGATAGGAGACATCTGCTCCCAGCTAATTCTGCCTCCCAGGACCCATTCTTAACAAACTGTTACAGCCCCATACAGAGGCTAATAAGCTGCCAGTCCAGCCTGGAGGCGCTATGTTGGCAACTTTTATCGGCCTGTAAATGGCCAACTTAAGATTTTCATTTTGGACAGGTTGACTGAGGCATAGCAAATCTGTCCCTCCTGAGTATACCACCCCACCACACAATCAGGTGGTATAGTAATAGTTAACTTCAAATTTTCTGATCATGTCTGAATCTGGATATGTATCCTGAGATGTCCAACCAGTGCATTTCCTGGCTGAGCCACAGGAGGGTCTCTAGGTTTTACTGTGCTAATAATTGCATCTATCTACAACCGTGATAGGAACGGCTGCAGACAGTGTCGGACTGGCCCAGCAGGATACAAGGAAAACTCCCAACTATTTGGCCAATTGCACGGTCATTCCTTATTTCTGTATGGGAAAACAAGATAGAAGGATAGGGAAAAGAGAATTGGATAATAATGAGGTTGAGGGAGGAGAGGAGGAATAATAGTTTAAAAAGTGGGCCTGTGGTCCACGGATTTCTGGTGTCTGACACTGACTGCAGGCAATCCTTCAATCCTTTATCTTAACCTGTGGTTGGTCATTATGCTATTTGGCAGGGATCTAATGTTTTCCTGAGGTCCCAAGTTCCCAAGTCCTTGCATTTATTCTGTAGACTCTCTAGTGGTACTGTGGTCTGCTGAATCTAGTATAGTAACTAATGTATAATTTTTGTAAACTGTCACCTGTGCTACACATAAATAAACTAAAATTTAGCAAGTGATTATGCAGTTAGTCATGGTACGCGACAAATATGGTGCATTTTGTAACAATAGTGACACCTACTGGATTCTATAAAAGCTGAAGATTAAGTATTGAACTGTGTTTCTTGTAAGTATTAAGCAGCAAATAACTGCTAGTTGTCTTGCCAAATATCATATAGGCTGTAATGGGTAGAAATGTCAGTGTTGTTAAAAGCAAGACATAGGAATGCGTTATTATACAAACTAACATTGTTGCAGCTCCATAATTAATGGGATTATTATGCTTTGTGCATGACAAGGGAGCAATTTAGTTCCACTGAAGTTACTTATGCTGCATTCCATCTGTGTTTGGCGCTTACATGCACCTGTGTTAGTAAACCCCCTGCGGTGGAACACAGGCAAACGCCACGAGGGGTGCGCAGGAACAAACGCTTATGAGTAGCAATGAGTGAATCTCACTATGCGGAAACTTCGCAAAATGCGTTTGCCGCTCGACTTGTCACCCGCGTGTTTTTTAGGCAAACTGTGCATATTGTGACGTGACCACGACTTTTTTGGACGTGTGACAAATTTTTTTCCGTGACAAATTTTTGCGGAAGTTAAACTTTTATGAATTCTGATTGATGCACCTTCCTATTCTGCCATCTTTCATTCTGAAATTAAAAACAGTTGTGATTGTTAGAGTGGATAACCCTGCTGACCAATTAAAATTACTGATACATCTGGTCAGTTTTTTTTCCATTGACATTTTGGGCCCGATTCACTAAAGTGCGATTTAACGTGCGCTATTTTTAGCGTGTGTTAAAAATTTTATCGAACCTTAATTTTCGCGACTTTTCGGCCGATTCACTATAAGCATACTTGCACTATTTTACGCGCGGTATTTCATGCGATAATTTTGTCGCGATAAATAGCATGCGTGGTATTTTTCGCATGCACGCTATTTATCGCTAATTGTCGCGACATTACGCACTCGACAATCGGCAGCATAAAACTGCCGACATTTTGCCCTGGGAGAGCACAGAGTGCTAGAGAGGTGCTGTAAACCTCTAAAAACCAATAAAAATATAAGTAAGAAAAAAAAAGAAGTGCTATCATACTCGGCAGAAAATACGCTACGTACTAATTAACACAAGTTTTACTATTCAGCAAAATGGGCTAAAGACTAAGGGGCCGATTCACTAAAGTGCGAAATAACGTGCGCTATTTATAGCGAGTGGTAAAAAAATTTTCGCGACTTTTCGCATGATTCACTATAAGCATACTTGCTCTATTTTACGATATTGCATGCGTTATTTAACTCGTGAGGACTATTTCAATGCGGTATTTGCTGGTACATGCGCTAAATAACGCTCTTGTTTAGTCGCCGGATATAAATAGTAGCTTAGAAATAGTGTATATAAATATTAGCCACAAATAAATGGTAGCATATAAATAGTAGCATATAAATAGTAGCATATAAATAGTAGCATATAAATGGTAGATGCTTATAAATAGTAGCCACTAGTGATGAGCAAATGTGTTCTGGTTATCTTTAGTGAAAAATTAGCAAATCTTTTGAAAGATCCCCGAAACGGCAAAAATGTTGTGCGGGCAAAAAAATTGTTGCCCGTGACTATTATTTTTTGAAGCCTGTGTCAATTGGACGTGCGGGGAATTTTCGCGTGGCGAATTTTTTTATGCGTTTTGCCATTGGCGGATTGTTTTGCGAAATGCATGAAAAAATTTGCTGTGGAAAAATTCGCCGCACATCCAAAAATTCGCTGGGAATCCATGCCTGGCGAAACATTTCATCACTTGTAGCCGCATATAAATAGTCGCGCAAATGAACGCACGCCATGTTGGCCACACACGCCAATACTTTCGTAAAATTACTGTATTAAAAATGACCATTTCCCTGCAAACTGGCAGCTGCGTCACTCTAGGGGAAACACATACTTGAATAAATAACACTGCAAAGTCCATATTTTATTGGCAAAAGCTCATTTAATGTACTTTTCTATAATTATTATACCTAGTAATGTATTTTGTGCGAAATATTTACCACTATTGTACTGTATAATATCGCGACTAAATATTTACCACTATTGTACTGTATATTTTGGCGACTAAATTTTTACCGCTATAGTACTGTATATTATCGCGACAAAATATTCACCGCTATAGTACTGTATATTATTGCAACAAAATATTCACCACTATAGTACTGTATATTATCGCGACAAAATATTCACCGCTATAGTACTGTATATTAGTAGCGAAATTCCATACATGCCAAGACTTTAGTAAAATTGAGTAAAAAGACACATACTTGAATAAATAACACTGTAAGTCCATATTTTATTGCCAAAAACTCATTTACTGTACTTTTCTATAATTTTTCGCCTGCCTGTAGTAGGTGTTAATTTTCGCATAGCCGAACGCGATATTTAGCGCGCCTAAGTGTTTGTGAATCATGCAATCGTATTCTTTTCAGTGCAGAAATTAACGCATGTGTTAAAACTAGCGCATGCGGTCGCGCGAAAAATAACGCATGCGATATGGCGACTGAACGCACGCAATAATACTATGGTGAATTGCGCGCTAATTATCGCGACTTATTTAACGCAAAAAAGCGTGCGATCATTTTTATCGCACTTTAGTGAATCGGGCCCTTTGTGTTTTAATTCAAACTACTGTCTGTAATGTCAATGAGCCTAGAATCCCAACTTCAGTTTTAATTACTGTATAAAATAATATAAAATTATTCAGAATTAACAAAACTAAAAATTGCCTTGACAAGTGGTTTAACAATAAGGGGCAGATTTATCAGCATTCTGGTTTTAGTAGATTACGAAACCACGAACAAACTCATTGTTAGTAAAACCATGAATGCCAAGAAATGTAATAAACAGCCTAATATAAAAAGCAGAAACAAAAAAAACCTGTGAAAAAAAATCCAAATAAGAATATGGAGTCCTCGAAACCTTTGTTTCCATAAGAATTTCAGTGTGCTTTTACAGGAAGAAAAAAACGAAAAACACAACAACCTCTAAAACCTCAAATTAAATATAGATTGTTACGAATTGTCTAGAACAGCTCCCATTGACTTCTGACTTTTAGATTATGTAACTTTGTAGTGGTTTTCTTGGTTTTATGCGTAATAAGTTTCACATTTTTCATGTTCTCAGGTAATTAGTATAATCCATGATTTTTAGTGTTAAAATATGATTCATGAAAGCAAAAAAATATAATAACACACTTCCCCTTTAAGAATGGCCACCCCAGCATTGAGCTAATGTCATGAAATCGTTTTTCCTCTATTGACAAGATGGAACCTGGATAGCGCATTGAGCTCAAGGTGGAAATCCGCCATGAGGAGATCTCACAAGTGTGGCCCATATGGATTATTTTGAGGTTAGAATAAAACTATTACTATTCTTTATTTATAGGGCACCAATACATCTACTCAGCCCTTTAAGAGATTAGAAATGGATAAGAATGGTGAAATACATTTGCTCAGCACTTTACAGAAATATATCAGCACCACCTCACCATCACCTAGGACCCCACTGCTGCAAGGCACTATTGCTTAAAACTGTGATTAAAATGTATTCATGGTCATGTCACTATTAGAAATGGCAGACAAGAGAAAAGTGAGTGATTTTGGCGCCAGCACTATGGCAATGCTGTCATTTCTATGATATATGGTGCTAAAAAGGTCAATAGGATTATTTAGGTATCCAGTCCTAATATAATAACCATTTGTGTTATTTTAACAAGGAAAAAGAAGATATCCTTGCTGAACTCTGTTCTGCAAAATGTTTTTAGCCACAGATACTTTCCTGCCTTTTATTGTACCTGATATTAAAAGCCCACCATTTTGAACAGAGAAGGCTTATGGTAAGAAAAAGGAAAATGCCCAGTGGGCCCTCATCCTATTGGGCCCTGCTTACTGCCTTCTGCCGTAACTCTCCTCCTGCCACCATTAACAGTCCAGAATCCCTTCCTCTCTTTCCTCTAGGCCCCGACAATCACTTACCTCCCTGTAGCCCTTTGTGTGCCTACCTGCTGGGCCCCACCGACTGAGCGCTGCCACACAGATGTTAGCTTTAGTCATGTGAAACGCACTGCAATCTTAAATTTTTATTCTGGACCTGCCTCCTTTTTTCTTGCTTCCTTCCTTGGGGCCAGGCTGACTTACATGCATTTGCACCCCCCACTACTACTGCCGTTTCCCGCCTTAAACATTTCTGCCTTGCTGCCCCTTACATTTGAAAATAAAGACGCTCTACGAGCATAACTGTATTAGATTTCTCAAAGGGAAATAAGTTAAATAGAATTGAAAATAAGTATAACTAGTATAATAAACTAATAACTAAATTAATAGCTAGCCAAATAAGCAATGAACAAGCGAAAGTTGACTGCTAAGTGAATAGTCTGACCACCTAATTATGTTAAGGTATATGGAGGTAAGATAAATACCAAACTATTGAGTTTGACTCGGGTGTGCAAACCCCGAGTCAGTCGCTTAAAGTTCAAGTATTCATCTCAGGTGGTCCAGAAGCAGAGAAATCAAAATGCTCACCAAAGTTCCGTAGTGGTCCGGGTGCTTAAAGCCCCGAACCCGCAGCTGAAGGGAGATATCTCCAAATCTAGAAAATAGGACGTCAAGCACTCCGGACTCGAAGGGATCTGTTAAAACTCGAACTTTATTCCAACATGTTTAAAAACAAAAATGCCTGACGCGTTTCGTGCGTTAGGAGCACTTATTCATAGGCCCCTTACATTTGGAATGCCCTCCCTGATTTCCTCCGGAGAGAATCCTACCTCAGTCTTTTTAAAACTTAAAGACTACCTTTTGGAGCACTCACTTAGCACCTGATCTGGGAACTGGCACTTATATTGTAATAACGCCCACTGTGACCTACAGCACTTATATTTGCCTATTTGTGTCTGTAAGTTACCCTCCCATATAGATTGTAAGCTCTACGGGGCAGGGACCTCCATCCTCTTGTGTCCTCGACTCTTAACTTATTGCAACTCTATCTTGAATTTATTTGTATTTATTGTTATACTGTGTATTTATCTATTATTATCTTAATAACCCCCTGTTTGTATTAATGTATTCTACTGTACAGCGCTGCGTACATAAGTAGCGCTTTATAAATAATACGATATACATACATACATACATCTCCCTGCTGGACCCCAGGGCCCTTCTGAATACACATTCAGATGCTCATTTCTTTTTTGCAATGAGATGGATAACGTTAAAGATGGTCATGCATTCAACTGCAGAAGGCACGTCTATCTTACGTTTTGATGCAGGAGGCAGATAAGGTCAAGCAGCATGGGAACAATGAAAAAAAAAAGTTAACTGTATGCTACTTCAACGAGAGTGGGTAAAGTAATGCTTTTTAATCTGTTTGTAGAGATCATACTGGCATGTTTACTGGTGTGTCTGGTTATCCATTTTCTGCAGAAATGTTACATCTGTGAATATAGCAGGGGGTGGGTGGCAATTGCAGCAGCAAGTGCGCTTATGTGTCTGGTGGGCTCCTAGGGTGGTGATCTCTGGTTGGCCCCAGATACCCCAGTCTGACACTGACCTTTTTGTTGCTGTTCTACAAGCACTAGTGATATTCCCATATTATAATTGTGCTGCTTTAGATTCAGTTTTGCTATTTTTTTTGCAACTTGCAATTTTAATTATTTTTAATTATATTAATTAGAAAATTAATATACAAAAATATAACACTACTAAGGGCAGAAGGAACTGATGCATGGTTATAGTTTTAGTGAACAATATTTTTCATGTGCTATTTAAAGTTTAATCTGACCTGGATTTTAGACTTGAGGGAACAATTAGCCTTTCTCTGTAGAGCAAGTTGGTGTAATAAGCTTGACATTGTTTTCTCTCAACTACCAGTTTAAAATATAAATTTAATTTTCATTACTCTATACCTGTCGTGAAGACTTTTAGCCTAAGGTAGCAGTAGATAGCTTAACAGATAAAAAGCACTGTAATAGAAGCAAAAACCACTGCTTGGTTCTTCTGTTATTGTTATGGAAGAAGTATCTCAATGAGAGACTCAGGAGAGAGTGAAAGTGAGCACCAAAGATTTTTGTTTCAGTGTATTATGACCTGTAGGAAATCCATTACCCTCTGTTCTTCAGAAGATAGATAGATCTCCAATTAGAGACCGTAGACAGCGCTCCCCATGTTTTACCCGCAGCGTACTACACCCAAATTTCTTTTCTTTCACTAGTATATCTTTACGGTGTTCCCTTGTCTTTTTGCGGTATTTCATACGTTTGGGGGTTTTAAGTCTCACTGTGTGATGAATTGCATGGTGCTGGCCTTATTAGTCTCACTGGCTGGTTACCTGATCTATCTTTAGGCTGTTAGTATTATTATATAATTAGTATATATTCTTTATTAGTTGCTTCTCTATATGTTTTCATTTTTGTCATGAGTTAAGTGTTTATTTATTTATTATTGACACGTATTTACATATGACTGACGGGAGTTCATGGTAGAGTGTGATGTCACTGCTATACGTCTTTGTTTGTATTTTCCCGCCGGTTGCAGTATTTGAGGCTTGGGATCACTGTATGTTGTAACTTTGAGAAAGGCTGAGGGTCAGCCGAAACGTCAGTTCACTTATTCGAATAAACTACTTCGTTTGCTTCTAAGTCCTGCGTGAGCGGCTTCTTCATTATTTTTCTATATATATATATATATATATATATATATATATATATATATATATATATATATATTGTTGTAAAACTGACACACCCTATAAAAACATTTGCAACTTTACTGTGAATGTATGGCACAGAATTATCCAACGTCTCTGTCCTCAATAGGACCTTTCTCAAGGACTGAAACATCAGCTAATTCTGTTAATAATAATGTTATAATAATGATATAATGTTTTTTATAGAGTGTGCCAGTCTTACAATAATTTTTTGTATTTTTATTTGGCTGTGCACCCCGCTTTTATATGACTCTTTTCTTGTAATATTCTATGTAATAGTACTACTGCTGCACAAAAGCATGCAGAAACATGGGGGATCAGATAGGTAATGTAAAAGAATCAGGAAATACTTTTATGGTAAAATGATAAAGCTCATGCAAAGACAATTGTGATATATTAAAAAAAGCAGTTTAATTTCAGGTGTCGGTATCTATTTAAGATCTTCACTATCTCATCTGATAGAAATGCATTTTCCATTTCTGCATTACAGCATTAAAATGCAAAGCAGTTTAGCATTTTCCATGTAGCAGTCATGAGTAGGACACTCCTAGCAACCTGTATGCCATATCTCTTGGTGCTTTGTGTTTCTGTTTCATCAGTGCTGACCTTCTCAAGGGCTTGCCAAAGCATTATTTAAATACACCCCTTACATTCCAACAACAAGGCATCTGTCCTACCTCTAAAATAACTATTGATTAGAATTAAAGAGCAAAGTAATGTCAAATCTTTTATTCTATTGTTTCTATAGAAAGAGAAAAACATAAGTACGAATAACAATCGCCATGCTTCAGTAAGCATGTGAAGCAAGGCCATTTAAAAACCTAAGGTGGGAGCTGCTACATTCAGCCTTGGTGGAAACATTTCATAATATATTGTGGATAATTCATTAGCCCAGTGTTCTCAGACAATGCTCAGTGAAAAACACTTCCCTGCTCCTTTCCAATGGGGACACCAAGACTAATATCACCTCTGTCTGTTTTCAAGGTTTTCAGTTGGTTGGGCCTCAGATGTATTTGATGCTGTAACTGATTGCCTACATTGTCAGAGGTGAGAAAATTGGTTTTCACAACAGGGATTTGCTTTCACTTTGACCTGACATTGACTTGAAAAGAAGCGTGAATGAACAGTATTTACATAGTACAGTGCTTAATTTATGTTACAAATATATAGTGACTAAGTTGGTTGCATATAGGCACATCCTCTGGCACGATATAAACAACTGAATTTTTTTTAACATTTAGAACTTCAGGGGCAGTTCTGTTTGCAAGATGCAAGTCATACTTTTATATATATATACAAGCTTTACATCTTTTAAGTATAAAAGTATGACAAGCTTTGGTGAGCATAGTGATTAAAGCTTTCATTCTTCTTTAAATGTTTAAGGTAAAATGTGCAATAAAACAATACCTTGTACTTGACCCTAACTAAGCTGCATGAATCCACATTGGTGGCATGATTTTCCTACTGGGGTAATTAATGTTTAAATGACCTTTGACTTAAAGGGGTGGTTCATCTTTATGTTAACTGTTTGTATGTTATAGAGTGGCCAGTTCTTAGCAACTTAATTGGTATTTATTTCTTATCTTTTTTGATTTATTAGCCACCTTCTTCTGACTCTTTCAGCTTTCAATAGGGGGTCACTTACCCCAGGAGACAAAAACTATTGCTCTGTATGTATGTATGTATATGTATGTATGTATATCTTTATTTATAAAGCGCTACTTATGTACGCAGCACTGTACAGTAGAATACATTAATACAAACAGGGTGTTAATAAGATAATAATAGATAAATACAAAGTATAACAATAAATACAGATAAATACAGCTGCAATAAGTTACAACTATTTAAAGTTCTCTCTCTTTTCTTTTGATCCACTGGAATGTTCTTGAACTTTTGTGGGTTATGATGGCTTATCATAGTAACTATTATTATTTACCTGCTCCCTGACATATCTAGTTATTAAAAGCCATTTTGACTACATTTTACTGGTGATGTCATGACACATAGTGGCCAATTTTATCAAAATTCCTATTTGTGTAATTTTTGTATTTTTTTCTACTTTTAATAATCTTGTCCTGCCCAATCAACAAGACGACCAATATCCAAGGCTTTTGCGATATCGGTCATCTCGTTGATCCACCATAAACACACTGAATATCGTACAAAACAAGCTTTAGCTTAAATTGGAGTCAGAATACTTTCAATCCATATTTTTCTCATCATGTTTAATGAGTCCATAAGCTCATGAAAAAATTCTAAAAACTCAAATTGAATAGTTTTAATTTTGTCTAGCACAGCTCCCATTGATTTCTAACAAACCATTATTCCAATTCATGATTTTTAGCTCAAAAAAACTTGAATTGCATAAGAAAATATGAATGATAAATAAGTGAGTAATATTAATTTAGAAAAAGCAGGAGTTAAGATTAAACAGTGTGATTAATTTTTAAAAGAGGTGCTTAGCAATCTTGCAATCAAAAAGAGAGTGAGGGGGAGAGAAATCTTATAACCCAATCCTGCCTCTCCCTACCTGAATATTTCATGCAATGTTCTCAAGCTGCCCCTCTACTCTAAATGCTTATTATAAAAAACTCAGCTCTCACATTTGCATTGTTAATATAGCTGTCAATCCATTATACAGAGGAATTTAGGTAATTGTGAAATTTTCTTTAAAAATTTCCTTCTCTCAACATTTTGTTTAGAGCCGTTTCTTGTGTGTTATTTTATTTTCTTCTGCATTCACGCATGACAGGAGTAAATAAGAGGAATGAGAAATATTCATTCGCATTTCATGTTCATTGTATGATGAATGGTAAACCATACTAAAGGCATATTTAGAGCCATCAATTATACGGATTCAAGGTCAGAATGGGTATTGTACACATATTTCTTAATGAAATAGGGGGGAGAGATGAATTGCAGCAAAGCTTTCTGTCATAAAATCCCTTTTTAGAGTATATTTGGGTAAAAGACAAATTTCATCAATATATAAAAGGAGTTATGCTTTTCTTGCATTGTTTTTTTTTTAGTAGCAATAGTTGCAATTTGTATTTACCAAAAGCAGTAGAACAATCCAGCCATGCTGAATGACAGGGAGGTTACTGAGTCTCTATAAACACAGAATGGTTTCCATGGATATTACTTGTTATGAAAAGAGAATGAGCAGGTTCAAGGAAGGCAGAAGCTCGGCGCGTTTCCTATCAGCTTAACAGCAAAACAGCTCTTACATATTTGTATAATAGTCTATTGGGATGTTTCTCCCAAATGTAGCACACACATATATTTCAACACTGTCTGCAAAAATAAAGAACAATCAAAGAAAAAAGCAAAGTAAATTCTTACTTCATCCTTTACTTACAATTATTCTTATTGACATAAGGATAATTGACTTGTTTAATAATTCATTCAATATACAGATTTCTAGGTTCCATTAAATCTATTGGTGATCTTTTGGTGTTATTAATCATTTTAACTTTAATTCCTACTTGATGTAATACCTTCTATGTGTTTTATAATCATTATCATTTGTAATGTAGATTCCAGTTGTATGTCATTTTTAGATTGTAACCATGATACAGAATTGATAGTAATAGTATCATACATGAAAGCATTGTGAGTCCTATAGTATTTTGTGGAATTGTTAGTCACTTCCAAATTCCTGTCATTGTAAGTGCCGAAATCATGTGCTGTGAATGTGTTATACACATGGTTTGTGTTTAAACCCCATAATATTCTGAGGATGAGTAGAGATTAGGGATCTCTATGTATGGAGTTATGGCAAAATTCTGCATTTCACATAGACTCCAATGTATTCTGCACAGAAAAAGTTGCCATGGATAAAGTCACTACTAAAAAAAAGTTGCTGCAAAAAAGCACCCATAGACCCCAATGTGTTTTGCATGGAAAAAGTATCCGTTAAAGTTTCATTGAAAAAACTTATTGACTTCACAAATTTTCTTATGGTTTTGTGAACTTTTTGGCAAAGGGAAAGTAATGGTTGCTTTATCCCTAAAGGATAAAAAGCATATGAAACACCCACCCAAACATGGCACCAATGTCATTGTGTTCTTTCATTATGCAAAAAATCAGTTTTTAGGCAGAAAAACCTTTTAACATTGACTAATTTGTGATTTTAAAGAAACAGAATAACAATGTGCAGGCTTAGACAATTTGCTGTTTTATTTCGGTGTGAGAAAAACAAGAAAGATGCCAGTTATATTATAACAATATGTAACAAAATATTGCTGTACGTCTTCTAAACTTCAGTAGAGGTTGGTAAATTTTAATGAATGTACAAACAGCTTTAAGAAGAATTTTTGAGAGAATACGGCATTTAACATTAATTACATCACATCTCATGTCTTCACAGCTCGGGTGGGAGAGGGGTTGCCTGCCAGCCTCTTTTAAATATAATGAATAAATGAACCATGGCAGTGTTGTATTCATAGGAAAGGAGCAAGTCCCTTGTGTTCCATTTCCACAGGCTCTAACAGTGGGGCAAAGTGATAAGTACTAAAAACATGGCAATTTGCACCTGCTTTCCCACATATAAATAAACCCTCTGGGGTGCAGGCTGTTAGCAGATAATAAAGCACAGGCATATTAACCATTCTGCATTAAATCCTGCTGTTTTATGGCCAGAAAGATATCTACCTACAAGACCTACAGAACAGGTGTACAATATCACAGGGTAGACTAATCACAGACTTATTTGCTGTGGAACACAAAATGCTTCAGGCTATCCACTTATAATTTAGTGATAAGGTACCTACTCAAGCTACAGGTTTTGATCTCTTGGCTGTGCAGATTTATTATATCTCCTACCTTCAAGTTTGAGGCTTGGTTACCGATTGGTATCTCCCAGAGGACCTTGTCAGACCATTATGCCCATTACGTCTTGTGGTTGCAAGCACAGACATCAGTCTTCAGAACTTTAACAGCTAAGGAGAGTTTGAAATAGTGCACCTTAGAGAATACATAGCAATTATGAAAAATACCTGTGAACTCCACTAAGAATGTGTTTTTTGGTAGTACCTGAACTAGTTAGTAGACTGTTGGAAATTCAGAACTTTAAGGAATGCCTGTCAATCATAATTTAGATTTTTTTCTGCACTGACTTTTCCTTCAGCAAGCAATGAATTTGTAAGTAATCTTAAAATAGTAGTACTTTACTGGATGATAAGAAAACCTCTAATACACACATATATTAAACTAACATGCAAAATGTTTTTTACATTAAAAATTTAAAAACAAAGTGTATTCCATTGCTAGAATAATGATTTATTTATAAAGAATAGCTCAGCAAAGATTTGTCAGGTGGCTTCACCCATGCATATAATTGCAATGTGTACCCAGTTAGCGGTAGTATAACATAGATTTTGGAAATAGAATGAGGTTTTCTTTGTACAACCAGGGATTTCATTTGACATAACTCTTATATCACACTGTATTTACCACTCAAAGAAAAGCTGCACTGAGTCCTCTATCAAAAGAAACACAGGATGTCTTGTCTGTTTTTTTGTAAACATATTGTGAGGGTATCTGACTACCCTTCATTCCCTGGGCCAAAGTCTGTGCAGCTCTCCTCTCTCCCCTCCTATCAGAATTCATAAAACTCACTCCCCCCACCCATAGGAACGTGTGAGCTGAACTATAATGGCTAGACTGCAAACAGGAAGCAAGGAGACCAAGCTAAAATGGCAGCTACAATCAGAGAATAACAGATATGATAAAGCTTTCTGCAGAATAAATATAGTGTTCTAGGTGGCACTACTGTGGCAAATCTATTGGTAGTAAAATGCCAAAATTACTTTTCTTCTTCTTTAAAAACTAAACTTCCAGAAATAAATATAAATGTAAAAATATATATGTATATACAGACAAACCTTATTCTGCAGATTAAAAGGAGACCATGATAGTCTGACTCTATGAACATGACAGGTGCAGCGTCGAGCTTGCACCCTTACCCCCTTTCCCCGCTTTAACCCCGCCCCCAACTTACCCTCGGGCACACACATGGACACCGTAGGTTGGGAAGAGAAGGCCGCAGTTATTTATTTATTCACAATAAAACTTACATCCGTTAACATTTTAACATTATAAACTTGTACAAAACCGTTTGTATAACAAACATTTACAATACCCAACATTTACAGTAACAACAATCCCTGAGCCTGAACGTAACGCCTGGTTCCTGCCTCCTTTTCCCCTGACCTAAACCGAGGCTAACTACCGATCAGGACCCCAGGCCTAACGGGCTACAGTCTCCTTGGCAACTTAAACTTCCCCCTGAGGGCACGGAGTAAGGTACCCTCCGCTAACTGCGACAAACGAACCACCGCTTGAAAGGGAGGGTGGGTGGGACGTCACGAGCTGCCGATCCTCACGCTGCCTGGAACTGACTGAAGGTAAGCTGCCTTTGTTACCCCTCCCCTTGCTGAGCCCGGGAATTTCCAAGGCCCCCATTGGCCAGCCTCAGCAACCCAAAGAAGGAGGGGGGAAGGGGGGGGCAGGCTGCCCTCCTTAACCCTGTCATGCCCTGCTTCCCTACTCTAGGTTCCGGGTCATTGGGCCCCAGAAGGACCAGTTTTCCACCCCTTTTATGCTCACAGTGTAATCACCTTGTTCTTTTGTAAAGTAATGGATTCTGGGGCTTGAAATCCCTCTGCTTTTCATATTGGGTTGTGAACAGATTTTATGTCAAGCAGATGAACTTTAAGTACCAGAGTAAGTTAGAGGGGTTGGAACAAAAAGAGGGAAGGAACTGGTCCCAGTTTGCAGAGAGAGAATATCATATTTTACTTTGTGGAATCAGACATGATCCCTAAGAGTGTGAACTGGGAAGGAGAAAATTTCTTGCAGTTTCAGCAAAACCTTTTTGCTGCTCAGCAACCTAATAATAGATTGAGGACAACACTCTGACATACCCTGCACACATACTAATCCATATGCACACACATGCATAATCTACATGGTCATATACCGTATTACAAAATAATCAAGTATCAAACTAACTACATTCAACTGTGCTGTAATTATGACTACTGTATACAAGAAAAAGAATTATATACACCATCGCATTTATCTTTATGCTTTTTTCCATGTCATGTTAGTTTATATTGCTATAGTTATTTTTATGCTGTATCTTGTACCATGTTAATTTTCAACACCACAAAACCTACTTCCTATGTGCAAATGTACAGTACCAAGGCAAAAACTTGAACTTGGCCTTTCTTCTTGCAAATAAAGACTTTTAGATATTTTGAGTTTCTTTTTTTTGTTTCCTGCTGTTTTAGAGAGCACTGAAATAAATAATGAAAGCGCGGAGGGACTATGGAGCCAGCTGTGGCTCTGTTCCCTCCGTGCTGGTAAAGGGTTAACTCACCCAGTTAGTGTAGGCAGGGAAAGATCAGCCTCCTCGCTCGCTCCTCCCCCTCCGTGCCTGCATCTCCCGCGCTGCTGCCCATTCATCTTCCGGCTTCCACCGAGCGGCATCCCCCTCCCCCCTCCCTGTTTAAGCACATGCACTTTATGATACGTTATTATATAAGTGCTGTCGGATAAGGATGTAAGTTTATTACAGCTCTGTTTCATGCAAAAAAAAAAAAAAGTTATCTTATCAATATATACTGTATATTTAATTTGTCACAGCAAATGGCGTGGGGTAGTCCTTGGCCATTTAAGCTCTGGGTTGTTTTATGGCTTCTACATGCCCACTGCGTTTGCAGTGGCCGGCATTTGTTAACAAAACAGTTTAAGATGTTTGGAAAAGTTGAATTACATGGCAAGTACTATCTTTGAGGTTGTATTCTATAATAAGCTGTGACCGAACTCCACCCACACAACGGTGTCATTGTGTCTTTTGTCAGTTAGGTGCAACGGGGCAAGAGTGGGAAGGGAGGGAACAAGTCTCCACAGTCTCATGTTCAAGTAATGAGTAATGAGAATTATAGGAGATTTTTAAAAAAACAACACAAACCAAATTTTCTTGAGAAACTGGGTGAGGAAAATCATGAATTGTTTCTTATTTTTTGATAATTTTTTGTATTCTATTTTTAAAGGTTTCTAAAAAGATTTCACTCTTATTTTGTTAGAAATGTATTGCAAATTATAAATGGCAAATCCTATCAAATATGATCAACCCTCAGTTTAACTTGATTTTTAAAGAATTGTTTAGCACACTATGTACAACAGCCATTTTTTATCGGTCTGATACACATTAAGTATGATACTTTAGCAACAAGATGCTCCACTGGTACCTGGTGAAAATTTCACATTGACCATAAATTTGGTACTTATTTATGTATTTAAATTCCATCAAAAGACCTTGATATCGCCTGCTGGTCAATGATATAGAAATGTTTGTGACATAATTGAACCGGCTACTTAGCTGTGAAGCTTCCAGCAGTGCTGCTAAGAGCAAAGAGAACAAGCTGCAGGTGCAGCCACATGAGCTGAACAAAAACAATAATGTTCCAGTAACTATGGAAACTGCTTTCGGGACTGAACAAATATACTTAAAGCAGACTTATTACTTAAGATCAGTTTTGGAAAAGGTCGCTAAATAACAGCAACTTATATCACCCCAAATGCTGCAGAACTAAAACTCTAATGGTATAAAATGCAAAGCAGGCACATTGTAAATAGTGGAGAGAATTGCAGGGGGTGCCAAAATGGTTGGTGATCCATGCGCAGTAGAGTAAAAAAGCCAACTTTTTTTGTTACTGTCGCAGCTACCCCGAGCTGATTCAGTTTTCTCCCAACGCAGTGGTCCCCAACCAGTGGCTCGTGAGCAATATGTTGCTCCCCAACCCCTTGGATGTTGCTCCCAGTGGCCTCAAAGTAGGTGCTCATTTTTGAATTTCTGGTAAGGAGGCAAGTTTTGATTGCATAAAAGCAGACTGCCAGTCCACATAGGGGCTATTAAGTAGCCAATTATGGCTCTTATTTGCACCCCCAGGAACCTTTTTTCATGCTTGTGTTGCTCCCCAACACTTCTTCCATTTAAATGTTGCTCATGGGTATAAAAGGTTGGGGATCCCTGTCCTAACGCGACAACCCGGGGTATAAGGTAAGCGATTACAATCACTGGGTGTTGCTAAATATTTTAGGAACCGACAGTGATTGTACCTTTGCTTCTCCTTTAAGGGTGGTACAATATGAGAAAAATATTATAAAATGACTCCTTTAGTTGAATCCAGGACTTTTTACTTACCTAAAATATATCCTCCCCACATTTGTTGAGTTTGACTGATCAGGTATTTCCTAACATATAAATAAGTTGGCTGAGAATAAGGCTTTTAAAATATATACTTAAATGGACTCTGTCATGATTTTATGGTGCTTTTTATTTCTAAATTACACAGTTACAGTTCACATAGCAAATAATTCACTCTACCATTTAAAATGTTAACCTATTGTTTCTCCTACTCCCATGTAACTGGAGGAGTCCCAAGCTGGACTTGGATTTCTTACTATTGAGCGCTATTTTGATATCTACTGGGAGCTGCTATCACTCCAACTTGCAGCTCAGCAGTAAAGTGTGACTGAAGTTTATCAGAGCACAGGTCACATGGCTGTGGCACCCTGGGAAATGAAGAATATGGCTAGCCCCATGTGAAATTTCAAAATTAAATATAAAAAAAATGGATTTCAATGCAGGATTCTGCTGGAGAAGTTTCATTAAATTAACACACCAGAACAATGACATCAGAGAGATTGGTTAATTAAATAAAGACAAAAATAAACTATTAAAATGTATTCCTTGGTAAACATTTTCTGGCAAACAACACTATTCAGCCTTCTGTTGCATCTGGGGAGATTGAAAAATAAATTCAAGAACTGTCAGTAGAAAATACCATTTTCAAAAAAATATCAGAGATTAGTATAAAATAATTACTAGATATGATACACCGTTAAAGGGATTCTGATGATTTGATTTTTAGTTTGGTTTAGGGTTAGATGATTTCAAAATCATATTGTCATGAAAATGCCAGCTCAGATTCAGGTGACATGGGATGCAGCTGTAAGGGGTTACATGCCTCTCACTCACACTAGACTAGTGTATTTACCCTCCTCAAATTAGTCCTGACACCCCAAAACTCACAAAAACACTGCCACTATTTACCCATAAGAAGGTGGTAGAAAAAATGATTATTTCCCTACTCTGTATTGTATGCCAGTTCAAATCTTGGAAAACAGTTTCTCTCAAGAATAACCCAGCAAACACCCATGTGATTACAGATGAGACTATATAAACAAGTCGCATCCATCCAATAATGGTAAACCTATAAGGAACAGCCCCTAACCTTAAAGGGATAAGCACTACCTTCAACTCAAGCTTCCCAGTTTCCCTTTCCACTAAACCCACTTGCCACACTAATACATCTTTCCCCTCCCCACTACTGCTATCTCCTGCTATCCACCTCTCTCTCGCTCTTGTTAGTCTAATTAATGTTGCTACAGTTTGACTTACTTGGTCAAAGTCTCTGGAAGAGATGTACAAACTGTGTCCTCTCTACTTGTTTTGACAGCTCCTTAAATAGACAGGTGGTGGCCATTAATCCCATTGGTTGAAGTTGAAGGCAAGGGGCGGATAATAATAACATCTGTGCTTTTATTCTAGTACAAAATACTTTTTACCTCTGTGAAAGTCTAGAGCAGATTCAAAAACTTTTTGCCACTGGAGAAACCGGAAATTGCTAAATTATTTTAGGTGAAAAAAAATATTTGATAGTTATAATCACTATGTTTTAGCATAGTTTTACAAGGACAAATAATTATTTTTACTGAAGTTATTTGGTTTTTCCTATGCTTCTCACTGTAGGATGCAAAAGACCTACAATTAGAGACAAAGTGACAGTATAATAACAAAGGGTTTCACGATGGGGTATGTATCTATCAAGGATATAATTGGAGCCTGAGCAAAAAATGGAAAAAAGGAACAGAGAGCAAACAATTCTTAACATTCCCAACATTTTCATCTATTTTATATATATATATATATATATATATATATATATATACACTGCATTTATAAATTAAAATTTCTCATATGAGACATACTTATCAACTATAGAAGAAAATATTTTGTACCCTGGTTGTAAATTGCACATTTTGCTTCTGTGACAATTTTGGATTGTACTGTAAATCTTAATGACATCAGTGTATATGTTAGTTAGTATATTTGTACTATGGCACATTACACCAAGCTGGGGCCAGACTTTGGCACACAGCTGTCGTTAGTAATAACCAAGTTAGGAATTGTCTCAGACGTTTTGTGCCACTCTGTAAACGTCTAAGATATAGAAACCTTGTTTGTGGTTAATAAAACAAGCCCCATCTGTCCACATCTTGCATTAAAGGCAGAGCTTCTGTAATGGAATGATTTGCCACATGCAATCCTAATGAATGCCCATGTATACAGTGTGCCTCAGATGTAGAAATAAAATCAGTCCAGTCTGGATCAAAATACTGATCCCTTCATTCTCTCTTTTATGCCTACTTTTCCCATCATTGTTGCTCCCTCTATTCTCTCCCATAGTATAGTATTGTATTGTATTATTATTATTTATTCCCACTCATACAGAGCTGGGTGAAGAAAGGCAAGAGGCTGGTAAAGCAGAAGGAACAGTGAGTGTGAGGGAGACCAACCTTGATATTAACATGGCTGATATCTTCTATTTTAATATAAAAGTGTAAAAAGTCCTCATACAGAGTGCAGTACCATCAAACTTCCAATATTTTAATAGTCAAAAGGCAAAGCTTCAATCTGGAGAACCAAAACAATTGTTCAAATGATTCCATTTTATTGTGTGATGCACTATAGTTGTGGTTCATCCATTGCTATTTTAACTGCATTCTTTTCACCATTAGTAAAATGCAAATGCATGTCATGGTAAAAAAATGTTATGTCTTGATTACTAAAACAATTCATTCAGAAAACATGTAAAAAGTTTTTGTTTTTTTTTTACTTTTTTTCTGCATCTTTATAGTTTTAAAATGTTAAAAACTCTTTCCTATCATGCATTCATCCCACTGAGTGGGTGAATGTTTGTGGTCTCACAAGCACAAGCACCTTACTTATTTTTGCTCGTTATCTGGCCATGTACTGTAGCTGATTGTACCGTATTTACCCAGGTCAGTCTAGTGAACCATTGGGTGTGAGTTTTCCTGTAGAATGTGCTCACCAACCCCTTGGATGTTGCTCCCAGTGTCATTTTTAAATTTCTGGCTTGGAGGCAAGTGTTGATTGCATAAAACCCAGTGTAAAGCCAAACAGAGCCTTCTGTAGGCTGCCAGTCCACACAGGGGCTACCAAATCCTGTTGGAGGTAATTATTCAACAGACAGAACTATTCATAATTTAATGAGTTCTGTATGGTGGCCTTCAGTTAAAGAGGATGTGTATTTGAAATGTTCACAATATATATCTTATTTGTAGGAGAACAGCACCGCCTCCTAAAGGGCTATGGTCTTCTATACAAATTGACCCCTCCCGATATGGATATTACTATTAACATTTATTTATAAAGCGCCAACATATTCCGCAGCGCTGTACAATAAGTGGGTTTCATACCTTAGACATACAGAGTAACATATAAAGCAATCAATAACCGGTACAAGAGGTGAAGAGGGCCCTGCCCAAAAGAGCTTACAATCTACAAGGAGAAAGGGTTGAGACACAAGGTGTGGGAATGGGCATGACCAGAGTTGTGAGAGGTGTGACACAGGGTATTGCTAAACTAGATTAGGGTAAGCTTCTCTAAATAAATGCGTTTTTAGAGATCTCTTGAAGGCAGAGAGATTGGGAGAAAGTCTGATAGTTTGTGGGAGCGAATTCCAGAGAAGGGGGGCAGCCCTTGCAAAGTCTTGAATGCGAGTGTGTGAGGAGGGAATGAGAGAGGAGTTGAGGAGCAGGTCAGTAGAGGAGCGTAACAAGCGGGTTGGATGGTACCTAGAGATGAGTCCAGAGATGTAGGGTGGGGCAGAGTTATGAACTGCTTTGAATGTGACAGTCATTAGTTTGAATTTTATCCTGGATGGTAGGGGAAGCCAGTGCAGGGATTGGCAGAGTGGCATGGCAGAGGAGGAGCGGTTGGAGAGGTGTATGAGCCTGGCAGCAGTATTCATTATGGACTGGAGAGGGGACAGTCTTTGGAGGGGAAGGCCAATTAATAAGGAGTTACAGTAGTCCAGGCGAGATATTATAAGAGAGTGAATAAGAATTTTGGCAGCATCTTGGGTGATAAATGATCGTATTTTTGAGATATTTCTTAGGTGAAAGTGACATGATTTGATAAGTGATTGGATATGAGGAGTGAAGGACAGGGCAGAATCAAGGATAACCCCAAGGCACCGGGCCTGGGAAGATGGGGTGGTGGTAGAATTGTTAACCGTTATAGAGACCTCGGGAACAATGTGGGCGTTGGATGGGGGAAAGAGAACCAGTTCAGTCTTAGAGAGGTTTAGTTTAAGGTAACGTTGGGACATCCAAGTGGAGATAGTGGACAGGCAGGAAGAGACGCGAGTTAGAAGCTCTGGGTTGAGATCAGGAGAGGAAAGATAGATCTGAGTATCGTCAGCATAGAGGTGGTACTGAAAGCCAAAAGAATTGATTAATTTGCCAAGTGAGGAGGTATAGAGAGAAAATAGTAAGGGGCCCAGGACAGAGCCTTGAGGAACCCCGACAGAAAGAGGCAAGGAAGAAGATGATTCCCCATTGTAAGAGACACTGAAGGATCGATCTGAGAGATAAGATGAAAACCAGGATAAGGCAGTGTCACGAAAGCCAAGAGAGCGGAGAGTCTGGAGGAGAAGAGGGTGATCCACAGTGTCAAAAGCAGCAGAGAGATCGAGAAGTATTAGTAGCGAGTAGTGTTTTTTGGCTTTAGCCGAAAGTAGGTCATTTGTTAGTCGGGTTAGAGCAGTTTCGGTGGAGTGTTGTTGTCTAAAACCAGATTGTAGGGGATCCAGGAGGTTATTGTCAGAGAGGAATAGCGTCAGTCGGTTGTATACTAGGCGCTCAAGCAGTTTGGAGATGAATGGGAGCAGAGAGATAGGTCGGAGGTTAGTAGGATTGGAGGGATCAAGGGAGGGTTTTTTCAGAATAGGGGTTACAACTGCATGTTTCAGTTGGGAGGGAAAGATTCCAGTAGAGAGCGAGAGATTGAATAGATGAGTTAAGGATTTGATAAGACAGGGGTTGGCATTGCATAGAAGTTTGGTAGGAATGGGATCAAGCAGGCAGGTAGTAAGGTGAGAGGAAGACAGCAGTTTTGAGACTTCCTCTTCAGTCACTGGGGAGAAGGAGCCAAGAAGAGACTGGGTAGCATGTAGGGAGGGAGGGGAATGGTTATGGGGATTAAGTTGTGCAATGTCACTTTGGATGGTGTCAATTTTATTTTTAAAGTGCTCTGCAATGGCTTGAGCAGTGACTGAAGCACACGGAGGGGCGGAGGAGGGGACAGCAGAGAGTTAAAGGTAGAGAAGAGTTGGGCAGGTTTTTTAGCGAGGGAGTTAATAAGTGCAGTGAAGTAGGTTTGTTTAGCTTGGCAGAGGGTGGTGTTGTAGGAGAGCAGAGCAGATTTGTAGCTGCAGAAATTTGACGCTGACCTTGATTTGCGCCAGCGGCGCTCAAGTGTACGTGTTTTTGGAGGGATTTGGTATGAGCAGTGTGCCAGGGTTGGAGTGGTTTGGGCCTCATGCGTTTTGTCTTGGCAGGAGCAAGCTCATTGAGGGCAGTGGCGAGTGTGCTGTAGTAGGCAGATGTAGCCTGATTAGGACAAGAGACAGTTAGGATATTAGAATGAAGAGAGTTAAAGGAAGAATAGAGGTGTGATGTGTTTAGGGATTGCAGGTCTCGGTATGTGTATGTTTGGGGGACTGCAGAGGGTGTAGAGGGAGTTAGCGAGAGTTGAAATGTGAGCAGATTGTGATCAGAGAGGGGGAAAGGGGAGTTAGTAAAGTTTGAGATAGAACAACCGTTTCCATTGGAATGAGAGGGGGAGTCAGAGCACAGAGATAACCCAAAGGAGGATGTTAAGGTGGCCACACACGTGGCGATCTGGCGATGTTTCGTGCGACCATCGGACGCACGAAACATCGTCAGATCCGCCACACACCGTCAGGCCTGAAACAGCAGATAAGGAGGTAGAAACAATAGGATTTCTACCTCCTTCAGCCGATTCAGCCCTGACGGCAGATTTTGGTCAGGCGCCTTCTATGGTGCCCGATCAAAATCTTTTAACCTGGCCGATCGGCGAGTCGACC